>NW_028142938.1:0-600000 GCF_977018435.1 Lepisma saccharinum
CACTGTGATCTTCATGTCTTGTATGGCCAAATATATCATTAGGCATTTTCTTTTAATGGTTATTTATTATAGAGTATCTGACTCTTAATTCTATAAAAAAGGGTATAAGCTTGTCATAAGATCCAGGGACCTCAATATATAAGCAGTCACCAGCAGAAACAGTATAAACAGTGCCAGAAACCATGTTTGAGTGCTTAATTCTGTAAATATTTCTCCCTATTGAAATCTTGACATCACCCTCAGGGGTTGTAATAAATTGCAATTGCCCACCTACAGGTAATTGGTAATAATTTAAATTATTATTAAATATATACAATATTTTGCCTGTTTCTTCATCATTATCTGTAAATATGCTGTTCAGATGAATAATTAACAAGCCACTCAGTTTAGACATTACAGATTGTAAATCATGAGAGGGTTGTGGTGTCGGCAGGTCCATAATAGCCTGTTTTTTGAACCCAAATAAGTTCATAGGCATGTTTATTTATTTCAAATCATGCTCTGGAATTGGGCATTGTTTCCCACTTTTCAAATCACAATGCCCCCAAGGTAAAGTATGTGTGCCACATGATAAAATGCATCTCTTATCATCATGTGGGTCCAGAGCCACTTTTGTTACAATATTTGAAGTCAATAAGTGATTCTCACTCTGAATTCTATTTTCTGATGTTCTAATTGAATTCTGTGATTTGATGCAATTTTTATAATCTTCAAATTGGAGATCTTTTTCCACAGTAACTCTGCCAATGCCCTTGGCCTTTTTGACAACGGCACTACATGTTTTAAAACTGTACATCTTGGCACTTAACCCAACAAATTCCACAATAACATCACCAAGTGTCTCATCTTTTAACTTGCCAGGCACCTTTTTGTTGTGGGGTTGAATTCTTGTATGTTCACTGGTATCAAAATATTGAAACAATTCAGGCTGTGACATATCTTGATAAACATCTTCTGTTTGAATTTCGAGAATAAAACTATCCGTGTCCATGTACAATAATTTTACACGATCACCATAAAAAGGTTTCAGCACATCATAATATAATATTAACATATGTAATTTGGACGATTCCAATATCACAGCCCCTTCATAAATAGGTTTATCAAATTTGATTTTTGTTTTCATCATGTTGAAAAGTGCCATGTGCTCATCATAAATTCTTCTGTAATTGAAGTTGGGCTTTGCAACCAATTTTTTGCTCAGGCTGGGGTCAGTAATTATTTTAACATCGGTATGTTTCCTGACATTTTCAATTGTTTTGCCATACACTGAATTTACCATCAATTTAAACAAGCTCTTATCAAATTGGCTCTTTGCAGATGTTCGAAGCTCCGTGTTTGTATCAATATAAGGTTTCAACCATTCTGAGTGCCTGAACCTCAAAACTTTGCCAACTTTGGTCACTTGAACACCATGTTTCATCAGGAACTGTAGGTTTTTGTAATATGTGACATATCCCTGTTTTGGCTCCAGGGTCATCGTGAGCTTCCTCTGTTTAGAGCCAGGTGAGCACTGAACCTCGGGAATTGGGGGCAGATCAGAAAATTTATTGTGCAAATCTTCAGGAATTGTCAGATCAACCTCTAAGAAGAGGCCATATTCACTGTCATCAAAATTCTGAAGATCTTCAATATTGAAATCTTCAACCCACTCAAGCTCTGCATATGGCAGTTTTTGCATCATGGCGTGACCATAGAGGTTGTTTGCATCCGCATAAAGTATATAATTTGATGGCCGTGTTGGATCATAATCAGGCATGTATTTGTTATTTGCTCTGGCATATCTCTGGGAACATTGCACCATCCCACCTCTTATACATTTCTCCATAAACAGATACATATCTTGATCGTGGATCAGATCCAATTGCATTTTGGTGTTCAAAAACATTGCGGACCATGCTAGGCCCGGGGCACTGTAAAAATACACTGGGTCCAGTCCATAATTTTGCATGGAAGATTTTCTGAATGCCTGAAATACATCAGCTGAGAGGGTGGTATCAAGTTTTAAATATGCCATGTGATAATCACCAAATGTCTTGCATTTTAAATTGTTCCACATCAACTTGGCATGGTGATAATCTTCATCAGTGATTCCAGATCCTCTGATTCTGCTGTAAAACGCTTCTTGTGGTGGCAGGGAACACTCATCAAATTTAGAAAAATCTGTAACATAGTCATATGGATATACACCCTTCCGCCTAATTAATTTCAGGTCCTGATTTGGAAACAATGCACGTGTGATTTTCAAGTCATCATCAGATAATTGAGTGGCCAGTGTAGCCAGGCTAGCATTTAAAAATCTGTAAGAATCAAGAAATCTTATGTGAATAGGAACACCATCAACTTTAATTATCTTGCTAATAGATATATATTTTTCATCATTTTCAGCTAAAATATTTAAATTCTGCTTCTCAAACCCCTCGTACCTGATCAGATGATGGAAATCATAATTGGATGCTCCATGGCAGAATATGGGGATAAATCTTGGTCTCTTGATCTTAATATTACAGCTATTACACAGGGCCTGTTTATATCGACCATCTGTATGAGAATGGTGTTTCACCTTGATATTTGCATCTGAAAATTCACAATCACATACCGGGCATTTTTCTGCATTGTTGAAATCTTCAATCTGTTCCTCTGTTAAAGGCAACATAGGCTTTGATTTTAATAAGAAGTTAGATGCTATGTCACGGCACACATTTTCTATTCTATGTGCAAATTCTTTGATAGCATTTGGTCCCTTGTATGAATATTCTTTAATAACAACACCATCCCGTATAACCACACAACAAAAGCTGGAAGGTTCATGTAGCTGGTATGGTGTAATTGATGATTCTTCTGGATCTGGGCTACAGAATGCAAGAGATTTGAGATTCGATTCGAAATCACAGACAATATATGCTGGGTGTTCCAACAAGGCTTCATACTTTTTGAATTTGCAATTTTCACTTGGATTGGGCATCACCATATGAACAGGTTTATGGTTGCCACAGTATTTCAGATGCTCAATTAACTTGTTTTTAGCAATTTCTGCATTTTTTTCACAAACACCATTTACCATTTTTCGACCATCAAATACAGTTAAACATCTTCTGCACAACTTAAATATTCTATTAGATTTGTCTAGTTGTGTTCTGACTATAGCTTCAAGATTATGTATCAGAGTATAATGGTATGTATCATCTCCTTCAATTAAAAGCAGATCAATCGGAATAGCAGATTCATCATCAATTGTACTGATTCTGAGAGGTGCTATCGGGCAATTGCCAGTGGAACAAGTAAATACATTAATAGATAATTGCTTGCCATCGATGTGCCTGGCCCTTTTTTCAAATTTGTCAATATTCTGAACTGACATTGGATATTCCAAACCCTCCATTGCATCGTCAAAATCGTGCTCATGTTGTTTGTAATAAGTTATTCTCTGAGGATCCTTTGAAACTGGATACAAAGCAGCTAATATACACCACAAAAAGCATTTCTGGTCGGCGTTTTTTATATTGACCACGGCTCTTTTGTTTTTGATATTAGCAGGCAAAGGCACATAAGTAGATCCTTGTAATGGAGTGAATTCAGAAATATTAACATAGAGCTTGTGTGATGAACCGCATAGGCTCCATCCGGACTCTTTTGCTGCAAATTCAGAGTGTTTGATATTTAATTGATCTATCAAATTGCCTATTATTGTGTCTGAATTTGCATTTGAATATACCGGTACAGTTTCTGTTATGTGGGGCTGTGTAAATTTTGTGCCATTTGGTTTCTTATATTGTACAAACAATTTGAGAGATAGCTTATAAGAGCCATTTTGTGCATTAAGAATTGCCTGCAGATCAGAATTTATACTGTTCAAGAAATTCTCAATGCCGCATCTTGGCTCTGATACAAACTGGTAATCCCTAAGTTGGGCATTAAAACTGCTACGGATAGGTGCATGGCGTAGCTGCTTTGCTGCTCTGGTATTAACAGGTGCTTCGTGCCTTCTTTTCTGAGCAGATGTGGATGACTGTGCAGAGCAAGTATCTTTATGTTTATATGTGAAATATTCCATGTTATATTTTCTATTGCATTTGGGGCAAATTTTTGTGGGAGTTTTGTATTTGTCTGGATTACAAATTTTTTGATGTCTGGCCCAATTAGAGCTAAATATATTTTTATTGCATTGATTACAATATTTTTGATTCGGCATTTTTGCTGTTGTTTATTATATACAATTTCCTGGGTTTCAATTCAAAACTTTATACTGAATAAAAAATATCAGTTGGGTTCAGCACTGTGATTTGTATGTGTATATGTATATATGTATATATACACTTAATATTTTTGGTTTTGGTATTTATATAAAATTTCCTGGGATTCAAATCTAATCTCTATGGATTAATATTATTAATATTAATCTTATGACAGGTTGTAAAGCCAATAGCTTACAAGTGGAAAATCATTCACACTGACCCAAATGCCTGCACGAACATGCATCTATAGAATGGCAATAACCTTGTTATGTATAACAGGCTGGGACAAATATAAGTTTGACTCTAAATATGACTGGATTACAACAAATAACAGATTTTATATTGTTCAATTAAACCAAACAGGCCTGTAAGTATAAGAAGCACTGTATCAACACGTCTGTTCCTCTCAGTCACTCTCACATAACTGGCTGATGCAATAATCGGGAATTTCTGTAAATACTGGCGCTGAGGAAAAAAATCAATACTACCGTCTCGGGAATTGCGCACATTGCCACAGAGGGGAAACATGCAAAAACGGACCAATTCTAGAGGTAGGCTCTGCATATTGCATTGTTTTAATATTGGATAAGCAAATTGAACAGTATCCAATTAAACTTAAACCTGAAGTAAATATGTATAGGTAGGTATGGATACAAGTTTATAGACAAACTAATGCAATTTTTGTAAATCTGCTTGAGGAGGAGTTTGATATTTTCCAAATTATAAAATTCTTGGCTTAGGCAGGTACCACACTCCACTCGGTCTCAGAACCCAATAGATATCAATTCAAGATTCCTGCGATTTTGACAGAAAAACATACTACAAGCTTAATTTCTGGTGTGGCCAAAAATTGACAAGCTTATGTACAAAAATCTGGATGATGCAAGTTTTAAGTATAAACAAATCAATCTGAGGAAGCTCTTCGTTTCTGAAAAATTCCCGAGGGCATTTTTACAAAAATCTTGAATTAGACAAGATTCCACACTTGCTCAAAAACTCATATGCTCATGTTAAGCAAGTTTTAAGTGTAGCAAAGCTGCTTGAGGGGATGCTCTTCCTTTCTCGCGCTGTCCATAGCACAAAACCCACTACTACAAGAGATCGGAGACATCAAGATTTTCGACGATTTTTTTAAGAATTTTCAAATTTTCAGATGGGAGGTTCCAGATAAGGTCAAAAACGACATACTCAGATCTTCACCAAACTTTGCATGGATACATTGGATGTCAAGACACGTGGAAAAAACATACAAAACATAGGATTGGTGACATCAAGATTTTGGACGAATTTTTTAAGAATTTTCAAATTTTCAGATAGGAGGTTCCATATAAGGTCAAAAACTACATACTCAGATCTTCACCAAACTTTGCAGGGATACATTGGAGGTCGAGACACGTGGAAAAAAAGTACAAAACAAGAGATTGGGGTCATCAAGATTTTGGACGGATTTTTTAGGAATTTTCAAATTTTCAGATGGGAGGTTCCAGATAAGGTCAAAAACTACATACTCAGATCTTCACCAAACATTGCAGGGATACATTGGATGTCAAGACACGTGGAAAAAACGTACAAAACAAGAGATTGGAGACATCAAGATTTTGGACGAATTTTTTAAGAATTTTCAAATTTTCAGATAGGAGGTTCCAGATGAGGTCAAAAACTACATACTCAGATCTTCACCAAACTTTGCAGGAATACTTTGCATGTCAAGACACGTGGAAAAAACGTACAAAACAAGAGATCGGAGACATCAAGATTTTCGACGAATTTTTTAAGAATTTTCAAATTTTCAGATGGGAGGTTCCAGATAAGGTCAAAAACGACATACTCAGATCTTCACCAAACTTTGCAGGGATCCATTGGAGGTCGAGACACGTGGAAAAAACGTACAAAACAAGAGATTGGAGACATCAAGATTTTGGACGAATTTTTTAAGAATTTTCAAATTTTCAGATAGGAGGTTCCATATAAGGTCAAAAACTACATACTCAGATCTTCACCAAACTTTGCAGGGATACATTGGATGTCAAGACACGTGGAAAAAACGTACAAAACAAGAGATTGGAGACATCAAGATTTTCGACGAATTTTTTAAGAATTTTCAAATTTTCAGAAAGGATGTTCCAGATAAGGTCAAAAACGACATACTCAGATCTTCACCAAACTTTGCAGGGATCCATTGGAGGTCGAGACACGTGGAAAAAACGTACAAAACAAGAGATTGGAGACATCAAGATTTTGGACGAATTTTTGAAGAATTTTCAAATTTTCAGATAGGAGGTTCCAGATAAGGTCTAAAACTACATACTCAGATCTCCACCAAACATTGCAGGAATACATTAGATGTCAAGACACGTGGAAAAACGTACAAAACAAGAGATTGGAGACATCAAGATTTTCGACGAATTTTTGAAGAATTTTCAAATTTTCAGATAGGAGGTTCCAGATAAGGTCAAAAACTACATACTCAGATCTTCACCAAACGTTGCAGGGATACTTTGCATGTCAAGACACGTGGAAAAAACGTACAAAACAAAAGATTGGAGACATCAAGATTTTCGACGAATTTTTTAAGAATTTTCAAATTTTCAGATGGGAGGTTCCAGATAAGGTCAAAAACGACATACTCAGATCTTCACCAAACTTTGCATGGATACATTGGATGTCAAGACACGTGGAAAAAACGTACAAAACAAGAGATTGGAGACATCAAGATTTTGGACGAATTTTTTAAGAATTTTCAAATTTTCAGATGGGAGGTTCAATATAAGGTCAAAAACTACATACTCAGATCTTCACCAAACTTTGCAGGGATACTTTGGATGTCAAGACACGTGGAAAAAACGTACAAAACAAGAGATTGGGGTCATCAAGATTTTGGACGAATTTTTTACTAATTTTCAAATTTTCAGATGGGAGGTTCAATATAAGGTCAAAAACTACATACTCAGATCTTCACCAAACTTTGCATGGATACATTGGATGTCAAGACACGTGGAAAAAACATACAAAACATAGGATTCGGAACATCAAGATTTTGGTCGAATTTTTTAAGAATTTTCAAATTTTCAGATAGGAGGTTCCATATAAGGTCAAAAACTACATACTCAGATCTTCACCAAACATTGCAGGAATACATTGGATGTCAAGACACGTGGAAAAAACGTACAAAACAAGAGATTGGGGTCATCAAGATTTTGCACGGATTTTTTAGGAATTTTCAAATTTTCAGATGGGAGGTTCCATATAAGGTCAAAAACTACATACTCAGATCTTCACCAAACTTTGCAGGGATACATTGGATGTCAAGACACGTGGAAAAAACGTACAAAACAAGAGATTGGAGACATCAAGATTTTGGACGAATTTTTTAAGAATTTTCAAATTTTCAGATAGGAGGTTCCATATAAGGTCAAAAACTACATACTCAGATCTTCACCAAACTTTGCATGGATACATTATGTGTCAAGACACGTGGAAAAAACGTACAAAACAAAAGATTGGAGACATCAAGATTTTGGTCGAATTTTTTAAGAATTTTCAAATTTTCAGATGGGAGGTTCCAGATAAGGTCAAAAACTACATACTCAGATCTTCACCAAACTTTGCAGGGATACATTGGATGTCAAGACACGTGGAAAAAACGTACAAAACAAGAGATTGGAGACATCAAGATTTTGGACGAATTTTTTAAGAATTTTCAAATTTTCAGATAGGAGGTTCCATATAAGGTCAAAAACTACATACTCAGATCTTCACCAAACTTTGCATGGATACATTATGTGTCAAGACACGTGGAAAAAACGTACAAAACAAAAGATTGGAGACATCAAGATTTTGGTCGAATTTTTTAAGAATTTTCAAATTTTCAGATGGGAGGTTCCAGATAAGGTCAAAAACTACATACTCAGATCTTCACCAAACTTTGCAGGGATACATTGGATGTCAAGACACGTGGAAAAAACGTACAAAAAAGAGATTGGAGACATCAAGATTTTGGACGAATTTTTTAACAATTTTCAAATTTTCAGAAAGGATGTTCCAGATAAGGTCAAAAACGACATACTCAGATCTTTACCAAACTTTGCAGGGATACATTGGATATCAAGACACGTGGAAAAAACGTACAAAACAAGAGATTGGAGACATCAAGATTTTGGACGAATTTTTTAAGAATTTTCAAATTTTCAGAAAGGATGTTCCAGATAAGGTCAAAAACGACATACTCAGATCTTCACCAAACTTTGCAGGGATCCATTGGAGGTCGAGACACGTGGAAAAAACGTACAAAACAAGAGATTGGAGACATCAAGATTTTGGACGAATTTTTGAAGAATTTTCAAATTTTCAGATAGGAGGTTCCAGATAAGGTCTAAAACTACATACTCAGATCTCCACCAAACATTGCAGGAATACATTGGATGTCAAGACACGTGGAAAAAACGTACAAAACAAGAGATTGGAGACATCAAAATTTTGGACGAATTTTTTAAGAATTTTCAAATTTTCAGATAGGAGGTTCCAGATGAGGTCAAAAACTACATACTCAGATCTTCACCAAACTTTGCAGGAATACTTTGCATGTCAAGACACGTGGAAAAAACGTACAAAACAAGAGATCGGAGACATCAAGATTTTCGACGAATTTTTTAAGAATTTTCAAATTTTCAGATGGGAGGTTCCAGATAAGGTCAAAAACGACATACTCAGATCTTCACCAAACTTTGCATGGATACATTGGATGTCAAGACACGTGGAAAAAACATACAAAACATAGGATTGGTGACATCAAGTTTTTGGACGAATTTTTTAGAATTTTCAAATTTTCAGATAGGAGGTTCCATATAAGGTCAAAAACTACATACTCAGATCTTCACCAAACTTTGCAGGGATACATTGGAGGTCGAGACACGTGGAAAAAAAGTACAAAACAAGAGATTGGGGTCATCAAGATTTTGGACGGATTTTTTAGGAATTTTCAAATTTTCAGATGGGAGGTTCCAGATAAGGTCAAAAACTACATACTCAGATCTTCACCAAACATTGCAGGGATACATTGGATGTCAAGACACGTGGAAAAAACGTACAAAACAAGAGATTGGAGACATCAAGATTTTGGACGAATTTTTTAAGAATTTTCAAATTTTCAGATAGGAGGTTCCAGATGAGGTCAAAAACTACATACTCAGATCTTCACCAAACTTTGCAGGAATACTTTGCATGTCAAGACACGTGGAAAAAACGTACAAAACAAGAGATCGGAGACATCAAGATTTTCGACGAATTTTTTAAGAATTTTCAAATTTTCAGATGGGAGGTTCCAGATAAGGTCAAAAACGACATACTCAGATCTTCACCAAACTTTGCAGGGATCCATTGGAGGTCGAGACACGTGGAAAAAACGTACAAAACAAGAGATTGGAGACATCAAGATTTTGGACGAATTTTTTAAGAATTTTCAAATTTTCAGATAGGAGGTTCCATATAAGGTCAAAAACTACATACTCAGATCTTCACCAAACTTTGCAGGGATACATTGGATGTCAAGACACGTGGAAAAAACGTACAAAACAAAAGATTGGAGACATCAATATTTTCGACGAATTTTTTAAGAATTTTCAAATTTTCAGATAGGAGGTTCCAGATAAGGTCAAAAACTACATACTCAGATCTTCACCAAACTTTGCAGGGATACATTATGTGTCAAGACACGTGGAAAAACGTACAAAACAAAAGATTGGAGACATCAAGATTTTGGTCGAATTTTTTAAGAATTTTCAAATTTTCAGATAGGAGGTTCCAAATAAGGTCAAAAACTACATACTCAGATCTTCACCAAACTTTGCATGGATACATTATGTGTCAAGACACGTGGAAAAAACGTACAAAACAAGAGATTGGGGTCATCAAGATTTTGGACGAATTTTTTAAGAATTTTCAAATTTTCAGATAGGAGGTTCCATATAAGGTCAAAAACTACATACTCAGATCTTCACCAAACTTTGCAGGGATACATTGGATATCAAGACACGAGGAAAAAACGTACAAAACAAGAGATTGGAGACATCAAGATTTTGGACGAATTTTTTAAGAAATTTCAAATTTTCAGATAGGAGGTTCCAGATAAGGTCAAAAACTACATACTCAGATCTTCACCAAACTTTGCAGGGATACATTGGATGTCAAGACACGTGGAAAAAACGTACAAAACAAGAGATTGGGGTCATCAAGATTTTGGACGGATTTTTTAGGAATTTTCAAATTTTCAGATGGGAGGTTCCAGATAAGGTCAAAAACTACATACTCAGATCTTCACCAAACATTGCAGGGATACATTGGATGTCAAGACACGTGGAAAAAACGTACAAAACAAGAGATTGGAGACATCAAAATTTTGGACGAATTTTTTAAGAATTTTCAAATTTTCAGATAGGAGGTTCCAGATGAGGTCAAAAACTACATACTCAGATCTTCACCAAACTTTGCAGGAATACTTTGCATGTCAAGACACGTGGAAAAAACGTACAAAACAAGAGATCGGAGACATCAAGATTTTCGACGAATTTTTTAAGAATTTTCAAATTTTCAAATGGGAGGTTCCAGATAAGGTCAAAAACGACATACTCAGATCTTCACCAAACTTTGCATGGATACATTGGATGTCAAGACACGTGGAAAAAACATACAAAACATAGGATAGGTGACATCAAGATTTTGGACGAATTTTTTAAGAATTTTCAAATTTTCAGATAGGAGGTTCCATATAAGGTCAAAAACTACATACTCAGATCTTCACCAAACTTTGCAGGGATACATTGGAGGTCGAGACACGTGGAAAGAAAGTACAAAACAAGAGATTGGGGTCATCAAGATTTTGGACGGATTTTTTAGGAATTTTCAAATTTTCAGATGGGAGGTTCCATATAAGGTCAAAAACTACATACTCAGATCTTCACCAAACTTTGCAGGGATACATTGGATGTCAAGACACGTGGAAAAAACGTACAAAACAAGAGATTGGAGACATCAAGATTTTCGACGAATTTTTTAAGAATTTTCAAATTTTCAGAAAGGATGTTCCAGATAAGGTCAAAAACGACACTCAGATCTTCACCAAACTTTGCAGGGATCCATTGGAGGTCGAGACACGTGGAAAAAACGTACAAAACAAGAGATTGGAGACATCAAGTTTTTGGACGAATTTTTGAAGAATTTTCAAATTTTCAGATAGGAGGTTCCAGATAAGGTCTAAAACTACATACTCAGATCTCCACCAAACATTGCAGGAATACATTGGATGTCAAGACACGTGGAAAAAACGTACAAAACAAGAGATTGCAGACATCAAGATTTTCGACGAATTTTTGAAGAATTTTCAAATTTTCAGATAGGAGGTTCCAGATAAGGTCAAAAACTACATACTCAGATCTTCACCAAACGTTGCAGGGATACTTTGCATGTCAAGACACGTGGAAAAAACGTACAAAACAAAAGATTGGAGACATCAAGATTTTCGACGAATTTTTTAAGAATTTTCAAATTTTCAGATGGGAGGTTCCAGATAAGGTCAAAAACGACATACTCAGATCTTCACCAAACTTTGCATGGATACATTGGATGTCAAGACACGTGGAAAAAACGTACAAAACAAGAGATTGGAGACATCAAGATTTTGGACGAATTTTTTAAGAATTTTCAAATTTTCAGATGGGAGGTTCAATATAAGGTCAAAAACTACATACTCAGATCTTCACCAAACTTTGCAGGGATACTTTGGATGTCAAGACACGTGGAAAAAACGTACAAAACAAGAGATTGGGGTCATCAAGATTTTGGACGAATTTTTTAAGAATTTTCAAATTTTCAGATGGGAGGTTCAATATAAGGTCAAAAACTACATACTCAGATCTTCACCAAACTTTGCATGGATACATTGGATGTCAAGACACGTGGAAAAAACATACAAAACATAGGATTCGGAACATCAAGATTTTGGTCGAATTTTTTAAGAATTTTCAAATTTTCAGATAGGAGGTTCCATATAAGGTCAAAAACTACATACTCAGATCTTCACCAAACATTGCAGGAATACATTGGATGTCAAGACACGTGGAAAAAACGTACAAAACAAGAGATTGGGGTCATCAAGATTTTGCACGGATTTTTTAGGAATTTTCAAATTTTCAGATGGGAGGTTCCAGATAAGGTCAAAAATTACATACTCAGATCTTCACCAAACTTTGCAGGGATACATTGGATGTCAAGACACGTGGAAAAAACGTACAAAACAAGAGATTGGAGACATCAAGATTTTGGACGAATTTTTTAAGAATTTTCAAATTTTCAGATAGGAGGTTCCATATAAGGTCAAAAACTACATACTCAGATCTTCACCAAACTTTGCATGGATACATTATGTGTCAAGACACGTGGAAAAAACGTACAAAACAAAAGATTGGAGACATCAAGATTTTGGTCGAATTTTTTAAGAATTTTCAAATTTTCAGATGGGAGGTTCCAGATAAGGTCAAAAACTACATACTCAGATCTTCACCAAACTTTGCAGGGATACATTGGATGTCAAGACACGTGGAAAAAACGTACAAAACAAGAGATTGGGGTCATCAAGATTTTGGACGAATTTTTTAACAATTTTCAAATTTTCAGAAAGGATGTTCCAGATAAGGTCAAAAACGACATACTCAGATCTTCACCAAACTTTGCAGGGATACATTGGATATCAAGACACGTGGAAAAAACGTACAAAACAAGAGATTGGAGACATCAAGATTTTGGACGAATTTTTTAAGAATTTTTAAATTTTCAGATAGGAGGTTCCAGATAAGGTCAAGAACTACATACTCAGATCTTCACCAAACTTTGCAGGGATACATTGGATGTCAAGACACGTGGAAAAAACGTACAAAACAAGAGATTGGGGTCATCAAGATTTTGGACGAATTTTTGAAGAATTTTCAAATTTTCAGATGGGAGGTTCCAGATAAGGTCAAAAACTACATACTCAGATCTTCACCAAACTTTGCAGGGATACATTGGATGTCAAGACACGTGGAAAAAACGTACAAAACAAGAGATTGGGGTCATCAAGATTTTGGACGAATTTTTTAACAATTTTCAAATTTTCAGAAAGGATGTTCCAGATAAGGTCAAAAACGACATACTCAGATCTTCACCAAACTTTGCAGGGATACATTGGATATCAAGACACGTGGAAAAAACGTACAAAACAAGAGATTGGAGACATCAAGATTTTGGACGAATTTTTGAAGAATTTTCAAATTTTCTGATAGGAGGTCCCAGATAAGGTCAAAAACTACATACTCAGATCTCCACCAAACATTGCAGGGATACATTGGATGTCAAGACACGTGGAAAAAACGTACAAAACAAGAGATTGGAGACATCAAGATTTTCGACGAATTTTTGAAGAATTTTCAAATTTTCAGATAGGAGGTTCCAGATAAGGTCAAAAACTACATACTCAGATCTTCACCAAACTTTGCAGGAATACTTTGCATGTCAAGACACGTGGAAAAAACGTACAAAACAAGAGATTGGAGACATCAAGATTTTCGACGAATTTTTTAAGAATTTTCAAATTTTCAGATGGGAGGTTCCAGATAAGGTCAAAAACGACATACTCAGATCTTCACCAAACTTTGCATGGATACATTGGATGTCAAGACACGTGGAAAAAACGTACAAAACAAGAGATTGGGGTCATCAAGATTTTGCACGGATTTTTTAGGAATTTTCAAATTTTCAGATGGGAGGTTCCAGATAAGGTCAAAAACTACATACTCAGATCTTCACCAAACTTTGCAGGGATACATTGGATGTCAAGACACGTGGAAAAAACGTACAAAACAAGAGATTGGAGACATCAAGATTTTGGACGAATTTTTTAAGAATTTTCAAATTTTCAGATAGGAGGTTCCATATAAGGTCAAAAACTACATACTCAGATCTTCACCAAACTTTGCATGGATACATTATGTGTCAAGACACGTGGAAAAAACGTACAAAACAAAAGATTGGAGACATCAAGATTTTGGTCGAATTTTTTAAGAATTTTCAAATTTTCAGATGGGAGGTTCCAGATAAGGTCAAAAACTACATACTCAGATCTTCACCAAACTTTGCAGGGATACATTGGATGTCAAGACACGTGGAAAAAACGTACAAAAAAGAGATTGGAGACATCAAGATTTTGGACGAATTTTTTAACAATTTTCAAATTTTCAGAAAGGATGTTCCAGATAAGGTCAAAAACGACATACTCAGATCTTCACCAAACTTTGCAGGGATACATTGGATATCAAGACACGTGGAAAAAACGTACAAAACAAGAGATTGGAGACATCAAGATTTTGGACGAATTTTTTAAGAATTTTCAAATTTTCAGATAGGAGGTTCCAGATAAGGTCAAAAACTACATACTCAGATCTTCACCAAACTTTGCAGGGATACATTGGATGTCAAGACACGTGGAAAAAACGTACAAAACAAGAGATTGGGGTCATCAAGATTTTGGACGGATTTTTTAGGAATTTTCAAATTTTCAGATGGGAGGTTCCAGATAAGGTCAAAAACTACATACTCAGATCTTCACCAAACATTGCAGGGATACATTGGATGTCAAGACACGTGGAAAAAACGTACAAAACAAGAGATTGGAGACATCAAAATTTTGGACGAATTTTTTAAGAATTTTCAAATTTTCAGATAGGAGGTTCCAGATGAGGTCAAAAACTACATACTCAGATCTTCACCAAACTTTGCAGGAATACTTTGCATGTCAAGACACGTGGAAAAAACGTACAAAACAAGAGATCGGAGACATCAAGATTTTCGACGAATTTTTTAAGAATTTTCAAATTTTCAGATGGGAGGTTCCAGATAAGGTCAAAAACGACATACTCAGATCTTCACCAAACTTTGCATGGATACATTATGTGTCAAGACACGTGGAAAAAACATACAAAACATAGGATTCGGAACATCAAGATTTTGGTCGAATTTTTTAAGAATTTTCAAATTTTCAGATAGGAGGTTCCATATAAGGTCAAAAACTACATACTCAGATCTTCACCAAACATTGCAGGAATACATTGAATGTCAAGACACGTGGAAAAAACGTACAAAACAAGAGATTGGGGTCATCAAGATTTTGCACGGATTTTTTAGGAATTTTCAAATTTTCAGATGGGAGGTTCCAGATGAGGTCAAAAACTACATACTCAGATCTTCACCAAACTTTGCAGGGATACATTCGATGTCAAGACACGTGGAAAAAACGTACAAAACAAGAGATTGGAGACATCAAGATTTTGGACGAATTTTTTAAGAATTTTCAAATTTTCAGATAGGAGGTTCCATATAAGGTCAAAAACTACATACTCAGATCTTCACCAAACTTTGCATGGATACATTATGTGTCAAGACACGTGGAAAAAACGTACAAAACAAAAGATTGGAGACATCAAGATTTTGGTCGAATTTTTTAAGAATTTTCAAATTTTCAGAAAGGATGATCCAGATAAGGTCAAAAACGACATACTCAGATCTTCACCAAACTTTGCAGGGATCCATTGGAGGTCGAGACACGTGGAAAAAACGTACAAAACAAGAGATTGGAGACATCAAGATTTTGGACGAATTTTTGAAGAATTTTCAAATTTTCAGATAGGAGGTTCCAGATAAGGTCTAAAACTACATACTCAGATCTCCACCAAACATTGCAGGAATACATTGGATGTCAAGACACGTGGAAAAAACGTACAAAACAAGAGATTGGAGACATCAAAATTTTGGACGAATTTTTTAAGAATTTTCAAATTTTCAGATAGGAGGTTCCAGATGAGGTCAAAAACTACATACTCAGATCTTCACCAAACTTTGCAGGAATACTTTGCATGTCAAGACACGTGGAAAAAACGTACAAAACAAGAGATCGGAGACATCAAGATTTTCGACGAATTTTTTAAGAATTTTCAAATTTTCAGATGGGAGGTTCCAGATAAGGTCAAAAACGACATACTCAGATCTTCACCAAACTTTGCATGGATACATTGGATGTCAAGACACGTGGAAAAAACATACAAAACATAGGATTGGTGACATCAAGATTTTGGACGAATTTTTTAAGAATTTTCAAATTTTCAGATAGGAGGTTCCATATAAGGTCAAAAACTACATACTCAGATCTTCACCAAACTTTGCAGGGATACATTGGAGGTCGAGACACGTGGAAAAAAGTACAAAACAAGAGATTGGGGTCATCAAGATTTTGGACGGATTTTTTAGGAATTTTCAAATTTTCAGATGGGAGGTTCCAGATAAGGTCAAAAACTACATACTCAGATCTTCACCAAACATTGCAGGGATACATTGGATGTCAAGACACGTGGAAAAAACGTACAAAACAAGAGATCGGAGACATCAAGATTTTCGACGAATTTTTTAAGAATTTTCAAATTTTCAGATGGGAGGTTCCAGATAAGGTCAAAAACGACATACTCAGATCTTCACCAAACTTTGCATGGATACATTATGTGTCAAGACACGTGGAAAAAACATACAAAACATAGGATTCGGAACATCAAGATTTTGGTCGAATTTTTTAAGAATTTTCAAATTTTCAGATAGGAGGTTCCATATAAGGTCAAAAACTACATACTCAGATCTTCACCAAACATTGCAGGAATACATTGGATGTCAAGACACGTGGAAAAAACGTACAAAACAAGAGATTGGGGTCATCAAGATTTTGCACGGATTTTTTAGGAATTTTCAAATTTTCAGATGGGAGGTTCCAGATAAGGTCAAAAACTACATACTCAGATCTTCACCAAACTTTGCAGGGATACATTGGATGTCAAGACACGTGGAAAAAACGTACAAAAAAAGAGATTGGAGACATCAAGATTTTGGACGAATTTTTTAACAATTTTCAAATTTTCAGAAAGGATGTTCCAGATAAGGTCAAAAACGACATACTCAGATCTTCACCAAACTTTGCAGGGATACATTGGATATCAAGACACGTGGAAAAAACGTACAAAACAAGAGATTGGAGACATCAAGATTTTGGACGAATTTTTTAAGAATTTTCAAATTTTCAGATAGGAGGTTCCAGATAAGGTCAAAAACTACATACTCAGATCTTCACCAAACTTTGCAGGGATACATTGGATGTCAAGACACGTGGAAAAAACGTACAAAACAAGAGATTGGGGTCATCAAGATTTTGGACGGATTTTTTAGGAATTTTCAAATTTTCAGATGGGAGGTTCCAGATAAGGTCAAAAACTACATACTCAGATCTTCACCAAACATTGCAGGGATACATTGGATGTCAAGACACGTGGAAAAAACGTACAAAACAAGAGATTGGAGACATCCAAATTTTGGACGAATTTTTTAAGAATTTTCAAATTTTCAGATAGGAGGTTCCAGATGAGGTCAAAAACTACATACTCAGATCTTCACCAAACTTTGCAGGAATACTTTGCATGTCAAGACACGTGGAAAAAACGTACAAAACAAGAGATCGGAGACATCAAGATTTTCGACGAATTTTTTAAGAATTTTCAAATTTTCAGATGGGAGGTTCCAGATAAGGTCAAAAACGACATACTCAGATCTTCACCAAACTTTGCATGGATACATTATGTGTCAAGACACGTGGAAAAAACATACAAAACATAGGATTCGGAACATCAAGATTTTGGTCGAATTTTTTAAGAATTTTCAAATTTTCAGATAGGAGGTTCCATATAAGGTCAAAAACTACATACTCAGATCTTCACCAAACATTGCAGGAATACATTGGATGTCAAGACACGTGGAAAAAACGTACAAAACAAGAGATTGGGGTCATCAAGATTTTGCACGGATTTTTTAGGAATTTTCAAATTTTCAGATGGGAGGTTCCAGATAAGGTCAAAAACTACATACTCAGATCTTCACCAAACTTTGCAGGGATACATTGGATGTCAAGACACGTGGAAAAAACGTACAAAACAAGAGATTGGAGACATCAAGATTTTGGACGAATTTTTTAAGAATTTTCAAATTTTCAGATAGGAGGTTCCATATAAGGTCAAAAACTACATACTCAGATCTTCACCAAACTTTGCATGGATACATTATGTGTCAAGACACGTGGAAAAAACGTACAAAACAAAAGATTGGAGACATCAAGATTTTGGTCGAATTTTTTAAGAATTTTCAAATTTTCAGAAAGGATGTTCCAGATAAGGTCAAAAACGACATACTCAGATCTTCACCAAACTTTGCAGGGATCCATTGGAGGTCGAGACACGTGGAAAAAACGTACAAAACAAGAGATTGGAGACATCAAGATTTTGGACGAATTTTTGAAGAATTTTCAAATTTTCAGATAGGAGGTTCCAGATAAGGTCTAAAACTACATACTCAGATCTCCACCAAACATTGCAGGAATACATTGGATGTCAAGACACGTGGAAAAAACGTACAAAACAAGAGATTGGAGACATCAAAATTTTGGACGAATTTTTTAAGAATTTTCAAATTTTCAGATAGGAGGTTCCAGATGAGGTCAAAAACTACATACTCAGATCTTCACCAAACTTTGCAGGAATACTTTGCATGTCAAGACACGTGGAAAAAACGTACAAAACAAGAGATCGGAGACATCAAGATTTTCGACGAATTTTTTAAGAATTTTCAAATTTTCAGATGGGAGGTTCCAGATAAGGTCAAAAACGACATACTCAGATCTTCACCAAACTTTGCAGGGATCCATTGGAGGTCGAGACACGTGGAAAAAACGTACAAAACAAGAGATTGGAGACATCAAGATTTTGGACGAATTTTTTAAGAATTTTCAAATTTTCAGATAGGAGGTTCCATATAAGGTCAAAAACTACATACTCAGATCTTCACCAAACTTTGCAGGGATACATTGGATGTCAAGACACGTGGAAAAAACGTACAAAACAAAAGATTGGAGACATCAATATTTTCGACGAATTTTTTAAGAATTTTCAAATTTTCAGATAGGAGGTTCCAGATAAGGTCAAAAACTACATACTCAGATCTTCACCAAACTTTGCAGGGATACATTATGTGTCAAGACACGTGGAAAAACGTACAAAACAAAAGATTGGAGACATCAAGATTTTGGTCGAATTTTTTAAGAATTTTCAAATTTTCAGATAGGAGGTTCCAAATAAGGTCAAAAACTACATACTCAGATCTTCACCAAACTTTGCATGGATACATTATGTGTCAAGACACGTGGAAAAAACGTACAAAACAAGAGATTGGGGTCATCAAGATTTTGGACGAATTTTTTAAGAATTTTCAAATTTTCAGATAGGAGGTTCCATATAAGGTCAAAAACTACATACTCAGATCTTCACCAAACTTTGCAGGGATACATTGGATATCAAGACACGAGGAAAAAACGTACAAAACAAGAGATTGGAGACATCAAGATTTTGGACGAATTTTTTAAGAAATTTCAAATTTTCAGATAGGAGGTTCCAGATAAGGTCAAAAACTACATACTCAGATCTTCACCAAACTTTGCAGGGATACATTGGATGTCAAGACACGTGGAAAAAACGTACAAAACAAGAGATTGGGGTCATCAAGATTTTGGACGGATTTTTTAGGAATTTTCAAATTTTCAGATGGGAGGTTCCAGATAAGGTCAAAAACTACATACTCAGATCTTCACCAAACATTGCAGGGATACATTGGATGTCAAGACACGTGGAAAAAACGTACAAAACAAGAGATTGGAGACATCAAAATTTTGGACGAATTTTTTAAGAATTTTCAAATTTTCAGATAGGAGGTTCCAGATGAGGTCAAAAACTACATACTCAGATCTTCACCAAACTTTGCAGGAATACTTTGCATGTCAAGACACGTGGAAAAAACGTACAAAACAAGAGATCGGAGACATCAAGATTTTCGACGAATTTTTTAAGAATTTTCAAATTTTCAAATGGGAGGTTCCAGATAAGGTCAAAAACGACATACTCAGATCTTCACCAAACTTTGCATGGATACATTGGATGTCAAGACACGTGGAAAAAACATACAAAACATAGGATTGGTGACATCAAGATTTTGGACGAATTTTTTAAGAATTTTCAAATTTTCAGATAGGAGGTTCCATATAAGGTCAAAAACTACATACTCAGATCTTCACCAAACTTTGCAGGGATACATTGGAGGTCGAGACACGTGGAAAGAAAGTACAAAACAAGAGATTGGGGTCATCAAGATTTTGGACGGATTTTTTAGGAATTTTCAAATTTTCAGATGGGAGGTTCCATATAAGGTCAAAAACTACATACTCAGATCTTCACCAAACTTTGCAGGGATACATTGGATGTCAAGACACGTGGAAAAAACGTACAAAACAAGAGATTGGAGACATCAAGATTTTCGACGAATTTTTTAAGAATTTTCAAATTTTCAGAAAGGATGTTCCAGATAAGGTCAAAAACGACACTCAGATCTTCACCAAACTTTGCAGGGATCCATTGGAGGTCGAGACACGTGGAAAAAACGTACAAAACAAGAGATTGGAGACATCAAGTTTTTGGACGAATTTTTGAAGAATTTTCAAATTTTCAGATAGGAGGTTCCAGATAAGGTCTAAAACTACATACTCAGATCTCCACCAAACATTGCAGGAATACATTGGATGTCAAGACACGTGGAAAAAACGTACAAAACAAGAGATTGGAGACATCAAGATTTTCGACGAATTTTTGAAGAATTTTCAAATTTTCAGATAGGAGGTTCCAGATAAGGTCAAAAACTACATACTCAGATCTTCACCAAACGTTGCAGGGATACTTTGCATGTCAAGACACGTGGAAAAAACGTACAAAACAAAAGATTGGAGACATCAAGATTTTCGACGAATTTTTTAAGAATTTTCAAATTTTCAGATGGGAGGTTCCAGATAAGGTCAAAAACGACATACTCAGATCTTCACCAAACTTTGCATGGATACATTGGATGTCAAGACACGTGGAAAAAACGTACAAAACAAGAGATTGGAGACATCAAGATTTTGGACGAATTTTTTAAGAATTTTCAAATTTTCAGATGGGAGGTTCAATATAAGGTCAAAAACTACATACTCAGATCTTCACCAAACTTTGCAGGGATACTTTGGATGTCAAGACACGTGGAAAAAACGTACAAAACAAGAGATTGGGGTCATCAAGATTTTGGACGAATTTTTTAAGAATTTTCAAATTTTCAGATGGGAGGTTCAATATAAGGTCAAAAACTACATACTCAGATCTTCACCAAACTTTGCATGGATACATTGGATGTCAAGACACGTGGAAAAAACATACAAAACATAGGATTCGGAACATCAAGATTTTGGTCGAATTTTTTAAGAATTTTCAAATTTTCAGATAGGAGGTTCCATATAAGGTCAAAAACTACATACTCAGATCTTCACCAAACATTGCAGGAATACATTGGATGTCAAGACACGTGGAAAAAACGTACAAAACAAGAGATTGGGGTCATCAAGATTTTGCACGGATTTTTTAGGAATTTTCAAATTTTCAGATGGGAGGTTCCAGATAAGGTCAAAAATTACATACTCAGATCTTCACCAAACTTTGCAGGGATACATTGGATGTCAAGACACGTGGAAAAAACGTACAAAACAAGAGATTGGAGACATCAAGATTTTGGACGAATTTTTTAAGAATTTTCAAATTTTCAGATAGGAGGTTCCATATAAGGTCAAAAACTACATACTCAGATCTTCACCAAACTTTGCATGGATACATTATGTGTCAAGACACGTGGAAAAAACGTACAAAACAAAAGATTGGAGACATCAAGATTTTGGTCGAATTTTTTAAGAATTTTCAAATTTTCAGATGGGAGGTTCCAGATAAGGTCAAAAACTACATACTCAGATCTTCACCAAACTTTGCAGGGATACATTGGATGTCAAGACACGTGGAAAAAACGTACAAAACAAGAGATTGGGGTCATCAAGATTTTGGACGAATTTTTTAACAATTTTCAAATTTTCAGAAAGGATGTTCCAGATAAGGTCAAAAACGACATACTCAGATCTTCACCAAACTTTGCAGGGATACATTGGATATCAAGACACGTGGAAAAAACGTACAAAACAAGAGATTGGAGACATCAAGATTTTGGACGAATTTTTTAAGAATTTTTAAATTTTCAGATAGGAGGTTCCAGATAAGGTCAAAAACTACATACTCAGATCTTCACCAAACTTTGCAGGGATACATTGGATGTCAAGACACGTGGAAAAAACGTACAAAACAAGAGATTGGGGTCATCAAGATTTTGGACGAATTTTTTAAGAATTTTCAAATTTTCAGATGGGAGGTTCCAGATAAGGTCAAAAACTACATACTCAGATCTTCACCAAACTTTGCAGGGATACATTGGATGTCAAGACACGTGGAAAAAACGTACAAAACAAGAGATTGGGGTCATCAAGATTTTGGACGAATTTTTTAACAATTTTCAAATTTTCAGAAAGGATGTTCCAGATAAGGTCAAAAACGACATACTCAGATCTTCACCAAACTTTGCAGGGATACATTGGATATCAAGACACGTGGAAAAAACGTACAAAACAAGAGATTGGAGACATCAAGATTTTGGACGAATTTTTGAAGAATTTTCAAATTTTCTGATAGGAGGTCCCAGATAAGGTCAAAAACTACATACTCAGATCTCCACCAAACATTGCAGGGATACATTGGATGTCAAGACACGTGGAAAAAACGTACAAAACAAGAGATTGGAGACATCAAGATTTTCGACGAATTTTTGAAGAATTTTCAAATTTTCAGATAGGAGGTTCCAGATAAGGTCAAAAACTACATACTCAGATCTTCACCAAACTTTGCAGGAATACTTTGCATGTCAAGACACGTGGAAAAAACGTACAAAACAAGAGATTGGAGACATCAAGATTTTCGACGAATTTTTTAAGAATTTTCAAATTTTCAGATGGGAGGATCCAGATAAGGTCAAAAACGACATACTCAGATCTTCACCAAACTTTGCATGGATACATTGGATGTCAAGACACGTGGAAAAAACGTACAAAACAAGAGATTGGGGTCATCAAGATTTTGCACGGATTTTTTAGGAATTTTCAAATTTTCAGATGGGAGGTTCCAGATAAGGTCAAAAACTACATACTCAGATCTTCACCAAACTTTGCAGGGATACATTGGATGTCAAGACACGTGGAAAAAACGTACAAAACAAGAGATTGGAGACATCAAGATTTTGGACGAATTTTTTAAGAATTTTCAAATTTTCAGATAGGAGGTTCCATATAAGGTCAAAAACTACATACTCAGATCTTCACCAAACTTTGCATGGATACATTATGTGTCAAGACACGTGGAAAAAACGTACAAAACAAAAGATTGGAGACATCAAGATTTTGGTCGAATTTTTTAAGAATTTTCAAATTTTCAGATGGGAGGTTCCAGATAAGGTCAAAAACTACATACTCAGATCTTCACCAAACTTTGCAGGGATACATTGGATGTCAAGACACGTGGAAAAAACGTACAAAAAAGAGATTGGAGACATCAAGATTTTGGACGAATTTTTTAACAATTTTCAAATTTTCAGAAAGGATGTTCCAGATAAGGTCAAAAACGACATACTCAGATCTTCACCAAACTTTGCAGGGATACATTGGATATCAAGACACGTGGAAAAAACGTACAAAACAAGAGATTGGAGACATCAAGATTTTGGACGAATTTTTTAAGAATTTTCAAATTTTCAGATAGGAGGTTCCAGATAAGGTCAAAAACTACATACTCAGATCTTCACCAAACTTTGCAGGGATACATTGGATGTCAAGACACGTGGAAAAAACGTACAAAACAAGAGATTGGGGTCATCAAGATTTTGGACGGATTTTTTAGGAATTTTCAAATTTTCAGATGGGAGGTTCCAGATAAGGTCAAAAACTACATACTCAGATCTTCACCAAACATTGCAGGGATACATTGGATGTCAAGACACGTGGAAAAAACGTACAAAACAAGAGATTGGAGACATCAAAATTTTGGACGAATTTTTTAAGAATTTTCAAATTTTCAGATAGGAGGTTCCAGATGAGGTCAAAAACTACATACTCAGATCTTCACCAAACTTTGCAGGAATACTTTGCATGTCAAGACACGTGGAAAAAACGTACAAAACAAGAGATCGGAGACATCAAGATTTTCGACGAATTTTTTAAGAATTTTCAAATTTTCAGATGGGAGGTTCCAGATAAGGTCAAAAACGACATACTCAGATCTTCACCAAACTTTGCATGGATACATTATGTGTCAAGACACGTGGAAAAAACATACAAAACATAGGATTCGGAACATCAAGATTTTGGTCGAATTTTTTAAGAATTTTCAAATTTTCAGATAGGAGGTTCCATATAAGGTCAAAAACTACATACTCAGATCTTCACCAAACATTTCAGGAATACATTGAATGTCAAGACACGTGGAAAAAACGTACAAAACAAGAGATTGGGGTCATCAAGATTTTGCACGGATTTTTTAGGAATTTTCAAATTTTCAGATGGGAGGTTCCAGATAAGGTCAAAAACTACATACTCAGATCTTCACCAAACTTTGCAGGGATACATTCGATGTCAAGACACGTGGAAAAAACGTACAAAACAAGAGATTGGAGACATCAAGATTTTGGACGAATTTTTTAAGAATTTTCAAATTTTCAGATAGGAGGTTCCATATAAGGTCAAAAACTACATACTCAGATCTTCACCAAACTTTGCATGGATACATTATGTGTCAAGACACGTGGAAAAAACGTACAAAACAAAAGATTGGAGACATCAAGATTTTGGTCGAATTTTTTAAGAATTTTCAAATTTTCAGAAAGGATGATCCAGATAAGGTCAAAAACGACATACTCAGATCTTCACCAAACTTTGCAGGGATCCATTGGAGGTCGAGACACGTGGAAAAAACGTACAAAACAAGAGATTGGAGACATCAAGATTTTGGACGAATTTTTGAAGAATTTTCAAATTTTCAGATAGGAGGTTCCAGATAAGGTCTAAAACTACATACTCAGATCTCCACCAAACATTGCAGGAATACATTGGATGTCAAGACACGTGGAAAAAACGTACAAAACAAGAGATTGGAGACATCAAAATTTTGGACGAATTTTTTAAGAATTTTCAAATTTTCAGATAGGAGGTTCCAGATGAGGTCAAAAACTACATACTCAGATCTTCACCAAACTTTGCAGGAATACTTTGCATGTCAAGACACGTGGAAAAAACGTACAAAACAAGAGATCGGAGACATCAAGATTTTCGACGAATTTTTTAAGAATTTTCAAATTTTCAGATGGGAGGTTCCAGATAAGGTCAAAAACGACATACTCAGATCTTCACCAAACTTTGCATGGATACATTGGATGTCAAGACACGTGGAAAAAACATACAAAACATAGGATTGGTGACATCAAGATTTTGGACGAATTTTTTAAGAATTTTCAAATTTTCAGATAGGAGGTTCCATATAAGGTCAAAAACTACATACTCAGATCTTCACCAAACTTTGCAGGGATACATTGGAGGTCGAGACACGTGGAAAAAAAGTACAAAACAAGAGATTGGGGTCATCAAGATTTTGGACGGATTTTTTAGGAATTTTCAAATTTTCAGATGGGAGGTTCCAGATAAGGTCAAAAACTACATACTCAGATCTTCACCAAACATTGCAGGGATACATTGGATGTCAAGACACGTGGAAAAAACGTACAAAACAAGAGATCGGAGACATCAAGATTTTCGACGAATTTTTTAAGAATTTTCAAATTTTCAGATGGGAGGTTCCAGATAAGGTCAAAAACGACATACTCAGATCTTCACCAAACTTTGCATGGATACATTATTTGTCAAGACACGTGGAAAAAACATACAAAACATAGGATTCGGAACATCAAGATTTTGGTCGAATTTTTTAAGAATTTTCAAATTTTCAGATAGGAGGTTCCATATAAGGTCAAAAACTACATACTCAGATCTTCACCAAACATTGCAGGAATACATTGGATGTCAAGACACGTGGAAAAAACGTACAAAACAAGAGATTGGGGTCATCAAGATTTTGCACGGATTTTTTAGGAATTTTCAAATTTTCAGATGGGAGGTTCCAGATAAGGTCAAAAACTACATACTCAGATCTTCACCAAACTTTGCAGGGATACATTGGATGTCAAGACACGTGGAAAAAACGTACAAAAAAGAGATTGGAGACATCAAGATTTTGGACGAATTTTTTAACAATTTTCAAATTTTCAGAAAGGATGTTCCAGATAAGGTCAAAAACGACATACTCAGATCTTCACCAAACTTTGCAGGGATACATTGGATATCAAGACACGTGGAAAAAACGTACAAAACAAGAGATTGGAGACATCAAGATTTTGGACGAATTTTTTAAGAATTTTCAAATTTTCAGATAGGAGGTTCCAGATAAGGTCAAAAACTACATACTCAGATCTTCACCAAACTTTGCAGGGATACATTGGATGTCAAGACACGTGGAAAAAACGTACAAAACAAGAGATTGGGGTCATCAAGATTTTGGACGGATTTTTTAGGAATTTTCAAATTTTCAGATGGGAGGTTCCAGATAAGGTCAAAAACTACATACTCAGATCTTCACCAAACATTGCAGGGATACATTGGATGTCAAGACACGTGGAAAAAACGTACAAAACAAGAGATTGGAGACATCCAAATTTTGGACGAATTTTTTAAGAATTTTCAAATTTTCAGATAGGAGGTTCCAGATGAGGTCAAAAACTACATACTCAGATCTTCACCAAACTTTGAAGGAATACTTTGCATGTCAAGACACGTGGAAAAAACGTACAAAACAAGAGATCGGAGACATCAAGATTTTCGACGAATTTTTTAAGAATTTTCAAATTTTCAGATGGGAGGTTCCAGATAAGGTCAAAAACGACATACTCAGATCTTCACCAAACTTTGCATGGATACATTATGTGTCAAGACACGTGGAAAAAACATACAAAACATAGGATTCGGAACATCAAGATTTTGGTCGAATTTTTTAAGAATTTTCAAATTTTCAGATAGGAGGTTCCATATAAGGTCAAAAACTACATACTCAGATCTTCACCAAACATTGCAGGAATACATTGGATGTCAAGACACGTGGAAAAAACGTACAAAACAAGAGATTGGGGTCATCAAGATTTTGCACGGATTTTTTAGGAATTTTCAAATTTTCAGATGGGAGGTTCCAGATAAGGTCAAAAACTACATACTCAGATCTTCACCAAACTTTGCAGGGATACATTGGATGTCAAGACACGTGGAAAAAACGTACAAAACAAGAGATTGGAGACATCAAGATTTTGGACGAATTTTTTAAGAATTTTCAAATTTTCAGATAGGAGGTTCCATATAAGGTCAAAAACTACATACTCAGATCTTCACCAAACTTTGCATGGATACATTATGTGTCAAGACACGTGGAAAAAACGTACAAAACAAAAGATTGGAGACATCAAGATTTTGGTCGAATTTTTTAAGAATTTTCAAATTTTCAGAAAGGATGTTCCTGATAAGGTCAAAAACGACATACTCAGATCTTCACCAAACTTTGCAGGGATCCATTGGAGGTCGAGACACGTGGAAAAAACGTACAAAACAAGAGATTGGAGACATCAAGATTTTGGACGAATTTTTGAAGAATTTTCAAATTTTCAGATAGGAGGTTCCAGATAAGGTCTAAAACTACATACTCAGATCTCCACCAAACATTGCAGGAATACATTGGATGTCAAGACACGTGGAAAAAACGTACAAAACAAGAGATTGGAGACATCAAAATTTTGGACGAATTTTTTAAGAATTTTCAAATTTTCAGATAGGAGGTTCCAGATGAGGTCAAAAACTACATACTCAGATCTTCACCAAACTTTGCAGGAATACTTTGCATGTCAAGACACGTGGAAAAAACGTACAAAACAAGAGATCGGAGACATCAAGATTTTCGACGAATTTTTTAAGAATTTTCAAATTTTCAGATGGGAGGTTCCAGATAAGGTCAAAAACGACATACTCAGATCTTCACCAAACTTTGCATGGATACATTGGATGTCAAGACACGTGGAAAAAACATACAAAACATAGGATTGGTGACATCAAGATTTTGGACGAATTTTTTAAGAATTTTCAAATTTTCAGATAGGAGGTTCCATATAAGGTCAAAAACTACATACTCAGATCTTCACCAAACTTTGCAGGGATACATTGGAGGTCGAGACACGTGGAAAAAAAGTACAAAACAAGAGATTGGGGTCATCAAGATTTTGGACGGATTTTTTAGGAATTTTCAAATTTTCAGATGGGAGGTTCCAGATAAGGTCAAAAACTACATACTCAGATCTTCACCAAACATTGCAGGGATACATTGGATGTCAAGACACGTGGAAAAAACGTACAAAACAAGAGATTGGAGACATCAAGATTTTGGACGAATTTTTTAAGAATTTTCAAATTTTCAGATAGGAGGTTCCAGATGAGGTCAAAAACTACATACTCAGATCTTCACCAAACTTTGCAGGAATACTTTGCATGTCAAGACACGTGGAAAAAACGTACAAAACAAGAGATCGGAGACATCAAGATTTTCGACGAATTTTTTAAGAATTTTCAAATTTTCAGATGGGAGGTTCCAGATAAGGTCAAAAACGACATACTCAGATCTTCACCAAACTTTGCAGGGATCCATTGGAGGTCGAGACACGTGGAAAAACGTACAAAACAAGAGATTGGAGACATCAAGATTTTGGACGAATTTTTTAAGAATTTTCAAATTTTCAGATAGGAGGTTCCATATAAGGTCAAAAACTACATACTCAGATCTTCACCAAACTTTGCAGGGATACATTGGATGTCAAGACACGTGGAAAAAACGTACAAAACAAAAGATTGGAGACATCAAGATTTTCGACGAATTTTTTAAGAATTTTCAAATTTTCAGATATGAGGTTCCAGATAAGGTCAAAAACTACATACTCAGATCTTCACCAAACTTTGCAGGGATACATTATGTGTCAAGACACGTGGAAAAAACGTACAAAACAAAAGATTGGAGACATCAAGATTTTGGTCGAATTTTTTAAGAATTTTCAAATTTTCAGATGGGAGGTTCCAGATAAGGTCAAAAACTACATACTCAGATCTTCACCAAACTTTGCAGGGATCCATTGGAGGTCGAGACACGTGGAAAAAACGTACAAAACAAGAGATTGGAGACATCAAGATTTTGGACGAATTTTTTAAGAATTTTCAAATTTTCAGATAGGAGGTTCCATATAAGGTCAAAAACTACATACTCAGATCTTCACCAAACTTTGCAGGGATACATTGGATATCAAGACACGTGGAAAAAACGTACAAAACAAGAGATTGGAGACATCAAGATTTTGGACGAATTTTTTAAGAATTTTCAAATTTTCAGATAGGAGGTTCCAGATAAGGTCAAAAACGACATACTCAGATCTTCACCAAACTTTGCAGGGATACATTGGATGTCAAGACACGTGGAAAAAACGTACAAAACAAGAGATTGGGGTCATCAAGATTTTGGACGGATTTTTTAGGAATTTTCAAATTTTCAGATGGGAGGTTCCAGATAAGGTCAAAAACTACATACTCAGATCTTCACCAAACATTGCAGGGATACATTGGATGTCAAGACACGTGGAAAAAACGTACAAAACAAGAGATTGGAGACATCAAAATTTTGGACGAATTTTTTAAGAATTTTTAAATTTTCAGATAGGAGGTTCCAGATGAGGTCAAAAACTACATACTCAGATCTTCACCAAACTTTGCAGGAATACTTTGCATGTCAAGACACGTGGAAAAAACGTACAAAACAAGAGATCGGAGACATCAAGATTTTCGACGAATTTTTTAAGAATTTTCAAATTTTCAGATGGGAGGTTCCAGATAAGGTCAAAAACGACATACTCAGATCTTCACCAAACTTTGCATGGATACATTGGATGTCAAGACACGTGGAAAAAACATACAAAACATAGGATTGGTGACATCAAGATTTTGGACGAATTTTTTAAGAATTTTCAAATTTTCAGATAGGAGGTTCCATATAAGGTCAAAAACTACATACTCAGATCTTCACCAAACTTTGCAGGGATACATTGGAGGTCGAGACACGTGGAAAAAAAGTACAAAACAAGAGATTGGGGTCATCAAGATTTTGGACGGATTTTTTAGGAATTTTCAAATTTTCAGATGGGAGGTTCCAGATAAGGTCAAAAACTACATACTCAGATCTTCACCAAACATTGCAGGGATACATTGGATGTCAAGACACGTGGAAAAAACGTACAAAACAAGAGATTGGAGACATCAAGATTTTGGACGAATTTTTTAAGAATTTTCAAATTTTCAGATAGGAGGTTCCATATAAGGTCAAAAACTACATACTCAGATCTTCACCAAACTTTGCATGGATACATTATGTGTCAAGACACGTGGAAAAAACGTACAAAACAAAAGATTGGAGACATCAAGATTTTGGTCGAATTTTTTAAGAATTTTCAAATTTTCAGATGGGAGGTTCCAGATAAGGTCAAAAACTACATACTCAGATCTTCACCAAACTTTGCAGGGATACATTGGATGTCAAGACACGTGGAAAAAACGTACAAAAAAGAGATTGGAGACATCAAGATTTTGGACGAATTTTTTAACAATTTTCAAATTTTCAGAAAGGATGTTCCAGATAAGGTCAAAAACGACATACTCAGATCTTCACCAAACTTTGCAGGGATACATTGGATATCAAGACACGTGGAAAAAACGTACAAAACAAGAGATTGGAGACATCAAGATTTTGGACGAATTTTTTAAGAATTTTCAAATTTTCAGATAGGAGGTTCCAGATAAGGTCAAAAACTACATACTCAGATCTTCACCAAACTTTGCAGGGATACATTGGATGTCAAGACACGTGGAAAAAACGTACAAAACAAGAGATTGGGGTCATCAAGATTTTGGACGGATTTTTTAGGAATTTTCAAATTTTCAGATGGGAGGTTCCAGATAAGGTCAAAAACTACATACTCAGATCTTCACCAAACATTGCAGGGATACATTGGATGTCAAGACACGTGGAAAAAACGTACAAAACAAGAGATTGGAGACATCAAAATTTTGGACGAATTTTTTAAGAATTTTCAAATTTTCAGATAGGAGGTTCCAGATGAGGTCAAAAACTACATACTCAGATCTTCACCAAACTTTGCAGGAATACTTTGCATGTCAAGACACGTGGAAAAAACGTACAAAACAAGAGATCGGAGACATCAAGATTTTCGACGAATTTTTTAAGAATTTTCAAATTTTCAGATGGGAGGTTCCAGATAAGGTCAAAAACGACATACTCAGATCTTCACCAAACTTTGCATGGATACATTATGTGTCAAGACACGTGGAAAAAACATACAAAACATAGGATTCGGAACATCAAGATTTTGGTCGAATTTTTTAAGAATTTTCAAATTTTCAGATAGGAGGTTCCATATAAGGTCAAAAACTACATACTCAGATCTTCACCAAACATTGCAGGAATACATTGAATGTCAAGACACGTGGAAAAAACGTACAAAACAAGAGATTGGGGTCATCAAGATTTTGCACGGATTTTTTAGGAATTTTCAAATTTTCAGATGGGAGGTTCCAGATAAGGTCAAAAACTACATACTCAGATCTTCACCAAACTTTGCAGGGATACATTCGATGTCAAGACACGTGGAAAAAACGTACAAAACAAGAGATTGGAGACATCAAGATTTTGGACGAATTTTTTAAGAATTTTCAAATTTTCAGATAGGAGGTTCCATATAAGGTCAAAAACTACATACTCAGATCTTCACCAAACTTTGCATGGATACATTATGTGTCAAGACACGTGGAAAAAACGTACAAAACAAAAGATTGGAGACATCAAGATTTTGGTCGAATTTTTTAAGAATTTTCAAATTTTCAGAAAGGATGATCCAGATAAGGTCAAAAACGACATACTCAGATCTTCACCAAACTTTGCAGGGATCCATTGGAGGTCGAGACACGTGGAAAAAACGTACAAAACAAGAGATTGGAGACATCAAGATTTTGGACGAATTTTTGAAGAATTTTCAAATTTTCAGATAGGAGGTTCCAGATAAGGTCTAAAACTACATACTCAGATCTCCACCAAACATTGCAGGAATACATTGGATGTCAAGACACGTGGAAAAAACGTACAAAACAAGAGATTGGAGACATCAAAATTTTGGACGAATTTTTTAAGAATTTTCAAATTTTCAGATAGGAGGTTCCAGATGAGGTCAAAAACTACATACTCAGATCTTCACCAAACTTTGCAGGAATACTTTGCATGTCAAGACACGTGGAAAAAACGTACAAAACAAGAGATCGGAGACATCAAGATTTTCGACGAATTTTTTAAGAATTTTCAAATTTTCAGATGGGAGGTTACAGATAAGGTCAAAAACGACATACTCAGATCTTCACCAAACTTTGCATGGATACATTGGATGTCAAGACACGTGGAAAAAACATACAAAACATAGGAATGGTGACATCAAGATTTTGGACGAATTTTTTAAGAATTTTCAAATTTTCAGATAGGAGGTTCCATATAAGGTCAAAAACTACATACTCAGATCTTCACCAAACTTTGCAGGGATACATTGGAGGTCGAGACACGTGGAAAAAAAGTACAAAACAAGAGATTGGGGTCATCAAGATTTTGGACGGATTTTTTAGGAATTTTCAAATTTTCAGATGGGAGGTTCCAGATAAGGTCAAAAACTACATACTCAGATCTTCACCAAACATTGCAGGGATACATTGGATGTCAAGACACGTGGAAAAAACGTACAAAACAAGAGATCGGAGACATCAAGATTTTCGACGAATTTTTTAAGAATTTTCAAATTTTCAGATGGGAGGTTCCAGATAAGGTCAAAAACGACATACTCAGATCTTCACCAAACTTTGCATGGATACATTATTTGTCAAGACACGTGGAAAAAACATACAAAACATAGGATTCGGAACATCAAGATTTTGGTCGAATTTTTTAAGAATTTTCAAATTTTCAGATAGGAGGTTCCATATAAGGTCAAAAACTACATACTCAGATCTTCACCAAACATTGCAGGAATACATTGGATGTCAAGACACGTGGAAAAAACGTACAAAACAAGAGATTGGGGTCATCAAGATTTTGCACGGATTTTTTAGGAATTTTCAAATTTTCAGATGGGAGGTTCCAGATAAGGTCAAAAACTACATACTCAGATCTTCACCAAACTTTGCAGGGATACATTGGATGTCAAGACACGTGGAAAAAACGTACAAAAAAGAGATTGGAGACATCAAGATTTTGGACGAATTTTTTAACAATTTTCAAATTTTCAGAAAGGATGTTCCAGATAAGGTCAAAAACGACATACTCAGATCTTCACCAAACTTTGCAGGGATACATTGGATATCAAGACACGTGGAAAAAACGTACAAAACAAGAGATTGGAGACATCAAGATTTTGGACGAATTTTTTAAGAATTTTCAAATTTTCAGATAGGAGGTTCCAGATAAGGTCAAAAACTACATACTCAGATCTTCACCAAACTTTGCAGGGATACATTGGATGTCAAGACACGTGGAAAAAACGTACAAAACAAGAGATTGGGGTCATCAAGATTTTGGACGGATTTTTTAGGAATTTTCAAATTTTCAGATGGGAGGTTCCAGATAAGGTCAAAAACTACATACTCAGATCTTCACCAAACATTGCAGGGATACATTGGATGTCAAGACACGTGGAAAAAACGTACAAAACAAGAGATTGGAGACATCCAAATTTTGGACGAATTTTTTAAGAATTTTCAAATTTTCAGATAGGAGGTTCCAGATGAGGTCAAAAACTACATACTCAGATCTTCACCAAACTTTGCAGGAATACTTTGCATGTCAAGACACGTGGAAAAAACGTACAAAACAAGAGATCGGAGACATCAAGATTTTCGACGAATTTTTTAAGAATTTTCAAATTTTCAGATGGGAGGTTCCAGATAAGGTCAAAAACGACATACTCAGATCTTCACCAAACTTTGCATGGATACATTATGTGTCAAGACACGTGGAAAAAACATACAAAACATAGGATTCGGAACATCAAGATTTTGGTCGAATTTTTTAAGAATTTTCAAATTTTCAGATAGGAGGTTCCATATAAGGTCAAAAACTACATACTCAGATCTTCACCAAACATTGCAGGAATACATTGGATGTCAAGACACGTGGAAAAAACGTACAAAACAAGAGATTGGGGTCATCAAGATTTTGCACGGATTTTTTAGGAATTTTCAAATTTTCAGATGGGAGGTTCCAGATAAGGTCAAAAACTACATACTCAGATCTTCACCAAACTTTGCAGGGATACATTGGATGTCAAGACACGTGGAAAAAACGTACAAAACAAGAGATTGGAGACATCAAGATTTTGGACGAATTTTTTAAGAATTTTCAAATTTTCAGATAGGAGGTTCCATATAAGGTCAAAAACTACATACTCAGATCTTCACCAAACTTTGCATGGATACATTATGTGTCAAGACACGTGGAAAAAACGTACAAAACAAAAGATTGGAGACATCAAGATTTTGGTCGAATTTTTTAAGAATTTTCAAATTTTCAGAAAGGGTGTTCCAGATAAGGTCAAAAACGACATACTCAGATCTTCACCAAACTTTGCAGGGATCCATTGGAGGTCGAGACACGTGGAAAAAACGTACAAAACAAGAGATTGGAGACATCAAGATTTTGGACGAATTTTTGAAGAATTTTCAAATTTTCAGATAGGAGGTTCCAGATAAGGTCTAAAACTACATACTCAGATCTCCACCAAACATTGCAGGAATACATTGGATGTCAAGACACGTGGAAAAAACGTACAAAACAAGAGATTGGAGACATCAAAATTTTGGACGAATTTTTTAAGAATTTTCAAATTTTCAGATAGGAGGTTCCAGATGAGGTCAAAAACTACATACTCAGATCTTCACCAAACTTTGCAGGAATACTTTGCATGTCAAGACACGTGGAAAAAACGTACAAAACAAGAGATCGGAGACATCAAGATTTTCGACGAATTTTTTAAGAATTTTCAAATTTTCAGATGGGAGGTTCCAGATAAGGTCAAAAACGACATACTCAGATCTTCACCAAACTTTGCATGGATACATTGGATGTCAAGACACGTGGAAAAAACATACAAAACATAGGATTGGTGACATCAAGATTTTGGACGAATTTTTTAAGAATTTTCAAATTTTCAGATAGGAGGTTCCATATAAGGTCAAAAACTACATACTCAGATCTTCACCAAACTTTGCAGGGATACATTGGAGGTCGAGACACGTGGAAAAAAAGTACAAAACAAGAGATTGGGGTCATCAAGATTTTGGACGGATTTTTTAGGAATTTTCAAATTTTCAGATGGGAGGTTCCAGATAAGGTCAAAAACTACATACTCAGATCTTCACCAAACATTGCAGGGATACATTGGATGTCAAGACACGTGGAAAAAACGTACAAAACAAGAGATTGGAGACATCAAGATTTTGGACGAATTTTTTAAGAATTTTCAAATTTTCAGATAGGAGGTTCCAGATGAGGTCAAAAACTACATACTCAGATCTTCACCAAACTTTGCAGGAATACTTTGCATGTCAAGACACGTGGAAAAAACGTACAAAACAAGAGATCGGAGACATCAAGATTTTCGACGAATTTTTTAAGAATTTTCAAATTTTCAGATGGGAGGTTCCAGATAAGGTCAAAAACGACATACTCAGATCTTCACCAAACTTTGCAGGGATCCATTGGAGGTCGAGACACGTGGAAAAACGTACAAAACAAGAGATTGGAGACATCAAGATTTTGGACGAATTTTTTAAGAATTTTCAAATTTTCAGATAGGAGGTTCCATATAAGGTCAAAAACTACATACTCAGATCTTCACCAAACTTTGCAGGGATACATTGGATGTCAAGACACGTGGAAAAAACGTACAAAACAAAAGATTGGAGACATCAAGATTTTCGACGAATTTTTTAAGAATTTTCAAATTTTCAGATATGAGGTTCCAGATAAGGTCAAAAACTACATACTCAGATCTTCACCAAACTTTGCAGGGATACATTATGTGTCAAGACACGTGGAAAAAACGTACAAAACAAAAGATTGGAGACATCAAGATTTTGGTCGAATTTTTTAAGAATTTTCAAATTTTCAGATGGGAGGTTCCAGATAAGGTCAAAAACTACATACTCAGATCTTCACCAAACTTTGCAGGGATCCATTGGAGGTCGAGACACGTGGAAAAAACGTACAAAACAAGAGATTGGAGACATCAAGATTTTGGACGAATTTTTTAAGAATTTTCAAATTTTCAGATAGGAGGTTCCATATAAGGTCAAAAACTACATACTCAGATCTTCACCAAACTTTGCAGGGATACATTGGATATCAAGACACGTGGAAAAAACGTACAAAACAAGAGATTGGAGACATCAAGATTTTGGACGAATTTTTTAAGAATTTTCAAATTTTCAGATAGGAGGTTCCAGATAAGGTCAAAAACGACATACTCAGATCTTCACCAAACTTTGCAGGGATACATTGGATGTCAAGACACGTGGAAAAAACGTACAAAACAAGAGATTGGGGTCATCAAGATTTTGGACGGATTTTTTAGGAATTTTCAAATTTTCAGATGGGAGGTTCCAGATAAGGTCAAAAACTACATACTCAGATCTTCACCAAACATTGCAGGGATACATTGGATGTCAAGACACGTGGAAAAAACGTACAAAACAAGAGATTGGAGACATCAAAATTTTGGACGAATTTTTTAAGAATTTTTAAATTTTCAGATAGGAGGTTCCAGATGAGGTCAAAAACTACATACTCAGATCTTCACCAAACTTTGCAGGAATACTTTGCATGTCAAGACACGTGGAAAAAACGTACAAAACAAGAGATCGGAGACATCAAGATTTTCGACGAATTTTTTAAGAATTTTCAAATTTTCAGATGGGAGGTTCCAGATAAGGTCAAAAACGACATACTCAGATCTTCACCAAACTTTGCATGGATACATTGGATGTCAAGACACGTGGAAAAAACATACAAAACATAGGATTGGTGACATCAAGATTTTGGACGAATTTTTTAAGAATTTTCAAATTTTCAGATAGGAGGTTCCATATAAGGTCAAAAACTACATACTCAGATCTTCACCAAACTTTGCAGGGATACATTGGAGGTCGAGACACGTGGAAAAAAAGTACAAAACAAGAGATTGGGGTCATCAAGATTTTGGACGGATTTTTTAGGAATTTTCAAATTTTCAGATGGGAGGTTCCAGATAAGGTCAAAAACTACATACTCAGATCTTCACCAAACATTGCAGGGATACATTGGATGTCAAGACACGTGGAAAAAACGTACAAAACAAGAGATTGGAGACATCAAGATTTTGGACGAATTTTTTAAGAATTTTCAAATTTTCAGATAGGAGGTTCCAGATGAGGTCAAAAACTACATACTCAGATCTTCACCAAACTTTGCAGGAATACTTTGCATGTCAAGACACGTGGAAAAAACGTACAAAACAAGAGATCGGAGACATCAAGATTTTCGACGAATTTTTTAAGAATTTTCAAATTTTCAGATGGGAGGTTCCAGATAAGGTCAAAAACGACATACTCAGATCTTCACCAAACTTTGCAGGGATCCATTGGATGTCAAGACACGTGGAAAAAACGTACAAAACAAGAGATTGGAGACATCAAGATTTTGGACGAATTTTTTAAGAATTTTCAAATTTTCAGATAGGAGGTTCCATATAAGGTCAAAAACTACATACTCAGATCTTCACCAAACTTTGCATGGATACATTATGTGTCAAGACACGTGGAAAAAACGTACAAAACAAAAGATTGGAGACATCAAGATTTTGGTCGAATTTTTTAAGAATTTTCAAATTTTCAGATGGGAGGTTCCAGATAAGGTCAAAAACTACATACTCAGATCTTCACCAAACTTTGCAGGGATACATTGGATGTCAAGACACGTGGAAAAAACGTACAAAAAAGAGATTGGAGACATCAAGATTTTGGACGAATTTTTTAACAATTTTCAAATTTTCAGAAAGGATGTTCCAGATAAGGTCAAAAACGACATACTCAGATCTTCACCAAACTTTGCAGGGATACATTGGATATCAAGACACGTGGAAAAAACGTACAAAACAAGAGATTGGAGACATCAAGATTTTGGACGAATTTTTTAAGAATTTTCAAATTTTCAGATAGGAGGTTCCAGATAAGGTCAAAAACTACATACTCAGATCTTCACCAAACTTTGCAGGGATACATTGGATGTCAAGACACGTGGAGAAAACGTACAAAACAAGAGATTGGGGTCATCAAGATTTTGGACGGATTTTTTAGGAATTTTCAAATTTTCAGATGGGAGGTTCCAGATAAGGTCAAAAACTACATACTCAGATCTTCACCAAACATTGCAGGGATACATTGGATGTCAAGACACGTGGAAAAAACGTACAAAACAAGAGATTGGAGACATCAAAATTTTGGACGAATTTTTTAAGAATTTTCAAATTTTCAGATAGGAGGTTCCAGATGAGGTCAAAAACTACATACTCAGATCTTCACCAAACTTTGCAGGAATACTTTGCATGTCAAGACACGTGGAAAAAACGTACAAAACAAGAGATCGGAGACATCAAGATTTTCGACGAATTTTTTAAGAATTTTCAAATTTTCAGATGGGAGGTTCCAGATAAGGTCAAAAACGACATACTCAGATCTTCACCAAACTTTGCATGGATACATTATGTGTCAAGACACGTGGAAAAAACATACAAAACATAGGATTCGGAACATCAAGATTTTGGTCGAATTTTTTAAGAATTTTCAAATTTTCAGATAGGAGGTTCCATATAAGGTCAAAAACTACATACTCAGATCTTCACCAAACATTGCAGGAATACATTGAATGTCAAGACACGTGGAAAAAACGTACAAAACAAGAGATTGGGGTCATCAAGATTTTGCACGGATTTTTTAGGAATTTTCAAATTTTCAGATGGGAGGTTCCAGATAAGGTCAAAAACTACATACTCAGATCTTCACCAAACTTTGCAGGGATACATTCGATGTCAAGACACGTGGAAAAAACGTACAAAACAAGAGATTGGAGACATCAAGATTTTGGACGAATTTTTTAAGAATTTTCAAATTTTCAGATAGGAGGTTCCATATAAGGTCAAAAACTACATACTCAGATCTTCACCAAACTTTGCATGGATACATTATGTGTCAAGACACGTGGAAAAAACGTACAAAACAAAAGATTGGAGACATCAAGATTTTGGTCGAATTTTTTAAGAATTTTCAAATTTTCAGAAAGGATGATCCAGATAAGGTCAAAAACGACATACTCAGATCTTCACCAAACTTTGCAGGGATCCATTGGAGATCGAGACACGTGGAAAAAACGTACAAAACAAGAGATTGGAGACATCAAGATTTTGGACGAATTTTTGAAGAATTTTCAAATTTTCAGATAGGAGGTTCCAGATAAGGTCTAAAACTACATACTCAGATCTCCACCAAACATTGCAGGAATACATTGGATGTCAAGACACGTGGAAAAAACGTACAAAACAAGAGATTGGAGACATCAAAATTTTGGACGAATTTTTTAAGAATTTTCAAATTTTCAGATAGGAGGTTCCAGATGAGGTCAAAAACTACAGACTCAGATCTTCACCAAACTTTGCAGGAATACTTTGCATGTCAAGACACGTGGAAAAAACGTACAAAACAAGAGATCGGAGACATCAAGATTTTCGACGAATTTTTTAAGAATTTTCAAATTTTCAGATGGGAGGTTCCAGATAAGGTCAAAAACGACATACTCAGATCTTCACCAAACTTTGCATGGATACATTGGATGTCAAGACACGTGGAAAAAACATACAAAACATAGGATTGGTGACATCAAGATTTTGGACGAATTTTTTAAGAATTTTCAAATTTTCAGATAGGAGGTTCCATATAAGGTCAAAAACTACATACTCAGATCTTCACCAAACTTTGCAGGGATACATTGGAGGTCGAGACACGTGGAAAAAAAGTACAAAACAAGAGATTGGGGTCATCAAGATTTTGGACGGATTTTTTAGGAATTTTCAAATTTTCAGATGGGAGGTTCCAGATAAGGTCAAAAACTACATACTCAGATCTTCACCAAACATTGCAGGGATACATTGGATGTCAAGACACGTGGAAAAAACGTACAAAACAAGAGATCGGAGACATCAAGATTTTCGACGAATTTTTTAAGAATTTTCAAATTTTCAGATGGGAGGTTCCAGATAAGGTCAAAAACGACATACTCAGATCTTCACCAAACTTTGCATGGATACATTATGTGTCAAGACACGTGGAAAAAACATACAAAACATAGGATTCGGAACATCAAGATTTTGGTCGAATTTTTTAAGAATTTTCAAATTTTCAGATAGGAGGTTCCATATAAGGTCAAAAACTACATACTCAGATCTTCACCAAACATTGCAGGAATACATTGGATGTCAAGACACGTGGAAAAAACGTACAAAACAAGAGATTGGGGTCATCAAGATTTTGCACGGATTTTTTAGGAATTTTCAAATTTTCAGATGGGAGGTTCCAGATAAGGTCAAAAACTACATACTCAGATCTTCACCAAACTTTGCAGGGATACATTGGATGTCAAGACACGTGGAAAAAACGTACAAAAAAGAGATTGGAGACATCAAGATTTTGGACGAATTTTTTAACAATTTTCAAATTTTCAGAAAGGATGTTCCAGATAAGGTAAAAAACGACATACTCAGATCTTCACCAAACTTTGCAGGGATACATTGGATATCAAGACACGTGGAAAAAACGTACAAAACAAGAGATTGGAGACATCAAGATTTTGGACGAATTTTTTAAGAATTTTCAAATTTTCAGATAGGAGGTTCCAGATAAGGTCAAAAACTACATACTCAGATCTTCACCAAACTTTGCAGGGATACATTGGATGTCAAGACACGTGGAAAAAACGTACAAAACAAGAGATTGGGGTCATCAAGATTTTGGACGGATTTTTTAGGAATTTTCAAATTTTCAGATGGGAGGTTCCAGATAAGGTCAAAAACTACATACTCAGATCTTCACCAAACATTGCAGGGATACATTGGATGTCAAGACACGTGGAAAAAACGTACAAAACAAGAGATTGGAGACATCAAAATTTTGGACGAATTTTTTAAGAATTTTCAAATTTTCAGATAGGAGGTTCCAGATGAGGTCAAAAACTACATACTCAGATCTTCACCAAACTTTGCAGGAATACTTTGCATGTCAAGACACGTGGAAAAAACGTACAAAACAAGAGATCGGAGACATCAAGATTTTCGACGAATTTTTTAAGAATTTTCAAATTTTCAGATGGGAGGTTCCAGATAAGGTCAAAAACGACATTCTCAGATCTTCACCAAACTTTGCATGGATACATTATGTGTCAAGACACGTGGAAAAAACATACAAAACATAGGATTCGGAACATCAAGATTTTGGTCGAATTTTTTAAGAATTTTCAAATTTTCAGATAGGAGGTTCCATATAAGGTCAAAAACTACATACTCAGATCTTCACCAAACATTGCAGGAATACATTGGATGTCAAGACACGTGGAAAAAACGTACAAAACAAGAGATTGGGGTCATCAAGATTTTGCACGGATTTTTTAGGAATTTTCAAATTTTCAGATGGGAGGTTCCAGATAAGGTCAAAAACTACATACTCAGATCTTCACCAAACTTTGCAGGGATACATTGGATGTCAAGACACGTGGAAAAAACGTACAAAACAAGAGATTGGAGACATCAAGATTTTGGACGAATTTTTTAAGAATTTTCAAATTTTCAGATAGGAGGTTCCATATAAGGTCAAAAACTACATACTCAGATCTTCACCAAACTTTGCAGGAATACTTTGCATGTCAAGACACGTGGAAAAAACGTACAAAACAAGAGATCGGAGACATCAAGATTTTCGACGAATTTTTTAAGAATTTTCAAATTTTCAGATGGGAGGTTCCAGATAAGGTCAAAAACGACATACTCAGATCTTCACCAAACTTTGCATGGATACATTGGATGTCAAGACACGTGGAAAAAACATACAAAACATAGGATTGGTGACATCAAGATTTTGGACGAATTTTTTAAGAATTTTCAAATTTTCAGATAGGAGGTTCCATATAAGGTCAAAAACTACATACTCAGATCTTCACCAAACTTTGCAGGGATACATTGGAGGTCGAGACACGTGGAAAAAAAGTACAAAACAAGAGATTGGGGTCATCAAGATTTTGGACGGATTTTTTAGGAATTTTCAAATTTTCAGATGGGAGGTTCCAGATAAGGTCAAAAACTACATACTCAGATCTTCACCAAACATTGCAGGGATACATTGGATGTCAAGACACGTGGAAAAAACGTACAAAACAAGAGATTGGAGACATCAAGATTTTGGACGAATTTTTTAAGAATTTTCAAATTTTCAGATAGGAGGTTCCAGATGAGGTCAAAAACTACATACTCAGATCTTCACCAAACTTTGCAGGAATACTTTGCATGTCAAGACACGTGGAAAAAACGTACAAAACAAGAGATCGGAGACATCAAGATTTTCGACGAATTTTTTAAGAATTTTCAAATTTTCAGATGGGAGGTTCCAGATAAGGTCAAAAACGACATACTCAGATCTTCACCAAACTTTGCAGGGATCCATTGGAGGTCGAGACACGTGGAAAAACGTACAAAACAAGAGATTGGAGACATCAAGATTTTGGACGAATTTTTTAAGAATTTTCAAATTTTCAGATAGGAGGTTCCATATAAGGTCAAAAACTACATACTCAGATCTTCACCAAACTTTGCAGGGATACATTGGATGTCAAGACACGTGGAAAAAACGTACAAAACAAAAGATTGGAGACATCAAGATTTTCGACGAATTTTTTAAGAATTTTCAAATTTTCAGATATGAGGTTCCAGATAAGGTCAAAAACTACATACTCAGATCTTCACCAAACTTTGCAGGGATACATTATGTGTCAAGACACGTGGAAAAAACGTACAAAACAAAAGATTGGAGACATCAAGATTTTGGTCGAATTTTTTAAGAATTTTCAAATTTTCAGATGGGAGGTTCCAGGTAAGGTCAAAAACTACATACTCAGATCTTCACCAAACTTTGCAGGGATCCATTGGAGGTCGAGACACGTGGAAAAAACGTACAAAACAAGAGATTGGAGACATCAAGATTTTGGACGAATTTTTTAAGAATTTTCAAATTTTCAGATAGGAGGTTCCATATAAGGTCAAAAACTACATACTCAGATCTTCACCAAACTTTGCAGGGATACATTGGATATCAAGACACGTGGAAAAAACGTACAAAACAAGAGATTGGAGACATCAAGATTTTGGACGAATTTTTTAAGAATTTTCAAATTTTCAGATAGGAGGTTCCAGATAAGGTCAAAAACTACATACTCAGATCTTCACCAAACTTTGCAGGGATACATTGGATGTCAAGACACGTGGAAAAAACGTACAAAACAAGAGATTGGGGTCATCAAGATTTTGGACGGATTTTTTAGGAATTTTCAAATTTTCAGATGGGAGGTTCCAGATAAGGTCAAAAACTACATACTCAGATCTTCACCAAACATTGCAGGGATACATTGGATGTCAAGACACGTGGAAAAAACGTACAAAACAAGAGATTGGAGACATCAAAATTTTGGACGAATTTTTTAAGAATTTTTAAATTTTCAGATAGGAGGTTCCAGATGAGGTCAAAAACTACATACTCAGATCTTCACCAAACTTTGCAGGAATACTTTGCATGTCAAGACACGTGGAAAAAACGTACAAAACAAGAGATCGGAGACATCAAGATTTTCGACGAATTTTTTAAGAATTTTCAAATTTTCAGATGGGAGGTTCCAGATAAGGTCAAAAACGACATACTCAGATCTTCACCAAACTTTGCATGGATACATTGGATGTCAAGACACGTGGAAAAAACATACAAAACATAGGATTGGTGACATCAAGATTTTGGACGAATTTTTTAAGAATTTTCAAATTTTCAGATGGGAGGTTCCAGATAAGGTCAAAAACTACATACTCAGATCTTCACCAAACATTGCAGGGATACATTGGATGTCAAGACACGTGGAAAAAACGTACAAAACAAGAGATTGGAGACATCAAGATTTTGGACGAATTTTTTAAGAATTTTCAAATTTTCAGATAGGAGGTTCCAGATGAGGTCAAAAACTACATACTCAGATCTTCACCAAACTTTGCAGGAATACTTTGCATGTCAAGACACGTGGAAAAAACGTACAAAACAAGAGATCGGAGACATCAAGATTTTCGACGAATTTTTTAAGAATTTTCAAATTTTCAGATGGGAGGTTCCAGATAAGGTCAAAAACGACATACTCAGATCTTCACCAAACTTTGCAGGGATCCATTGGAGGTCGAGACACGTGGAAAAAACGTACAAAACAAGAGATTGGAGACATCAAGATTTTGGACGAATTTTTTAAGAATTTTCAAATTTTCGGATAGGAGGTTCCATATAAGGTCAAAAACTACATACTCAGATCTTCACCAAACTTTGCAGGGATACATTGGATGTCAAGACACGTGGAAAAAACGTACAAAACAAGAGATTGGAGACATCAAGATTTTCGACGAATTTTTTAAGAATTTTCAAATTTTCAGAAAGGATGTTCCAGATAAGTTCATAAACGACATACTCAGATCTTCACCAAACTTTGCAGGGATCCATTGGAGGTCGAGACACGTGGAAAAAACGTACAAAACAAGAGATTGGAGACATCAAGATTTTGGACGAATTTTTGAAGAATTTTCAAATTTTCAGATAGGAGGTTCCAGATAAGGTCTAAAACTACATACTCAGATCTCCACCAAACATTGCAGGAATACATTGGATGTCAAGACACGTGGAAAAAACGTACAAAACAAGAGATTGGAGACATCAAGATTTTCGACGAATTTTTGAAGAATTTTCAAATTTTCAGATAGGAGGTTCCAGATAAGGTCAAAAACTACATACTCAGATCTTCACCAAACGTTGCAGGGATACTTTGCATGTCAAGACACGTGGAAAAAACGTACAAAACAAAAGATTGGAGACATCAAGATTTTCGACGAAATTTTTTAAGAATTTTCAAATTTTCAGATTGGAGGTTCCAGATAAGGTCAAAAACGACATACTCAGATCTTCACCAAACTTTGCATGGATACATTGGATGTCAAGACACGTGGAAAAAACGTACAAAACAAGAGATTGGAGACATCAAGATTTTGGACGAATTTTTTAAGAATTTTCAAATTTTCAGATGGGAGGTTCAATATAATGTCAAAAACTACATACTCAGATCTTCACCAAACTTTGCAGGGATACTTTGGATGTCAAGACACGTGGAAAAAACGTACAAAACAAGAGATTGGGGTCATCAAGATTTTGGACGAATTTTTTAAGAATTTTCAAATTTTCAGATGGGAGGTTCAATATAAGGTCAAAAACTACATACTCAGATCTTCACCAAACTTTGCATGGATACATTGGATGTCAAGACACGTGGAAAAAACATACAAAACATAGGATTCGGAACATCAAGATTTTGGTCGAATTTTTTAAGAATTTTCAAATTTTCAGATAGGAGGTTCCATATAAGGTCAAAAACTACATACTCAGATCTTCACCAAACATTGCAGGAATACATTGGATGTCAAGACACGTGGAAAAAACGTACAAAACAAGAGATTGGGGTCATCAAGATTTTGCACGGATTTTTTAGGAATTTTCAAATTTTCAGATGGGAGGTTCCAGATAAGGTCAAAAACTACATACTCAGATCTTCACCAAACTTTGCAGGGATACATTGGATGTCAAGACACGTGGAAAAAACGTACAAAACAAGAGATTGGAGACATCAAGATTTTGGACGAATTTTTTAAGAATTTTCAAATTTTCAGATAGGAGGTTCCATATAAGGTCAAAAACTACATACTCAGATCTTCACCAAACTTTGCATGGATACATTATGTGTCAAGGCACGTGGAAAAAACGTACAAAACAAAAGATTGGAGACATCAAGATTTTGGTCGAATTTTTTAAGAATTTTCAAATTTTCAGATGGGAGGTTCCAGATAAGGTCAAAAACTACATACTCAGATCTTCACCAAACTTTGCAGGGATACATTGGATGTCAAGACACGTGGAAAAAACGTACAAAAAAGAGATTGGAGACATCAAGATTTTGGACGAATTTTTTAACAATTTTCAAATTTTCAGAAAGGATGTTCCAGATAAGGTCAAAAACGACATACTCAGATCTTCACCAAACTTTGCAGGGATACATTGGATATCAAGACACGTGGAAAAAACGTACAAAACAAGAGATTGGAGACATCAAGATTTTGGACGAATTTTTTAAGAATTTTCAAATTTTCAGATAGGAGGTTCCAGATAAGGTCAAAAACTACATACTCAGATCTTCACCAAACTTTGCAGGGATACATTGGATGTCAAGACACGTGGAAAAAACGTACAAAACAAGAGATTGGGGTCATCAAGATTTTGGACGGATTTTTTAGGAATTTTCAAATTTTCAGATGGGAGGTTCCAGATAAGGTCAAAAACTACATACTCAGATCTTCACCAAACATTGCAGGGATACATTGGATGTCAAGACACGTGGAAAAAACGTACAAAACAAGAGATTGGAGACATCAAAATTTTGGACGAATTTTTTAAGAATTTTCAAATTTTCAGATAGGAGGTTCCACATGAGGTCAAAAACTACATACTCAGATCTTCACCAAACTTTGCAGGAATACTTTGCATGTCAAGACACGTGGAAAAAACGTACAAAACAAGAGATCGGAGACATCAAGATTTTCGACGAATTTTTTAAGAATTTTCAAATTTTCAGATGGGAGGTTCCAGATAAGGTCAAAAACGACATACTCAGATCTTCACCAAACTTTGCATGGATACATTGGATGTCAAGACACGTGGAAAAAACATACAAAACATAGGATTGGTGACATCAAGATTTTGGACGAATTTTTTAAGAATTTTAAATTTTCAGATAGGAGGTTCCATATAAGGTCAAAAACTACATGCTCAGATCTTCACCATACTTTGCAGGGATACATTGGATGTCAAGACACGTGGAAAAAACGTACAAAACAAGAGATTGGAGACATCAAGATTATGGACGAATTTTTTGAGAATTTTCAAATTTTCAGAAAGGAGGTTCCATATAAGGTCAAAAACTACATACTCAGATCTTCACCAAACTTTGCAGGGATACATTGGATGTCAAGAAACGTGGAAAAAACGTACAAAACAAGAGATTGGAGACATCAAGATTTTCGACGAATTTTTTAAGAATTTTCAAATTTTCAGAAAGGATGTTCCAGATAAGGTCAAAAACGACATACTCAGATCTTCACTAACTTTGCAGGGATACATTGGAGGTCGAGACACGTGGAAAAAACGTACAAAACAAGAGATTGGAGACATCAAGATTTTGGACGAATTTTTGAAGAATTTTCAAATTTTCAGATAGGAGGTTCCAGATAAGGTCAAAAACTACATACTCAGATCTCCACCAAACATTGCAGGGATACATTGGATGTCAAGACACGTGGAAAAAACGTACAAAGCAAGAGATTGGAGACATCAAGATTTTGGACGAATTTTTTAAGAATTTTCAAATTTTCAGATAGGAGGTTCCATATAAGGTCAAAAACTACATACTCAGATCTTCACCAAACGTTGCAGGGATACTTTGCATGTCAAGACACGTGGAAAAAACTTACAAAACAAGAGATTGGAGACATCAAGATTTTCGACGAATTTTTTAAGAATTTTCAAATTTTCGGATGGGAGGTTCCAGATAAGGTCAAAAACGACATACTCAGATCTTCACCAAACTTTGCATGGATACATTGGATGTCAAGACACGTGGAAAAAACGTACAAAACAAGAGATTGGAGACATCAAGATTTTGGACGAATTTTTTAAGAATTCTCAAATTTTCAGAAAGGAGGTTCCATATAAGGTCAAAAACTACATACTCAGATCTTCACCAAACTTTGCAGGGATACATTGGATGTCAAGATACGTGGAAAAAACGTACAAAACAAGAGATTGGGGTCTTCAAGATTTTGGACGAATTTTTTAAGAATTTTCAAATTTTCAGAAAGGAGGTTCCATATAAGGTCAAAAACTACATACTCAGATCTTCACTAAACTTTGCAGGGATACATTGAATGTCAAGACACGTGGAAAAAACGTACAAAACAAGAGATTGTGGTCATCAAGATTTTGGACGGATTTTTTAGGAATTTTCAAATTTTCAGATGGGAGGTTCCAGATAAGGTCAAAAACTACATACTCAGATCTTCACCAAACTTTGCAGGGATACATTGGATGTCAAGACACGTGGAAAAAACGTACAAAACAAGAGATTGGAGACATCAAGATTTTGGACGATTTTTTTAAGAATTTTCAAATTTTCAGATAGGAGGTTCCATATAAGGTCAAAAACTACATACTCAGATCTTCACCAAACTTTGCATGGATACATTATGTGTCAAGACACGTGGAAAAAACGTACAAAACAAGAGATTGGAGACATCAAGATTTTGGTCGAATTTTTTAAGAATTTTCAAATTTTCAGATGGGAGGTTCCAGATAAGGTCAAAAACTACATACTCAGATCTTCACCAAACTTTGCAGGGATACATTGGATGTCAAGACACGTGGAAAAAACGTACAAAACAAGAGATAGGAGACATCAAGATTTTGGACGAATTTTTTAACAATTTTCAAATTTTCAGAAAGGATGTTCCAGATAAGGTCAAAAACGACATACTCAGATCTTCACCAAACTTTGCAGGGATACATTGGATATCAAGACACGTGGAAAAAACGTACAAAACAAGAGATTGGAGACATCAAGATTTTGGACGAATTTTTTAAGAATTTTCAAATTTTCAGATAGGAGGTTCCAGATAAGGTCAAAAACTACATACTCAGATCTTCACCAAACTTTGCAGGGATACATTGGATGTCAAGACACGTGGAAAAAACGTACAAAACAAGAGATTGGAGACATCAAGATTTTGGACGAATTTTTTAAGAATTTTCAAATTTTCAGATAGGAGGTTCCAGATGAGGTCAAAAACTACATACTCAGATCTTCACCAAACTTTGCAGGAATACTTTGCATGTCAAGACACGTGGAAAAAACGTACAAAACAAGAGATCGGAGACATCAAGATTTTCGACGAATTTTTTAAGAATTTTCAAATTTTCAGATGGGAGGTTCCAGATAAGGTCAAAAACGACATACTCAGATCTTCACCAAACTTTGCAGGGATCCATTGGAGGTCGAGACACGTGGAAAAAACGTACAAAACAAGAGATTGGAGACATCAAGATTTTGGACGAATTTTTTAAGAATTTTCAAATTTTCAGATAGGAGGTTCCAGATAAGGTCTAAAACTACATACTCAGATCTCCACCAAACATTGCAGGAATACATTGGATGTCAAGACACGTGGAAAAAACGTACAAAACAAGAGATTGGAGACATCAAGATTTTCGACGAATTTTTTAAGAATTTTCAAATTTTCAGATAGGAGGTTCCAGATAAGGTCAAAAACTACATACTCAGATCTTCACCAAACGTTGCAGGGATACTTTGCATGTCAAGACACGTGGAAAAAACGTACAAAACAAAAGATTGGAGACATCAAGATTTTCGACGAATTTTTTAAGAATTTTCAAATTTTCAGATGGGAGGTTCCAGATAAGGTCAAAAACGACATACTCAGATCTTCACCAAACTTTGCATGGATACATTGGATGTCAAGACACGTGGAAAAAACGTACAAAACAAGAGATTGGAGACATCAAGATTTTGGACGAATTTTTTAAGAATTCTCAAATTTTCAGAAAGGAGGTTCCATATAAGGTCAAAAACTACATACTCAGATCTTCACCAAACTTTGCAGGGATACTTTGGATGTCAAGACACGTGGAAAAAACGTACAAAACAAGAGATTGGGGTCATCAAGATTTTGGACGAATTTTTTAAGAATTTTCAAATTTTCAGATGGGAGGTTCAATATAAGGTCAAAAACTACATACTCAGATCTTCACCAAACTTTGCATGGATACATTGGATGTCAAGACACGTGGAAAAAACATACAAAACATAGGATTCGGAACATCAAGATTTTGGTCGAATTTTTTAAGAATTTTCAAATTTTCAGATAGGAGGTTCCATATAAGGTCAAAAACTACATACTCAGATCTTCACCAAACTTTGCATGGATACATTATGTGTCAAGACACGTGGAAAAAACGTACAAAACAAAAGATTGGAGACATCAAGATTTTCGACGAATTTTTTAAGAATTTTCAAATTTTCAGATGGGAGGTTCCAGATAAGGTCAAAAACTACATACTCAGATCTTCACCAAACTTTGCAGGGATACATTGGATGTCAAGACACGTGGAAAAAACGTACAAAAAAGAGATTGGAGACATCAAGATTTTGGACGAATTTTTTAACAATTTTCAAATTTTCAGAAAGGATGTTCCAGATAATGTCAAAAACGACATACTCAGATCTTCACCAAACTTTGCAGGGATACATTGGATATCAAGACACGTGGAAAAAACGTACAAAACAAGAGATTGGAGACATCAAGATTTTGGACGAATTTTTTAAGAATTTTCAAATTTTCAGATAGGAGGTTCCAGATAAGGTCAAAAACTACATACTCAGATCTTCACCAAACTTTGCAGGGATACATTGGATGTCAAGACACGTGGAAAAAACGTACAAAACAAGAGATTGGAGACATCAAGATTTTGGACGAATTTTTTAAGAATTTTCAAATTTTCAGATAGGAGGTTCCAGATGAGGTCAAAAACTACATACTCAGATCTTCACCAAACTTTGCAGGAATACTTTGCATGTCAAGACACGTGGAAAAAACGTACAAAACAAGAGATTGGAGACATCAAGATTTTGGACGAATTTTTTAAGAATTTTCAAATTTTCAGATGGGAGGTTCCAGATAAGGTCAAAAACGACATACTCAGATCTTCACCAAACTTTGCAGGGATCCATTGGAGGTCGAGACACGTGGAAAAAACGTACAAAACAAGAGATTGGAGACATCAAGATTTTGGACGAATTTTTTAAGAATTTTCAAATTTTCAGATAGGAGGTTCCATATAAGGTCAAAAACTACATACTCAGATCTTCACCAAACTTTACAGGGATACATTGGATGTCAAGACACGTGGAAAAAACGTACAAAACAAGAGATTGGAGACATCAAGATTTTCGACGATTTTTTTAAAAATTTTCAAATTTTCAGAAATGCGGGTCCAGATAAGGTCAAAAATTACATACTCAGATCTTCACCAAACTTTGCAGGGATACATTGGATGTCAAGACACGTGGAAAAAACGTACAAAACAAGAGATTCGGGTCAACAAGATTTTGGACGGATTTTTTAGGAATTTTCAAATTTTCAGATGGGAGGTTCCAGATAAGGTCAAAAACTACATACTCAGATCTTCACCAAACTCTGCAGGGATACATTGTATGTCAAGACACGTGGAAAAAACATACAAAACATAGGATTGGGGACATCAAGATTTTGTTAAATTCTTTTAAGAATTTTCAAATTTTCAGATAGGAGGTTCCATATAAGGTCAAAAACTACATACTCAGATCTTCACCAAACATTGCAGGGATACTTTGGATGTCAAGACACGTGGAAAGAACGTACAAAACAAGAGATTGGAGACATCAAGATTTTGGACGAATTTTTTAAGAATTTTCAAATTTTCAGATAGGAGGCTCCATATAAGGTCAAAAACTACATACTCAGATCTTCACCAAACATTGCAGGGATACATTGGATGTCAAGACACGTGGAAAAAACGTACAAAACAAGAGATTGGAGACATCAAGATTTTGGACGAATTTTTTAAGAATTTTCAAATTTTCAGATAGGAGGTTCCAGAAAATGTCAAAAACTACATACTCAGATCTTCACCAAACGTTGCAGGGATACTTTGCATGTCAAGACACGTGGAAAAAACGTACAAAACAAGAGATTGGAGACATCAAGATTTTCGACGAATTTTTTAAGAATTTTCAAATTTTCAGATGGGAGGTTCCAGATAAGGTCAAAAACGACATACTCAGATCTTCACCAAACTTTGCATGGATACATTGGATGTCAAGACACGTGGAAAAAACGTACAAAACAAGAGATTGGGGTCATCAAGATTTTGCACGGATTTTTTAAGAATTTTCAAATTTTCAGATGGGAGGTTCCAGATAAGGTCAAAAACGACATACTCAGATCTTCACCAAACTTTGCAGGGATACATTGGATGTCAAGAAACGTGGAAAAAACGTACAAAACAAGAGATTGGGGTCATCAAGATTTTGCACGGATTTTTTAAGAATTTTCAAATTTTCAGATGGGAGGTTCCAGATAAGGTCAAAAACGACATACTCAGATCTTCACCAAACTTTGCATGGATACATTGGATGTCAAGACACGTGGAAAAAACGTACAAAACAAGAGATTGGTGACATCAAGATTTTGGACGAATTTTTTAAGAATTTTCAAGTTTTCAGAAAGGAGGTTCCATATAAGGTCAAAAACTACATACTCAGATCTTCACCAAACTTTGCAGGGATACATTGGATGTCAAGACACGTGGAAAAAACGTACAAAACAAGAGATTGGAGACATCAAGATTATGGACGAATTTTTTGAGAATTTTCAAATTTTCAGAAAGGAGGTTCCATATAAGGTCAAAAACTACATACTCAGATCTTCACCAAACTTTGCAGGGATACATTGGATGTCAAGAAACGTGGAAAAAACGTACAAAACAAGAGATTGGAGACATCAAGATTTTCGACGAATTTTTTAAGAATTTTCAAATTTTCAGAAAGGATGTTCCAGATAAGGTCAAAAACGACATACTCAGATCTTCACTAACTTTGCAGGGATACATTGGAGGTCGAGACACGTGGAAAAAACGTACAAAACAAGAGATTGGAGACATCAAGATTTTGGACGAATTTTTGAAGAATTTTCAAATTTTCAGATAGGAGGTTCCAGATAAGGTCAAAAACTACATACTCAGATCTCCACCAAACATTGCAGGGATACATTGGATGTCAAGACACGTGGAAAAAACGTACAAAGCAAGAGATTGGAGACATCAAGATTTTCGACGAATTTTTGAAGAATTTTCAAATTTTCAGATAGGAGGTTCCAGATAAGGTCAAAAACTACATACTCAGATCTTCACCAAACGTTGCAGGGATACTTTGCATGTCAAGACACGTGGAAAAAACGTACAAAACAAGAGATTGGAGACATCAAGATTTTCGACGAATTTTTTAAGAATTTTCAAATTTTCGGATGGGAGGTTCCAGATAAGGTCAAAAACGACATACTCTGATCTTCACCAAACTTTGCATGGATACATTGGATGTCAAGACACGTGGAAAAAACGTACAAAACAAGAGATTGGAGACATCAAGATTTTGGACGAATTTTTTAAGAATTCTCAAATTTTCAGAAAGGAGGTTCCATATAAGGTCAAAAACTACATACTCAGATCTTCACCAAACTTTGCAGGGATACATTGGATGTCAAGACACGTGGAAAAAACGTACAAAACAAGAGATTGGGGTCTTCAAGATTTTGGACGAATTTTTTAAGAATTTTCAAATTTTCAGATAGGAGGTTCCAGATAAGGTCAAAAACTACATACTCAGATCTTCACCAAACGTTGCAGGGATACTTTGCATGTCAAGACACGTGGAAAAAACGTACAAAACAAGAGATTGGAGACATCAAGATTTTCGACGAATTTTTTAAGAATTCTCAAATTTTCAGAAAGGAGGTTCCATATAAGGTCAAAAACTACATACTCAGATCTTCACCAAACATTGCAGGAATACATTGGATGTCAAGACACGTGGAAAAAACGTACAAAACAAGAGATTGGAGACATCAAGATTTTCGACGAATTTTTGAAGAATTTTCAAATTTTCAGATAGGAGGTTCCAGATAAGGTCAAAAACTACATACTCAGATCTTCACCAAACGTTGCAGGGATACTTTGCATGTCAAGACACGTGGAAAAAACGTACAAAACAAGAGATTGGAGACATCAAGATTTTCGACGAATTTTTTAAGAATTTTCAAATTTTCAGATAGGAGGTTCCATATAAGGTCAAAAACTACATACTCAGATCTTCACCAAACATTGCAGGAATACATTGGATGTCAAGACACGTGGAAAAAACGTACAAAACAAGAGATTGGGGTCATCAAGGTTTTTGCACGGATTTTTTAGGAATTTTCAAATTTTCAGATGGGAGGTTCCAGATAAGGTCAAAAACTACATACTCAGATCTTCACCAAACTTTGCAGGGATACATTGGATGTCAAGACACGTGGAAAAAACGTACAAAACAAGAGATTGGAGACATCAAGATTTTGGACGAATTTTTTAAGAATTTTCAAATTTTCAGATAGGAGGTTCCATATAAGGTCAAAAACTACATACTCAGATCTTCACCAAACTTTGCATGGATACATTATGTGTCAAGACACGTGGAAAAAACGTACAAAACAAAAGATTGGAGACATCAAGATTTTGGTCGAATTTTTTAAGAATTTTCAAATTTTCAGATGGGAGGTTCCAGATAAGGTCAAAAACTACATACTCAGATCTTCACCAAACTTTGCAGGGATACATTGGATGTCAAGACACGTGGAAAAAACGTACAAAAAAGAGATTGGAGACATCAAGATTTTGGACGAATTTTTTAACAATTTTCAAATTTTCAGAAAGGATGTTCCAGATAAGGTCAAAAACGACATACTCAGATCTTCACCAAACTTTGCAGGGATACATTGGATATCAAGACACGTGGAAAAAACGTACAAAACAAGAGATTGGAGACATCAAGATTTTGGACGAATTTTTTAAGAATTTTCAAATTTTCAGATAGGAGGTTCCAGATAAGGTCAAAAACTACATACTCAGATCTTCACCAAACTTTGCAGGGATACATTGGATGTCAAGACACGTGGAAAAAACGTACAAAAAAGAGATTGGAGACATCAAGATTTTGGACGAATTTTTTAACAATTTTCAAATTTTCAGAAAGGATGTTCCAGATAAGGTCAAAAACGACATACTCAGATCTTCACCAAACTTTGCAGGGATACATTGGATATCAAGACACGTGGAAAAAACGTACAAAACAAGAGATTGGAGACATCAAGATTTTGGACGAATTTTTTAAGAATTTTCAAATTTTCAGATAGGAGGTTCCAGATAAGGTCAAAAACTACATACTCAGATCTTCACCAAACTTTGCAGGGATACATTGGATGTCAAGACACGTGGAAAAAACGTACAAAACAAGAGATTGGAGACATCAAGATTTTGGACGAATTTTTTAAGAATTTTCAAATTTTCAGATAGGAGGTTCCAGATGAGGTCAAAAACTACATACTCAGATCTTCACCAAACTTTGCAGGAATACTTTGCATGTCAAGACACGTGGAAAAAACGTACAAAACAAGAGATCGGAGACATCAAGATTTTCGACGAATTTTTTAAGAATTTTCAAATTTTCAGATGGGAGGTTCCAGATAAGGTCAAAAACGACATACTCAGATCTTCACCAAACTTTGCAGGGATCCATTGGAGGTCGAGACACGTGGAAAAAACGTACAAAACAAGAGATTGGAGACATCAAGATTTTGGACGAATTTTTTAAGAATTTTCAAATTTTCAGATAGGAGGCTCCATATAAGGTCAAAAACTACATACTCAGATCTTCACCAAACATTGCAGGGATACATTGGATGTCAAGACACGTGGAAAAAACGTACAAAACAAGAGATTGGAGACATCAAGATTTTGGACGAATTTTTTAAGAATTTTCAAATTTTCAGATAGGAGGTTCCAGAAAATGTCAAAAACTACATACTCAGATCTTCACCAAACGTTGCAGGGATACTTTGCATGTCAAGACACGTGGAAAAAACGTACAAAACAAGAGATTGGAGACATCAAGATTTTCGACGAATTTTTTAAGAATTTTCAAATTTTCAGATGGGAGGTTCCAGATAAGGTCAAAAACGACATACTCAGATCTTCACCAAACTTTGCATGGATACATTGGATGTCAAGACACGTGGAAAAAACGTACAAAACAAGAGATTGGGGTCATCAAGATTTTGCACGGATTTTTTAAGAATTTTCAAATTTTCAGATGGGAGGTTCCAGATAAGGTCAAAAACGACATACTCAGATCTTCACCAAACTTTGCAGGGATACATTGGATGTCAAGAAACGTGGAAAAAACGTACAAAACAAGAGATTGGGGTCATCAAGATTTTGCACGGATTTTTTAAGAATTTTCAAATTTTCAGATGGGAGGTTCCAGATAAGGTCAAAAACGACATACTCAGATCTTCACCAAACTTTGCATGGATACATTGGATGTCAAGACACGTGGAAAAAACGTACAAAACAAGAGATTGGTGACATCAAGATTTTGGACGAATTTTTTAAGAATTTTCAAGTTTTCAGAAAGGAGGTTCCATATAAGGTCAAAAACTACATACTCAGATCTTCACCAAACTTTGCAGGGATACATTGGATGTCAAGACACGTGGAAAAAACGTACAAAACAAGAGATTGGAGACATCAAGATTATGGACGAATTTTTTGAGAATTTTCAAATTTTCAGAAAGGAGGTTCCATATAAGGTCAAAAACTACATACTCAGATCTTCACCAAACTTTGCAGGGATACATTGGATGTCAAGAAACGTGGAAAAAACGTACAAAACAAGAGATTGGAGACATCAAGATTTTCGACGAATTTTTTAAGAATTTTCAAATTTTCAGAAAGGATGTTCCAGATAAGGTCAAAAACGACATACTCAGATCTTCACTAACTTTGCAGGGATACATTGGAGGTCGAGACACGTGGAAAAAACGTACAAAACAAGAGATTGGAGACATCAAGATTTTGGACGAATTTTTGAAGAATTTTCAAATTTTCAGATAGGAGGTTCCAGATAAGGTCAAAAACTACATACTCAGATCTCCACCAAACATTGCAGGGATACATTGGATGTCAAGACACGTGGAAAAAACGTACAAAGCAAGAGATTGGAGACATCAAGATTTTCGACGAATTTTTGAAGAATTTTCAAATTTTCAGATAGGAGGTTCCAGATAAGGTCAAAAACTACATACTCAGATCTTCACCAAACGTTGCAGGGATACTTTGCATGTCAAGACACGTGGAAAAAACGTACAAAACAAGAGATTGGAGACATCAAGATTTTCGACGAATTTTTTAAGAATTTTCAAATTTTCGGATGGGAGGTTCCAGATAAGGTCAAAAACGACATACTCAGATCTTCACCAAACTTTGCATGGATACATTGGATGTCAAGACACGTGGAAAAAACGTACAAAACAAGAGATTGGAGACATCAAGATTTTGGACGAATTTTTTAAGAATTCTCAAATTTTCAGAAAGGAGGTTCCATATAAGGTCAAAAACTACATACTCAGATCTTCACCAAACTTTGCAGGGATACATTGGATGTCAAGACACGTGGAAAAAACGTACAAAACAAGAGATTGGGGTCTTCAAGATTTTGGACGAATTTTTTAAGAATTTTCAAATTTTCAGATAGGAGGTTCCAGATAAGGTCAAAAACTACATACTCAGATTTTCACCAAACGTTGCAGGGATACTTTGCATGTCAAGACACGTGGAAAAAACGTACAAAACAAGAGATTGGAGACATCAAGATTTTCGACGAATTTTTTAAGAATTCTCAAATTTTCAGAAAGGAGGTTCCATATAAGGTCAAAAACTACATACTCAGATCTTCACCAAACATTGCAGGAATACATTGGATGTCAAGACACGTGGAAAAAACGTACAAAACAAGAGATTGGAGACATCAAGATTTTCGACGAATTTTTGAAGAATTTTCAAATTTTCAGATAGGAGGTTCCAGATAAGGTCAAAAACTACATACTCAGATCTTCACCAAACGTTGCAGGGATACTTTGCATGTCAAGACACGTGGAAAAAACGTACAAAACAAGAGATTGGAGACATCAAGATTTTCGACGAATTTTTTAAGAATTTTCAAATTTTCAGATAGGAGGTTCCATATAAGGTCAAAAACTACATACTCAGATCTTCACCAAACATTGCAGGAATACATTGGATGTGAAGACACGTGGAAAAAACGTACAAAACAAGAGATTGGGGTCATCAAGGTTTTTGCACGGATTTTTTAGGAATTTTCAAATTTTCAGATGGGAGGTTCCAGATAAGGTCAAAAACTACATACTCAGATCTTCACCAAACTTTGCAGGGATACATTGGATGTCAAGACACGTGGAAAAAACGTACAAAACAAGAGATTGGAGACATCAAGATTTTTGACGAATTTTTTAAGAATTTTCAAATTTTCAGATAGGAGGTTCCATATAAGGTCAAAAACTACATACTCAGATCTTCACCAAACTTTGCATGGATACATTATGTGTCAAGACACGTGGAAAAAACGTACAAAACAAAAGATTGGAGACATCAAGATTTTGGTCGAATTTTTTAAGAATTTTCAAATTTTCAGATGGGAGGTTCCAGATAAGGTCAAAAACTACATACTCAGATCTTCACCAAACTTTGCAGGGATACATTGGATGTCAAGACACGTGGAAAAAACGTACAAAAAAGAGATTGGAGACATCAAGATTTTGGACGAATTTTTTAACAATTTTCAAATTTTCAGAAAGGATGTTCCAGATAAGGTCAAAAACGACATACTCAGATCTTCACCAAACTTTGCAGGGATACATTGGATATCAAGACACGTGGAAAAAACGTACAAAACAAGAGATTGGAGACATCAAGATTTTGGACGAATTTTTTAAGAATTTTCAAATTTTCAGATAGGAGGTTCCAGATAAGGTCAAAAACTACATACTCAGATCTTCACCAAACTTTGCAGGGATACATTGGATGTCAAGACACGTGGAAAAAACGTACAAAACAAGAGATTGGGGTCATCAAGATTTTGGACGGATTTTTTAGGAATTTTCAAATTTTCAGATGGGAGGTTCCAGATAAGGTCAAAAACTACATACTCAGATCTTCACCAAACATTGCAGGGATACATTGGATGTCAAGACACGTGGAAAAAACGTACAAAACAAGAGATTGGAGACATCAAAATTTTGGACGAATTTTTTAAGAATTTTCAAATTTTCAGATAGGAGGTTCCAGATGAGGTCAAAAACTACATACTCAGATCTTCACCAAACTTTGCATGAATACTTTGCATGTCAAGACACGTGGAAAAAACGTACAAAACAAGAGATCGGAGACATCAAGATTTTCGACGAATTTTTTAAGAATTTTCAAATTTTCAGATGGGAGGTTCCAGATAAGGTCAAAAACGACATACTCAGATCTTCACCAAACTTTGCATGGATACATTGGATGTCAAGACACGTGGAAAAAACATACAAAACATAGGATTGGTGACATCAAGATTTTGGACGAATTTTTTAAGAATTTTCAAATTTTCAGATAGGAGGTTCCATATAAGGTCAAAAACTACATACTCAGATCTTCACCAAACTTTGCAGGGATACATTGGATGTCAAGACACGTGGAAAAACGTACAAAACAAGAGATTGGAGACATCAAGATTTTCGACGAATTTTTTAAGAATTTTCAAATTTTCAGAAAGGATGTTCCAGATAAGGTCAAAAACGACATACTCAGATCTTCACCAAACTTTGCAGGGATCCATTGGAGGTCGAGACACGTGGAAAAAACGTACAAAACAAGAGATTGGAGACATCAAGATTTTGGACGAATTTTTGAAGAATTTTCAAATTTTCAGATAGGAGGTTCCAGATAAGGTCTAAAACTACATACTCAGATCTCCACCAAACATTGCAGGAATACATTGGATGTCAAGACACGTGGAAAAAACGTACAAAACAAGAGATTGGAGACATCAAGATTTTCGACGAATTTTTGAAGAATTTTCAAATTTTCAGATGGGAGGTTCCAGATAAGGTCAAAAACTACCTACTCAGATCTTCACCAAACGTTGCAGGGATACTTTGCATGTCAAGACACGTGGAAAAAACGTACAAAACAAAAGATTGGAGACATCAAGATTTTCGACGAATTTTTTAAGAATTTTCAAATTTTCAGATGGGAGGTTCCAGATAAGGTCAAAAACGACATACTCAGATCTTCACCAAACTTTGCATTAATACATTGGATGTCAAGACACGTGGAAAAAACGTACAAAACAAGAGATTGGAGACATCAAGATTTTGGACGAATTTTTTAAGAATTTTCAAATTTTCAGATGGGAGGTTCAATATAAGGTCAAAAACTACATACTCAGATCTTCACCAAACTTTGCAGGGATACTTTGGATGTCAAGACACGTGGAAAAAACGTACAAAACAAGAGATTGGGGTCATCAAGATTTTGGACGAATTTTTTAAGAATTTTCAAATTTTCAGATGGGAGGTTCAATATAAGGTCAAAAACTACATACTCAGATCTTCATTAAACTTTGCATGGATACATTGGATGTCAAGACACGTGGAAAAAACATACAAAACATAGGATTCGGAACATCAAGATTTTGGTCGAATTTTTTAAGAATTTTCAAATTTTCAGATAGGAGGTTCCATATAAGGTCAAAAACTACATACTCAGATCTTCACCAAACATTGCAGGAATACATTGGATGTCAAGACACGTGGAAAAAACGTACAAAACAAGAGATTGGGGTCATCAAGATTTTGCACTGATTTTTTAGGAATTTTCAAATTTTCAGATGGGAGGTTCCAGATAAGGTCAAAAACTACATACTCAGATCTTCACCAAACTTTGCAGGGATACATTGGATGTCAAGACACGTGGAAAAAACGTACAAAACAAGAGATTGGAGACATCAAGATTTTGGACGAATTTTTTAAGAATTTTCAAATTTTCAGATAGGAGGTTCCATATAAGGTCAAAAACTACATACTCAGATCTTCACCAAACTTTGCATGGATACATTATGTGTCAAGACACGTGGAAAAAACGTACAAAACAAAAGATTGGAGACATCAAGATTTTGGTCGAATTTTTTAAGAATTTTCAAATTTTCAGATGGGAGGTTCCAGATAAGGTCAAAAACTACATACTCAGATCTTCACCAAACTTTGTAGGGATACATTGGATGTCAAGACACGTGGAAAAAACGTACAAAAAAGAGATTGGAGACATAAAGATTTTGGACGAATTTTTTAACAATTTTCAAATTTTCAGAAAGGATGTTCCAGATAAGGTCAAAAACGACATACTCAGATCTTCACCAAACTTTGCAGGGATACATTGGATATCAAGACACGTGGAAAAAACGTACAAAACAAGAGATTGGAGACATCAAGATTTTGGACGAATTTTTTAAGAATTTTCAAATTTTCAGATAGGAGGTTCCAGATAAGGTCAAAAACTACATACTCAGATCTTCACCAAACTTTGCAGGGATACATTGGATGTCAAGACACGTGGAAAAAACGTACAAAACAAGAGATTGGGGTCATCAAGATTTTGGACGGATTTTTTAGGAATTTTCAAATTTTCAGATGGGAGGTTCCAGATAAGGTCAAAAACTACATACTCAGATCTTCACCAAACATTGCAGGGATACATTGGATGTCAAGACACGTGGAAAAAACGTACAAAACAAGAGATTGGAGACATCAAAATTTTGGACGAATTTTTTAAGAATTTTCAAATTTTCAGATAGGAGGTTCCAGATGAGGTCAAAAACTACATACTCAGATCTTCACCAAACTTTGCAGGAATACTTTGCATGTCAAGACACGTGGAAAAAACGTACAAAACAAGAGATCGAAGACATCAAGATTTTCGACGAATTTTTTAAGAATTTTCAAATTTTCAGATGGGAGGTTCCAGATAAGGTCAAAAACGACATACTCAGATCTTCACCAAACTTTGCATGGATACATTGGATGTCAAGACACGTGGAAAAAACATACAAAACATAGGATTGGTGACATCAAGATTTTGGACAAATTTTTTAAGAATTTTCAAATTTTCAGATAGGAGGTTCCATATAAGGTCGAAAAATACATGCTCAGATCTTCACCAAACTTTGCAGGGATACATTGGATGTCAAGACACGTGGAAAAAACGTACAAAACAAGAGATTGGAGACATCAAGATTATGGACGAATTTTTTGAGAATTTTCAAATTTTCAGAAAGGAGGTTCCATATAAGGTCAAAAACTACATACTCAGATCTTCACCAAACTTTGCAGGGATACATTGGATGTCAAGAAACGTGGAAAAAACGTACAAAACAAGAGATTGGAGACATCAAGATTTTCGACGAATTTTTTAAGAATTTTCAAATTTTCAGAAAGGATGTTCAAGATAAGGTCAAAAACGACATACTCAGATCTTCACTAACTTTGCAGGGATACATTGGAGGTCGAGACACGTGGAAAAAACGTACAAAACAAGAGATTGGAGACATCAAGATTTTGGACGAATTTTTGAAGAATTTTCAAATTTTCAGATAGGAGGTTCCAGATAAGGTCAAAAACTACATACTCAGATCTCCACCAAACATTGCAGGGATACATTGGATGTCAAGACACGTGGAAAAAACGTACAAAGCAAGAGATTGGAGACATCAAGATTTTCGACGAATTTTTGAAGAATTTTCAAATTTTCAGATAGGAGGTTCCAGATAAGGTCAAAAACTACATACTCAGATCTCCACCAAACATTGCAGGAATACATTGGATGTCAAGACACGTGGAAAAAACGTACAAAACAAGAGATTGGAGACATCAAGATTTTCGACGAATTTTTGAAGAATTTTCAAATTTTCAGATGGGAGGTTCCAGATAAGGTCAAAAACTACCTACTCAGATCTTCACCAAACGTTGCAGGGATACTTTGCATGTCAAGACACGTGGAAAAAACGTACAAAACAAAAGATTGGAGACATCAAGATTTTCGACGAATTTTTTAAGAATTTTCAAATTTTCAGATGGGAGGTTCCAGATAAGGTCAAAAACGACATACTCAGATCTTCACCAAACTTTGCATTAATACATTGGATGTCAAGACACGTGGAAAAAACGTACAAAACAAGAGATTGGAGACATCAAGATTTTGGACGAATTTTTTAAGAATTTTCAAATTTTCAGATGGGAGGTTCAATATAAGGTCAAAAACTACATACTCAGATCTTCACCAAACTTTGCAGGGATACTTTGGATGTCAAGACACGTGGAAAAAACGTACAAAACAAGAGATTGGGGTCATCAAGATTTTGGACGAATTTTTTAAGAATTTTCAAATTTTCAGATGGGAGGTTCAATATAAGGTCAAAAACTACATACTCAGATCTTCATTAAACTTTGCATGGATACATTGGATGTCAAGACACGTGGAAAAAACATACAAAACATAGGATTCGGAACATCAAGATTTTGGTCGAATTTTTTAAGAATTTTCAAATTTTCAGATAGGAGGTTCCATATAAGGTCAAAAACTACATACTCAGATCTTCACCAAACATTGCAGGAATACATTGGATGTCAAGACACGTGGAAAAAACGTACAAAACAAGAGATTGGGGTCATCAAGATTTTGCACTGATTTTTTAGGAATTTTCAAATTTTCAGATGGGAGGTTCCAGATAAGGTCAAAAACTACATACTCAGATCTTCACCAAACTTTGCAGGGATACATTGGATGTCAAGACACGTGGAAAAAACGTACAAAACAAGAGATTGGAGACATCAAGATTTTGGACGAATTTTTTAAGAATTTTCAAATTTTCAGATAGGAGGTTCCATATAAGGTCAAAAACTACATACTCAGATCTTCACCAAACTTTGCATGGATACATTATGTGTCAAGACACGTGGAAAAAACGTACAAAACAAAAGATTGGAGACATCAAGATTTTGGTCGAATTTTTTAAGAATTTTCAAATTTTCAGATGGGAGGTTCCAGATAAGGTCAAAAACTACATACTCAGATCTTCACCAAACTTTGTAGGGATACATTGGATGTCAAGACACGTGGAAAAAACGTACAAAAAAGAGATTGGAGACATAAAGATTTTGGACGAATTTTTTAACAATTTTCAAATTTTCAGAAAGGATGTTCCAGATAAGGTCAAAAACGACATACTCAGATCTTCACCAAACTTTGCAGGGATACATTGGATATCAAGACACGTGGAAAAAACGTACAAAACAAGAGATTGGAGACATCAAGATTTTGGACGAATTTTTTAAGAATTTTCAAATTTTCAGATAGGAGGTTCCAGATAAGGTCAAAAACTACATACTCAGATCTTCACCAAACTTTGCAGGGATACATTGGATGTCAAGACACGTGGAAAAAACGTACAAAACAAGAGATTGGGGTCATCAAGATTTTGGACGGATTTTTTAGGAATTTTCAAATTTTCAGATGGGAGGTTCCAGATAAGGTCAAAAACTACATACTCAGATCTTCACCAAACATTGCAGGGATACATTGGATGTCAAGACACGTGGAAAAAACGTACAAAACAAGAGATTGGAGACATCAAAATTTTGGACGAATTTTTTAAGAATTTTCAAATTTTCAGATAGGAGGTTCCAGATGAGGTCAAAAACTACATACTCAGATCTTCACCAAACTTTGCAGGAATACTTTGCATGTCAAGACACGTGGAAAAAACGTACAAAACAAGAGATCGGAGACATCAAGATTTTCGACGAATTTTTTAAGAATTTTCAAATTTTCAGATGGGAGGTTCCAGATAAGGTCAAAAACGACATACTCAGATCTTCACCAAACTTTGCATGGATACATTGGATGTCAAGACACGTGGAAAAAACATACAAAACATAGGATTGGTGACATCAAGATTTTGGACAAATTTTTTAAGAATTTTCAAATTTTCAGATAGGAGGTTCCATATAAGGTCGAAAAATACATGCTCAGATCTTCACCAAACTTTGCAGGGATACATTGGATGTCAAGACACGTGGAAAAAACGTACAAAACAAGAGATTGGAGACATCAAGATTATGGACGAATTTTTTGAGAATTTTCAAATTTTCAGAAAGGAGGTTCCATATAAGGTCAAAAACTACATACTCAGATCTTCACCAAACTTTGCAGGGATACATTGGATGTCAAGAAACGTGGAAAAAACGTACAAAACAAGAGATTGGAGACATCAAGATTTTCGACGAATTTTTTAAGAATTTTCAAATTTTCAGAAAGGATGTTCAAGATAAGGTCAAAAACGACATACTCAGATCTTCACTAACTTTGCAGGGATACATTGGAGGTCGAGACACGTGGAAAAAACGTACAAAACAAGAGATTGGAGACATCAAGATTTTGGACGAATTTTTGAAGAATTTTCAAATTTTCAGATAGGAGGTTCCAGATAAGGTCAAAAACTACATACTCAGATCTCCACCAAACATTGCAGGGATACATTGGATGTCAAGACACGTGGAAAAAACGTACAAAGCAAGAGATTGGAGACATCAAGATTTTCGACGAATTTTTGAAGAATTTTCAAATTTTCAGATAGGAGGTTCCAGATAAGGTCAAAAACTACATACTCAGATCTTCACCAAACGTTGCAGGGATACTTTGCATGTCAAGACACGTGGAAAAAACGTACAAAACAAGAGATTGGAGACATCAAGATTTTCGACGAATTTTTTAAGAATTTTCAAATTTTCGGATGGGAGGTTCCAGATAAGGTCAAAAACGACATACTCAGATCTTCACCAAACTTTGCATGGATACATTGGATGTCAAGACACGTGGAAAAAACGTACAAAACAAGAGATTGGAGACATCAAGATTTTGGACGAATTTTTTAAGAATTCTCAAATTTTCAGAAAGGAGGTTCCATATAAGGTCAAAAACTACATACTCAGATCTTCACCAAACTTTGCAGGGATACATTGGATGTCAAGACACGTGGAAAAAACGTACAAAACAAGAGATTGGGGTCTTCAAGATTTTGGACGAATTTTTTAAGAATTTTCAAATTTTCAGAAAGGAGGTTCCATATAAGGTCAAAAACTACATACTCAGATCTTCACCAAACTTTGCAGGGATACATTGAATGTCAAGACACGTGGAAAAAACGTACAAAACAAGAGATTGTGGTCATCAAGATTTTGGACGGATTTTTTAGGAATTTTCAAATTTTCAGATGGGAGGTTCCAGATAAGGTCAAAAACTACATACTCAGATCTTCACCAAACTTTGCAGGGATACATTGGATGTCAAGACACGTGGAAAAAACGTACAAAACAAGAGATTGGAGACATCAAGATTTTGGACGAATTTTTTAAGAATTTTCAAATTTTCAGATAGGAGGTTCCATATAAGGTCAAAAACTACATACTCAGATCTTCACCAAACTTTGCATGGATACATTATGTGTCAAGACACGTGGAAAAAACGTACAAAACAAGAGATTGGAGACATCAAGATTTTGGTCGAATTTTTTAAGAATTTTCAAATTTTCAGATGGGAGGTTCCAGATAAGGTCAAAAACTACATACTCAGATCTTCACCAAACTTTGCAGGGATACATTGGATGTCAAGACACGTGGAAAAAACGTACAAAACAAGAGATAGGAGACATCAAGATTTTGGACGAATTTTTTAACAATTTTCAAATTTTCAGAAAGGATGTTCCAGATAAGGTCAAAAACGACATACTCAGATCTTCACCAAACTTTGCAGGGATACATTGGATATCAAGACACGTGGAAAAAACGTACAAAACAAGAGATTGGAGACATCAAGATTTTGGACGAATTTTTTAAGAATTTTCAAATTTTCAGATAGGAGGTTCCAGATAAGGTCAAAAACTACATACTCAGATCTTCACCAAACTTTGCAGGGATACATTGGATGTCAAGACACGTGGAAAAAACGTACAAAACAAGAGATTGGAGACATCAAGATTTTGGACGAATTTTTTAAGAATTTTCAAATTTTCAGATAGGAGGTTCCAGATGAGGTCAAAAACTACATACTCAGATCTTCACCAAACTTTGCAGGAATACTTTGCATGTCAAGACACGTGGAAAAAACGTACAAAAGAAGAGATCGGAGACATCAAGATTTTCGACGAATTTTTTAAGAATTTTCAAATTTTCAGATGGGAGGTTCCAGATAAGGTCAAAAACGACATACTCAGATCTTCACCAAACTTTGCAGGGATCCATTGGAGGTCGAGACACGTGGAAAAAACGTACAAAACAAGAGATTGGAGACATCAAGATTTTGGACGAATTTTTTAAGAATTTTCAAATTTTCAGATAGGAGGTTCCATATAAGGTCAAAAACTACATACTCAGATCTTCACCAAACTTTGCAGGGATACATTGGATGTCAAGACACGTGGAAAAAACGTACAAAACAAGAGATTGGAGACATCAAGATTTTCGACGAATTTTTTAAGAATTTTCAAATTTTCAGAAAGGATGTTCCAGATAAGGTCAAAAACGACATACTCAGATCTTCACCAAACTTTGCAGGGATCCATTGGAGGTCGAGACACGTGGTAAAAACGTACAAAACAATAGATTGGAGACATCAAGATTTTGGACGAATTTTTGAAGAATTTTCAAATTTTCAGATAGGAGGTTCCAGATAAGGTCTAAAACTACATACTCAGATCTCCACCAAACATTGCAGGAATACATTGGATGTCAAGACACGTGGAAAAAACGTACAAAACAAGAGATTGGAGACATCAAGATTTTCGACGAATTTTTGAAGAATTTTCAAATTTTCAGATAGGAGGTTCCAGATAAGGTCAAAAACTACATACTCAGATCTTCACCAAACGTTGCAGGGATACTTTGCATGTCAAGACACGTGGAAAAAACGTACAAAACAAAAGATTGGAGACATCAAGATTTTCGACGAATTTTTTAAGAATTTTCAAATTTTCAGATGGGAGGTTCCAGATAAGGTCAAAAACGACATACTCAGATCTTCACCAAACTTTGCATGGATACATTGGATGTCAAGACACGTGGAAAAAACGTACAAAACAAGAGATTGGAGACATCAAGATTTTGGACGAATTTTTTAAGAATTCTCAAATTTTCAGAAAGGAGGTTCCATATAAGGTCAAAAACTACATACTCAGATCTTCACCAAACTTTGCAGGGATACTTTGGATGTCAAGACACGTGGAAAAAACGTACAAAACAAGAGATTGGGGTCATCAAGATTTTGGACGAATTTTTTAAGAATTTTCAAATTTTCAGATGGGAGGTTCAATATAAGGTCAAAAACTACATACTCAGATCTTCACCAAACTTTGCATGGATACATTGGATGTCAAGACACGTGGAAAAAACATACAAAACATAGGATTCGGAACATCAAGATTTTGGTCGAATTTTTTAAGAATTTTCAAATTTTCAGATAGGAGGTTCCATATAAGGTCAAAAACTACATACTCAGATCTTCACCAAACATTGCAGGAATACATTGGATGTCAAGACACGTGGAAAAAACGTACAAAACAAGAGATTGGGGTCATCAAGATTTTGCACGGATATTTTAGGAATTTTCAAATTTTCAGATGGGAGGTTCCAGATAAGGTCAAAAACTACATACTCAGATCTTCACCAAACTTTGCAGGGATACATTGGATGTCAAGACACGTGGAAAAAACGTACAAAACAAGAGATTGGAGACATCAAGATTTTGGACGAATTTTTTAAGAATTTTCAAATTTTCAGATAGGAGGTTCCAGATGAGGTCAAAAACTACATAATCAGATCTTCACCAAACTTTGCAGGAATACTTTGCATGTCAAGACACGTGGAAAAAACGTACAAAACAAGAGATCGGAGACATCAAGATTTTCGACGAATTTTTTAAGAATTTTCAAATTTTCAGATGGGAGGTTCCAGATAAGGTCAAAAACGACATACTCAGATCTTCACCAAACTTTGCAGGGATCCATTGGAGGTCGAGACACGTGGAAAAAACGTACAAAACAAGAGATTGGAGACATCAAGATTTTGGACGATTTTTTTAAGAATTTTCAAATTTTCAGATAGGAGGTTCCATATAAGGTCAAAAACTACATACTCAGATCTTCACCAAACATTGCAGGGATACATTGGATGTCAAGACACGTGGAAAGAACGTACAAAACAAGAGATTGGAGACATCAAGATTTTGGACGAATTTTTTAAGAATTTTCAAATTTTCAGATAGGAGGCTCCATATAAGGTCAAAAACTACATACTCAGATCTTCACCAAACATTGCAGGGATACATTGGATGTCAAGACACGTGGAAAAAACGTACAAAACAAGAGATTGGAGACATCAAGATTTTGGACGAATTTTTTAAGAATTTTCAAATTTTCAGATAGGAGGTTCCATATAAGGTCAAAAACTACATACTCAGATCTTCACCAAACTTTGCATGGATACATTATGTGTCAAGACACGTGGAAAAAACGTACAAAACAAGAGATTGGAGACATCAAGATTTTGGTCGAATTTTTTAAGAATTTTCAAATTTTCAGATGGGAGGTTCCAGATAAGGTCAAAAACTACATACTCAGATCTTCACCAAACTTTGCAGGGATACATTGGATGTCAAGACACGTGGAAAAAACGTACAAAACAAGAGATAGGAGACATCAAGATTTTGGACGAATTTTTTAACAATTTTCAAATTTTCAGAAAGGATGTTCCAGATAAGGTCAAAAACGACATACTCAGATCTTCACCAAACTTTGCAGGGATACATTGGATATCAAGACACGTGGAAAAAACGTACAAAACAAGAGATTGGAGACATCAAGATTTTGGACGAATTTTTTAAGAATTTTCAAATTTTCAGATAGGAGGTTCCAGATAAGGTCAAAAACTACATACTCAGATCTTCACCAAACTTTGCAGGGATACATTGGATGTCAAGACACGTGGAAAAAACGTACAAAACAAGAGATTGGAGACATCAAGATTTTGGACGAATTTTTTAAGAATTTTCAAATTTTCAGATAGGAGGTTCCAGATGAGGTCAAAAACTACATACTCAGATCTTCACCAAACTTTGCAGGAATACTTTGCATGTCAAGACACGTGGAAAAAACGTACAAAACAAGAGATCGGAGACATCAAGATTTTCGACGAATTTTTTAAGAATTTTCAAATTTTCAGATGGGAGGTTCCAGATAAGGTCAAAAACGACATACTCAGATCTTCACCAAACTTTGCAGGGATCCATTGGAGGTCGAGACACGTGGAAAAAACGTACAAAACAAGAGATTGGAGACATCAAGATTTTGGACGAATTTTTTAAGAATTTTCAAATTTTCAGATAGGAGGTTCCATATAAGGTCAAAAACTACATACTCAGATCTTCACCAAACTTTGCAGGGATACATTGGATGTCAAGACACGTGGAAAAAACGTACAAAACAAGAGATTGGAGACATCAAGATTTTCGACGAATTTTTTAAGAATTTTCAAATTTTCAGAAAGGATGTTCCAGATAAGGTCAAAAACGACATACTCAGATCTTCACCAAACTTTGCAGGGATCCATTGGAGGTCGAGACACGTGGAAAAAACGTACAAAACAAGAGATTGGAGACATCAAGATTTTGGACGAATTTTTTAAGAATTTTCAAATTTTCAGATAGGAGGTTCCAGATAAGGTCAAAAACTACATACTCAGATCTTCACCAAACTTTGCAGGGATACATTGGATGTCAAGACACGTGGAAAAAACGTACAAAACAAGAGATTGGAGACATCAAGATTTTGGACGAATTTTTTAAGAATTTTCAAATTTTCAGATAGGAGGTTCCAGATGAGGTCAAAAACTACATACTCAGATCTTCACCAAACTTTGCAGGAATACTTTGCATGTCAAGACACGTGGAAAAAACGTACAAAACAAGAGATCGGAGACATCAAGATTTTCGACGAATTTTTTAAGAATTTTCAAATTTTCAGATGGGAGGTTCCAGATAAGGTCAAAAACGACATACTCAGATCTTCACCAAACTTTGCAGGGATCCATTGGAGGTCGAGACACGTGGAAAAAACGTACAAAACAAGAGATTGGAGACATCAAGATTTTGGACGAATTTTTTAAGAATTTTCAAATTTTCAGATAGGAGGTTCCATATAAGGTCAAAAACTACATACTCAGATCTTCACCAAACTTTGCAGGGATACATTGGATGTCAAGACACGTGGAAAAAACGTACAAAACAAGAGATTGGAGACATCAAGATTTTCGACGAATTTTTTAAGAATTTTCAAATTTTCAGAAAGGATGTTCCAGATAAGGTCAAAAACGACATACTCAGATCTTCACCAAACTTTGCAGGGATCCATTGGAGGTCGAGACACGTGGTAAAAACGTACAAAACAATAGATTGGAGACATCAAGATTTTGGACGAATTTTTGAAGAATTTTCAAATTTTCAGATAGGAGGTTCCAGATAAGGTCTAAAACTACATACTCAGATCTCCACCAAACATTGCAGGAATACATTGGATGTCAAGACACGTGGAAAAAACGTACAAAACAAGAGATTGGAGACATCAAGATTTTCGACGAATTTTTGAAGAATTTTCAAATTTTCAGATAGGAGGTTCCAGATAAGGTCAAAAACTACATACTCAGATCTTCACCAAACGTTGCAGGGATACTTTGCATGTCAAGACACGTGGAAAAAACGTACAAAACAAAAGATTGGAGACATCAAGATTTTCGACGAATTTTTTAAGAATTTTCAAATTTTCAGATGGGAGGTTCCAGATAAGGTCAAAAACGACATACTCAGATCTTCACCAAACTTTGCATGGATACATTGGATGTCAAGACACGTGGAAAAAACGTACAAAACAAGAGATTGGAGACATCAAGATTTTGGACGAATTTTTTAAGAATTCTCAAATTTTCAGAAAGGAGGTTCCATATAAGGTCAAAAACTACATACTCAGATCTTCACCAAACTTTGCAGGGATACTTTGGATGTCAAGACACGTGGAAAAAACGTACAAAACAAGAGATTGGGGTCATCAAGATTTTGGACGAATTTTTTAAGAATTTTCAAATTTTCAGATGGGAGGTTCAATATAAGGTCAAAAACTACATACTCAGATCTTCACCAAACTTTGCATGGATACATTGGATGTCAAGACACGTGGAAAAAACATACAAAACATAGGATTCGGAACATCAAGATTTTGGTCGAATTTTTTAAGAATTTTCAAATTTTCAGATAGGAGGTTCCATATAAGGTCAAAAACTACATACTCAGATCTTCACCAAACATTGCAGGAATACATTGGATGTCAAGACACGTGGAAAAAACGTACAAAACAAGAGATTGGGGTCATCAAGATTTTGCACGGATATTTTAGGAATTTTCAAATTTTCAGATGGGAGGTTCCAGATAAGGTCAAAAACTACATACTCAGATCTTCACCAAACTTTGCAGGGATACATTGGATGTCAAGACACGTGGAAAAAACGTACAAAACAAGAGATTGGAGACATCAAGATTTTGGACGAATTTTTTAAGAATTTTCAAATTTTCAGATAGGAGGTTCCAGATGAGGTCAAAAACTACATAATCAGATCTTCACCAAACTTTGCAGGAATACTTTGCATGTCAAGACACGTGGAAAAAACGTACAAAACAAGAGATCGGAGACATCAAGATTTTCGACGAATTTTTTAAGAATTTTCAAATTTTCAGATGGGAGGTTCCAGATAAGGTCAAAAACGACATACTCAGATCTTCACCAAACTTTGCAGGGATCCATTGGAGGTCGAGACACGTGGAAAAAACGTACAAAACAAGAGATTGGAGACATCAAGATTTTGGACGATTTTTTTAAGAATTTTCAAATTTTCAGATAGGAGGTTCCATATAAGGTCAAAAACTACATACTCAGATCTTCACCAAACATTGCAGGGATACATTGGATGTCAAGACACGTGGAAAGAACGTACAAAACAAGAGATTGGAGACATCAAGATTTTGGACGAATTTTTTAAGAATTTTCAAATTTTCAGATAGGAGGCTCCATATAAGGTCAAAAACTACATACTCAGATCTTCACCAAACATTGCAGGGATACATTGGATGTCAAGACACGTGGAAAAAACGTACAAAACAAGAGATTGGAGACATCAAGATTTTGGACGAATTTTTTAAGAATTTTCAAATTTTCAGATAGGAGGTTCCAGATAAGGTCAAAAACTACATACTCAGATCTTCACCAAACGTTGCAGGGATACTTTGCATGTCAAGACACGTGGAAAAAACGTACAAAACAAGAGATTGGAGACATCAAGATTTTCGACGAATTTTTTAAGAATTTTCAAATTTTCAGATGGGAGGTTCCAGATAAGGTCAAAAACGACATACTCAGATCTTCACCAAACTTTGCATGGATACATTGGATGTCAAGACACGTGGAAAAAACGTACAAAACAAGAGATTGGGGTCATCAAGATTTTGCACGGATTTTTTAAGAATTTTCAAATTTTCAGATGGGAGGTTCCAGATAAGGTCAAAAACGACATACTCAGATCTTCACCAAACTTTGCATGGATACATTGGATGTCAAGACACGTGGAAAAAACGTACAAAACAAGAGATTGGAGACATCAAGATTTTGGACGAATTTTTTAAGAATTCTCAAATTTTCAGAAAGGAGGTTCCATATAAGGTCAAAAACTACATACTCAGATCTTCACCAAACTTTGCAGGGATACTTTGGATGTCAAGACACGTGGAAAAAACGTACAAAACAAGAGATTGGGGTCATCAAGATTTTGGACGAATTTTTTAAGAATTTTCAAATTTTCAGATGGGAGGTTCAATATAAGGTCAAAAACTACATACTCAGATCTTCACCAAACTTTGCATGGATACATTGGATGTCAAGACACGTGGAAAAAACATACAAAACATAGGATTCGGAACATCAAGATTTTGGTCGAATTTTTTAAGAATTTTCAAATTTTCAGATAGGAGGTTCCATATAAGGTCAAAAACTACATACTCAGATCTTCACCAAACTTTGCAGGGATACATTGGATGTCAAGACACGTGGAAAAAACGTACAAAACAAGAGATTGGAGACATCAAGATTTTCGACGAATTTTTTAAGAATTTTCAAATTTTCAGAAAGGATGTTCCAGATAAGGTCAAAAACGACATACTCAGATCTTCACCAAACTTTGCAGGGATACATTGGAGGTCGAGACACGTGGAAAAACGTACAAAACAAGAGATTGGAGACATCAAGATTTTGGACGAATTTTTTAAGAATTTTCAAATTTTCAGATAGGAGGTTCCATATAAGGTCAAAAACTACATACTCAGATCTTCACCAAACTTTGCAGGGATACATTGGATATCAAGACACGTGGAAAAAACGTACAAAACAAGAGATTGGAGACATCAAGATTTTGGACGAATTTTTTAAGAATTTTCAAATTTTCAGATGGGAGGTTCAATATAAGGTCAAAAACTACATACTCAGATCTTCACCAAACTTTGCAGGGATACATTGGATATCAAGACACGTGGAAAAAACGTACAAAACAAGAGATTGGAGACATCAAGATTTTGGACGAATTTTTTAAGAATTTTCAATTTTTCAGATGGGAGGTTCAATATAAGGTCAAAAACTACATACTCAGATCTTCACCAAACTTTGCAGGGATACATTGGATGTCAAGACACGTGGAAAAAACGTACAAAACAAGAGATTGGAGACATCAAGATTTTGGACGAATTTTTTAAGAATTTTCAAATTTTCAGATAGGAGGTTCCATATAAGGTCAAAAACTACATACTCAGATCTTCACCAAACTTTGCAGGGATACATTGGATATCAAAACACGTGGAAAAAACGTACAAAACAAGAGATTGGGGTCATCAAGATTTTGGACGGATTTTTTAGGAATTTTCAAATTTTCAGATGGGAGGTTCCAGATAAGGTCAAAAACTACATACTCAGATCTTCACCAAACTTTGCAGGGATACATTGGATGTCAAGACACGTGGAAAAAACGTACAAAACAAGAGATTGGAGACATCAAAATTTTGGACGAATTTTTTAAGAATTTTCAAATTTTCAGATAGGAGGTTCCAGATGATTTCAAAAACTACATACTCAGATCTTCACCAAACTTTGCAGGAATACTTTGCATGTCAAGACACGTGGAAAAAACGTACAAAACAAGAGATCGGAGACATCAAGATTTTGGACGAATTTTTTAAGAATTTTCAAATTTTCAGATGGGAGGTTCAATATAAGGTCAAAAACTACATACTCAGATCTTCACCAAACTTTGCATGGATACATTGGATGTCAAGACACGTGGAAAAAACATACAAAACATAGGATTCGGAACATCAAGATTTTGGTCGAATTTTTTAAGAATTTTCAAATTTTCAGATAGGAGGTTCCATATAAGGTCAAAAACTACATACTCAGATCTTCACCAAACATTGCAGGAATACATTGGATGTCAAGACACGTGGAAAAAACGTACAAAACAAGAGATTGGGGTCATCAAGATTTTGCACGGATATTTTAGGAATTTTCAAATTTTCAGATGGGAGGTTCCAGATAAGGTCAAAAACTACATACTCAGATCTTCACCAAACTTTGCAGGGATACATTGGATGTCAAGACACGTGGAAAAAACGTACAAAACAAGAGATTGGAGACATCAAGATTTTCGACGAATTTTTTAAGAATTTTCAAATTTTCAGATAGGAGGTTCCAGATGAGGTCAAAAACTACATAATCAGATCTTCACCAAACTTTGCAGGAATACTTTGCATGTCAAGACACGTGGAAAAAACGTACAAAACAAGAGATCGGAGACATCAAGATTTTCGACGAATTTTTTAAGAATTTTCAAATTTTCAGATGGGAGGTTCCAGATAAGGTCAAAAACGACATACTCAGATCTTCACCAAACTTTGCAGGGATCCATTGGAGGTCGAGACACGTGGAAAAAACGTACAAAACAAGAGATTGGAGACATCAAGATTTTGGACGATTTTTTTAAGAATTTTCAAATTTTCAGATAGGAGGTTCCATATAAGGTCAAAAACTACATACTCAGATCTTCACCAAACATTGCAGGGATACATTGGATGTCAAGACACGTGGAAAGAACGTACAAAACAAGAGATTGGAGACATCAAGATTTTGGACGAATTTTTTAAGAATTTTCAAATTTTCAGATAGGAGGCTCCATATAAGGTCAAAAACTACATACTCAGATCTTCACCAAACATTGCAGGGATACATTGGATGTCAAGACACGTGGAAAAAACGTACAAAACAAGAGATTGGAGACATCAAGATTTTGGACGAATTTTTTAAGAATTTTCAAATTTTCAGATAGGAGGTTCCAGATAAGGTCAAAAACTACATACTCAGATCTTCACCAAACGTTGCAGGGATACTTTGCATGTCAAGACACGTGGAAAAAACGTACAAAACAAGAGATTGGAGACATCAAGATTTTCGACGAATTTTTTAAGAATTTTCAAATTTTCAGATGGGAGGTTCCAGATAAGGTCAAAAACGACATACTCAGATCTTCACCAAACTTTGCATGGATACATTGGATGTCAAGACACGTGGAAAAAACGTACAAAACAAGAGATTGGGGTCATCAAGATTTTGCACGGATTTTTTAAGAATTTTCAAATTTTCAGATGGGAGGTTCCAGATAAGGTCAAAAACGACATACTCAGATCTTCACCAAACTTTGCATGGATACATTGGATGTCAAGACACGTGGAAAAAACGTACAAAACAAGAGATTGGAGACATCAAGATTTTGGACGAATTTTTTAAGAATTCTCAAATTTTCAGAAAGGAGGTTCCATATAAGGTCAAAAACTACATACTCAGATCTTCACCAAACTTTGCAGGGATACTTTGGATGTCAAGACACGTGGAAAAAACGTACAAAACAAGAGATTGGGGTCATCAAGATTTTGGACGAATTTTTTAAGAATTTTCAAATTTTCAGATGGGAGGTTCAATATAAGGTCAAAAACTACATACTCAGATCTTCACCAAACTTTGCATGGATACATTGGATGTCAAGACACGTGGAAAAAACATACAAAACATAGGATTCGGAACATCAAGATTTTGGTCGAATTTTTTAAGAATTTTCAAATTTTCAGATAGGAGGTTCCATATAAGGTCAAAAACTACATACTCAGATCTTCACCAAACTTTGCAGGGATACATTGGATGTCAAGACACGTGGAAAAAACGTACAAAACAAGAGATTGGAGACATCAAGATTTTCGACGAATTTTTTAAGAATTTTCAAATTTTCAGAAAGGATGTTCCAGATAAGGTCAAAAACGACATACTCAGATCTTCACCAAACTTTGCAGGGATACATTGGAGGTCGAGACACGTGGAAAAACGTACAAAACAAGAGATTGGAGACATCAAGATTTTGGACGAATTTTTTAAGAATTTTCAAATTTTCAGATAGGAGGTTCCATATAAGGTCAAAAACTACATACTCAGATCTTCACCAAACTTTGCAGGGATACATTGGATATCAAGACACGTGGAAAAAACGTACAAAACAAGAGATTGGAGACATCAAGATTTTGGACGAATTTTTTAAGAATTTTCAAATTTTCAGATGGGAGGTTCAATATAAGGTCAAAAACTACATACTCAGATCTTCACCAAACTTTGCAGGGATACATTGGATATCAAGACACGTGGAAAAAACGTACAAAACAAGAGATTGGAGACATCAAGATTTTGGACGAATTTTTTAAGAATTTTCAATTTTTCAGATGGGAGGTTCAATATAAGGTCAAAAACTACATACTCAGATCTTCACCAAACTTTGCAGGGATACATTGGATGTCAAGACACGTGGAAAAAACGTACAAAACAAGAGATTGGAGACATCAAGATTTTGGACGAATTTTTTAAGAATTTTCAAATTTTCAGATAGGAGGTTCCATATAAGGTCAAAAACTACATACTCAGATCTTCACCAAACTTTGCAGGGATACATTGGATATCAAAACACGTGGAAAAAACGTACAAAACAAGAGATTGGGGTCATCAAGATTTTGGACGGATTTTTTAGGAATTTTCAAATTTTCAGATGGGAGGTTCCAGATAAGGTCAAAAACTACATACTCAGATCTTCACCAAACTTTGCAGGGATACATTGGATGTCAAGACACGTGGAAAAAACGTACAAAACAAGAGATTGGAGACATCAAAATTTTGGACGAATTTTTTAAGAATTTTCAAATTTTCAGATAGGAGGTTCCAGATGATTTCAAAAACTACATACTCAGATCTTCACCAAACTTTGCAGGAATACTTTGCATGTCAAGACACGTGGAAAAAACGTACAAAACAAGAGATCGGAGACATCAAGATTTTCGACGAATTTTTTAAGAATTTTCAAATTTTCAGATGGGAGGTTCCAGATAAGGTCAAAAACGACATACTCAGATCTTCACCAAACTTTGCATGGATACATTGGATGTCAAGACACGTGGAAAAAACATACAAAACATAGGATTGGTGACATCAAGATTTTGGACGAATTTTTTAAGAATTTTCAAATTTTCAGGTCAAAAACTACATACTCAGATCTTCACCAAACTTTGCAGGGATACATTGGAGGTCGAGACACGTGGAAAAAACGTACAAAACAAGAGATTGGGGTCATCAAGATTTTGGACGGATTTTTTAGGAATTTTCAAATTTTCAGATGGGAGGTTCCAGATAAGGTCAAAAACTACATACTCAGATCTTCACCAAACATTGCAGGGATACATTGGATGTCAAGACACGTGGAAAAAACGTACAAAACAAGAGATTGGAGACATCAAGATTTTGGACGAATTTTTTAAGAATTTTCAAATTTTCAGATAGGAGGTTCCAGATGAGGTCAAAAACTACATACTCAGATCTTCACCAAACTTTGCAGGAATACTTTGCATGTCAAGACACGTGGAAAAAACGTACAAAACAAGAGATCGGAGACATCAAGATTTTCGACGAATTTTTTAAGAATTTTCAAATTTTCAGATGGGAGGTTCCAGATAAGGTCAAAAACGACATACTCAGATCTTCACCAAACTTTGCAGGGATCCATTGGAGGTCGAGACACGTGGAAAAAACGTACAAAACAAGAGATTGGAGACATCAAGATTTTGGACGAATTTTTTAAGAATTTTCAAATTTTCAGATAGGAGGTTCCATATAAGGTCAAAAACTACATACTCAGATCTTCACCAAACTTTGCAGGGATACATTGGATGTCAAGACACGTGGAAAAAACGTACAAAACAAGAGATTGGAGACATCAAGATTTTCGACGAATTTTTTAAGAATTTTCAAATTTTCAGAAAGGATGTTCCAGATAAGGTCAAAAACGACATACTCAGATCTTCACCAAACTTTGCAGGGATCCATTGGAGGTCGAGACACGTGGAAAAAACGTACAAAACAAGAGATTGGAGACATCAAGATTTTGGACGAATTTTTGAAGAATTTTCAAATTTTCAGATAGGAGGTTCCAGATAAGGTCTAAAACTACATACTCAGATCTCCACCAAACATTGCAGGAATACATTGGATGTCAAGACACGTGGAAAAAACGTACAAAACAAGAGATTGGAGACATCAAGATTTTCGACGAATTTTTGAAGAATTTTCAAATTTTCAGATAGGAGGTTCCAGATAAGGTCAAAAACTACATACTCAGATCTTCACCAAACGTTGCAGGGATACTTTGCATGTCAAGACACGTGGAAAAAACGTACAAAACAAAAGATTGGAGACATCAAGATTTTCGACGAATTTTTTAAGAATTTTCAAATTTTCAGATGGGAGGTTCCAGATAAGGTCAAAAACGACATACTCAGATCCTCACCAAACTTTGCATGGATACATTGGATGTCAAGACACGTGGAAAAAACGTACAAAACAAGAGATTGGAGACATCAAGATTTTGGACGAATTTTTTAAGAATTTTCAAATTTTCAGATGGGAGGTTCAATATAAGGTCAAAAACTACATACTCAGATCTTCACCAAACTTTGCAGGGATACTTTGGATGTCAAGACACGTGGAAAAAACGTACAAAACAAGAGATTGGGGTCATCAAGATTTTGGACGAATTTTTTAAGAATTTTCAAATTTTCAGATGGGAGGTTCAATATAAGGTCAAAAACTACATACTCAGATCTTCACCAAACTTTGCATGGATACATTGGATGTCAAGACACGTGGAAAAAACATACAAAACATAGGATTCGGAACATCAAGATTTTGGTCGAATTTTTTAAGAATTTTCAAATTTTCAGATAGGAGGTTCCATATAAGGTCAAAAACTACATACTCAGATCTTCACCAAACATTGCAGGAATACATTGGATGTCAAGACACGTGGAAAAAACGTACAAAACAAGAGATTGGGGTCATCAAGATTTTGCACGGATTTTTTGGGAATTTTCAAATTTTCAGATGGGAGGTTCCAGATAAGGTCAAAAACTACATACTCAGATCTTCACCAAACTTTGCAGGGATACATTGGATGTCAAGACACGTGGAAAAAACGTACAAAACAAGAGATTGGAGACATCAAGATTTTGGACGAATTTTTTAAGAATTTTCAAATTTTCAGATAGGAGGTTCCATATAAGGTCAAAAACTACATACCCAGATCTTCACCAAACTTTGCATGGATACATTATGTGTCAAGACACGTGGAAAAAACGTACAAAACAAAAGATTGGAGACATCAAGATTTTGGTCGAATTTTTTAAGAATTTTCAAATTTTCAGATGGGAGGTTCCAGATAAGGTCAAAAACTACATACTCAGATCTTCACCAAACTTTGCAGGGATACATTGGATGTCAAGACACGTGGAAAAAACGTACAAAAAAGAGATTGGAGACATCAAGATTTTGGACGAATTTTTTAACAATTTTCAAATTTTCAGAAAGGATGTTCCAGATAAGGTCAAAAACTACATACTCAGATCTTCACCAAACTTTGCAGGGATACATTGGATGTCAAGACACGTGGAAAAAACGTACAAAACAAGAGATTGGAGACATCAAGATTTTGGACGAATTTTTTAAGAATTTTCAAATTTTCAGAAAGGAGGTTCCATATAAGGTCAAAAACTACATACTCAGATCTTCACCAAACTTTGCAGGGATACATTGGATGTCAAGACACGTGGAAAAAACGTACAAAACAAGAGATCGGAGACATCAAGATTTTGGACGAATTTTTTAAGAATTTTCAAAATTTCAGAAAGGATGTTCCAGATAAGGTCAAAAACGACATACTCAGATCTTCACCAAACTTTGCAGGGATCCATTGGAGGTCGAGACACGTGGAAAAAACGTACAAAACAAGAGATTGGAGACATCAAGATTTTGGACGAATTTTTGAAGAATTTTCAAATTTTCTGATAGGAGGTCCCAGATAAGGTCAAAAACTACATACTCAGATCTCCACCAAACATTGCAGGGATACATTGGATGTCAAGACACGTGGAAAAAACGTACAAAACAAGAGATTGGAGACATCAAGATTTTCGACGAATTTTTGAAGAATTTTCAAATTTTCAGATGGGAGGTTCCAGATAAGGTCAAAAACTACATACTCAGATCTTCACCAAACTTTGCAGGGATACATTGGATGTCAAGACACGTGGAAAAAACGTACAAAAAAGAGATTGGAGACATCAAGATTTTGGACGAATTTTTTAACAATTTTCAAATTTTCAGAAAGGATGTTCCAGATAAGGTCAAAAACGACATACTCAGATCTTCACCAAACTTTGCATGGATACATTGGATGTCAAGACACGTGGAAAAAACGTACAAAACAAGAGATTGGGGTCATCAAGATTTTGCACGGATTTTTTAGGAATTTTCAAATTTTCAGATGGGAGGTTCCAGATAAGGTCAAAAACTACATACTCAGATCTTCACCAAACTTTGCAGGGATACATTGGATGTCAAGACACGTGGAAAAAACGTACAAAACAAGAGATTGGAGACATCAAGATTTTGGACGAATTTTTTAAGAATTTTCAAATTTTCAGATAGGAGGTTCCATATAAGGTCAAAAACTACATACTCAGATCTTCACCAAACTTTGCATGGATACATTATGTGTCAAGACACGTGGAAAAAACGTACAAAACAAAAGATTGGAGACATCAAGATTTTGGTCGATTTTTTTAAGAATTTTCAAATTTTCAGATGGGAGGTTCCAGATAAGGTCAAAAACTACATACTCAGATCTTCACCAAACTTTGCAGGGATACATTGGATGTCAAGACACGTGGAAAAAACGTACAAAAAAGAGATTGGAGACATCAAGATTTTGGACGAATTTTTTAACAATTTTCAAATTTTCAGAAAGGATGTTCCAGATAAGGTCAAAAACGACATACTCAGATCTTCACCAAACTTTGCAGGGATACATTGGATATCAAGACACGTGGAAAAAACGTACAAAACAAGAGATTGGAGACATCAAGATTTTCGACGAATTTTTTAAGAATTTTCAAATTTTCAGATAGGAGGTTCCAGATAAGGACAAAAACTACATACTCAGATCTTCACCAAACGTTGCAGGGATACTTTGCATGTCAAGACACGTGGAAAAAACGTACAAAACAAAAGATTGGAGACATCAAGATTTTCGACGAATTTTTTAAGAATTTTCAAATTTTCAGATGGGAGGTTCCAGATAAGGTCAAAAACGACATACTCAGATCTTCACCAAACTTTGCATGGATACATTGGATGTCAAGACACGTGGAAAAAACGTACAAAACAAGAGATTGGAGACATCAAGATTTTGGACAAATTTTTTAAGAATTCTCAAATTTTCAGAAAGGAGGTTCCATATAAGGTCAAAAACTACATACTCAGATCTTCACCAAACTTTGCAGGGATACTTTGGATGTCAAGACACGTGGAAAAAACGTACAAAACAAGAGATTGGGGTCATCAAGATTTTGGACGAATTTTTTAAGAATTTTCAAATTTTCAGATGGGAGGTTCAATATAAGGTCAAAAACTACATACTCAGATCTTCACCAAACTTTGCAGGGATACATTGGATGTCAAGACACGTGGAAAAAACATACAAAACATAGGATTCGGAACATCAAGATTTTGGTCGAATTTTTTAAGAATTTTCAAATTTTCAGATAGGAGGTTCCATATAAGGTCAAAAACTACATACTCAGATCTTCACCAAACATTGCAGGAATACATTGGATGTCACGACACGTGGAAAAAACGTACAAAACAAGAGATTGGGGTCATCAAGATTTTGCACGGATTTTTTAGGAATTTTCAAATTTTCAGATGGGAGGTTCCAGATAAGGTCAAAAACTACATACTCAGATCTTCACCAAACTTTGCAGGGATACATTGGATGTCAAGACACGTGGAAAAAACGTACAAAACAAGAGATTGGAGACATCAAGATTTTGGACGAATTTTTTAAGAATTTTCAAATTTTCAGATAGGAGGTTCCATATAAGGTCAAAAACTACATACTCAGATCTTCACCAAACTTTGCATGGATACATTATGTGTCAAGACACGTGGAAAAAACGTACAAAACAAAAGATTGGAGACATCAAGATTTTGGTCGAATTTTTTAAGAATTTTCAAATTTTCAGATGGGAGGTTCCAGATAAGGTCAAAAACTACATACTCAGATCTTCACCAAACTTTGCAGGGATCCATTGGATGTCAAGACACGTGGAAAAAACGTACAAAAAAGAGATTGGAGACATCAAGATTTTGGACGAATTTTTTAAGAATTTTCAAATTTTCAGAAAGGATGTTCCAGATAAGGTCAAAAGCGACATACTCAGATCTTCACCAAACTTTGCAGGGATACATTGGATATCAAGACACGTGGAAAAAACGTACAAAACAAGAGATTGGAGACATCAAGATTTTGGACGAATTTTTTAAGAATTTTCAAATTTTCAGATAGGAGGTTCCAGATAAGGTCAAAAACTACATACTCAGATCTTCACCAAACTTTGCAGGGATACATTGGATGTCAAGACACGTGGAAAAAACGTACAAAACAAGAGATTGGAGACATCAAGATTTTGGACGAATTTTTTAAGAATTTTCAAATTTTCAGATAGGAGGTTCCATATAAGGTCAAAAACTACATACTCAGATCTTCACCAAACTTTGCATGGATACATTATGTGTCAAGACACGTGGAAAAAACGTACAAAACATGAGATTGGGGTCATCAAGATTTTGGACGGATTTTTTAGGAATTTTCAAATTTTCAGATGGGAGGTTCCAGATAAGGTCAAAAACTACATACTCAGATCTTCACCAAACTTTGCAGGGATACATTGGATGTCAAGACACGTGGAAAAAACGTACAAAACAAGAGATTGGAGACATCAAAATTTTGGACGAATTTTTTAAGAATTTTCAAATTTTCAGATAGGAGGTTCCAGATGAGGTCAAAAACTACATACTCAGATCTTCACCAAACTTTGCAGGAATACTTTGCATGTCAAGACACGTGGAAAAAACGTACAAAACAAGAGATCGGAGACATCAAGATTTTCGACGAATTTTTTAAGAATTTTCAAATTTTCAGATGGGAGGTTCCAGATAAGGTCAAAAACGACATACTCAGATCTTCACCAAACTTTGCATGGATACATTGGATGTCAAGACACGTGGAAAAAACATACAAAACATAGGATTGGTGACATCAAGATTTTGGACGAATTTTTTAAGAATTTTCAAATTTTCAGGTCAAAAACTACATACTCAGATCTTCACCAAACTTTGCAGGGATACATTGGAGGTCGAGACACGTGGAAAAAACGTACAAAACAAGAGATTGGGGTCATCAAGATTTTGGACGGATTTTTTAGGAATTTTCAAATTTTCAGATGGGAGGTTCCAGATAAGGTCAAAAACTACATACTCAGATCTTCACCAAACATTGCAGGGATACATTGGATGTCAAGACACGTGGAAAAAACGTACAAAACAAGAGATTGGAGACATCAAGATTTTGGACGAATTTTTTAAGAATTTTCAAATTTTCAGATAGGAGGTTCCAGATGAGGTCAAAAACTACATACTCAGATCTTCACCAAACTTTGCAGGAATACTTTGCATGTCAAGACACGTGGAAAAAACGTACAAAACAAGAGATCGGAGACATCAAGATTTTCGACGAATTTTTTAAGAATTTTCAAATTTTCAGATGGGAGGTTCCAGATAAGGTCAAAAACGACATACTCAGATCTTCACCAAACTTTGCAGGGATCCATTGGAGGTCGAGACACGTGGAAAAAACGTACAAAACAAGAGATTGGAGACATCAAGATTTTGGTCGAATTTTTTAAGAATTTTCAAATTTTCAGATAGGAGGTTCCATATAAGGTCAAAAACTACATACTCAGATCTTCACCAAACTTTGCAGGGATACATTGGATGTCAAGACACGTGGAAAAAACGTACAAAACAAGAGATTGGAGACATCAAGATTTTCGACGAATTTTTTAAGAATTTTCAAATTTTCAGAAAGGATGTTCCAGATAAGGTCAAAAACGACATACTCAGATCTTCACCAAACTTTGCAGGGATCCATTGGAGGTCGAGACACGTGGAAAAAACGTACAAAACAAGAGATCGGAGACATCAAGATTTTGGACGAATTTTTGAAGAATTTTCAAATTTTCAGATAGGAGGTTCCAGATAAGGTCTAAAACTACGTACTCAGATCTCCACCAAACATTGCAGGAATACATTGGATGTCAAGACACGTGGAAAAAACGTACAAAACAAGAGATTGGAGACATCAAGATTTTCGACGATTTTTTGAAGAATTTTCAAATTTTCAGATAGGAGGTTCCAGATAAGGTCAAAAACTACATACTCAGATCTTCACCAAACGTTGCAGGGATACTTTGCATGTCAAGACACGTGGAAAAAACGTACAAAACAAAAGATTGGAGACATCAAGATTTTCGACGAATTTTTTAAGAATTTTCAAATTTTCAGATGGGAGGTTCCAGATAAGGTCAAAAACGACATACTCAGATCTTCACCAAACTTTGCATGGATACATTGGATGTCAAGACACGTGGAAAAAACGTACAAAACAAGAGATTGGAGACATCAAGATTTTGGACGAATTTTTTAAGAATTTTCAAATTTTCAGATGGGAGGTTCAATATAAGGTCAAAAACTACATACTCAGATCTTCACCAAACTTTGCAGGGATACTTTGGATGTCAAGACACGTGGAAAAAACGTACAAAACAAGAGATTGGGGTCATCAAGATTTTGGACGAATTTTTTAAGAATTTTCAAATTTTCAGATGGGAGGTTCCAGATAAGGTCAAAAACTACATACTCAGATCTTCACCAAACTTTGCAGGGATACATTGGATGTCAAGACACGTGGAAAAAACGTACAAAAAAGAGATTGGAGACATCAAGATTTTGGACGAATTTTTTAACAATTTTCAAATTTTCAGAAAGGATGTTCCAGATAAGGTCAAAAACTACATACTCAGATCTTCACCAAACTTTGCAGGGATACATTGGATGTCAAGACACGTGGAAAAAACGTACAAAACAAGAGATTGGAGACATCAAGATTTTGGACGAATTTTTTAAGAATTTTCAAATTTTCAGAAAGGAGGTTCCATATAAGGTCAAAAACTACATACTCAGATCTTCACCAAACTTTGCAGGGATACATTGGATGTCAAGACACGTGGAAAAAACGTACAAAACAAGAGATCGGAGACATCAAGATTTTGGACGAATTTTTTAACAATTTTCAAATTTTCAGAAAGGATGTTCCAGATAAGGTCAAAAACGACATACTCAGATCTTCACCAAACTTTGCAGGGATACATTGGAGGTCGAGACACGTGGAAAAAACGTACAAAACAAGAGATTGGAGACATCAAGATTTTGGACGAATTTTTGAAGAATTTTCAAATTTTCTGATAGGAGGTCCCAGATAAGGTCAAAAACTACATACTCAGATCTCCACCAAACATTGCAGGGATACATTGGATGTCAAGACACGTGGAAAAAACGTACAAAACAAGAGATTGGAGACATCAAGATTTTCGACGAATTTTTGAAGAATTTTCAAATTTTCAGATGGGAGGTTCCAGATAAGGTCAAAAACTACATACTCAGATCTTCACCAAACTTTGCAGGGATACATTGGATGTCAAGACACGTGGAAAAAACGTACAAAAAAGAGATTGGAGACATCAAGATTTTGGACGAATTTTTTAACAATTTTCAAATTTTCAGAAAGGATGTTCCAGATAAGGTCAAAAACGACATACTCAGATCTTCACCAAACTTTGCATGGATACATTGGATGTCAAGACACGTGGAAAAAACGTACAAAACAAGAGATTGGGGTCATCAAGATTTTGCACGGATTTTTTAGGAATTTTCAAATTTTCAGATGGGAGGTTCCAGATAAGGTCAAAAACTACATACTCAGATCTTCACCAAACTTTGCAGGGATACATTGGATGTCAAGACACGTGGAAAAAACGTACAAAACAAGAGATTGGAGACATCAAGATTTTGGACGAATTTTTTAAGAATTTTCAAATTTTCAGATAGGAGGTTCCATATAAGGTCAAAAACTACATACTCAGATCTTCACCAAACTTTGCATGGATACATTATGTGTCAAGACACGTGGAAAAAACGTACAAAACAAAAGATTGGAGACATCAAGATTTTGGTCGAATTTTTTAAGAATTTTCAAATTTTCAGATGGGAGGTTCCAGATAAGGTCAAAAACTACATACTCAGATCTTCACCAAACTTTGCAGGGATACATTGGATGTCAAGACACGTGGAAAAAACGTACAAAAAAGAGATTGGAGACATCAAGATTTTGGACGAATTTTTTAACAATTTTCAAATTTTCAGAAAGGATGTTCCAGATAAGGTCAAAAACGACATACTCAGATCTTCACCAAACTTTGCAGGGTTACATTGGATATCAAGACACGTGGAAAAAACGTACAAAACAAGAGATTGGAGACATCAAGATTTTCGACGAATTTTTTAAGAATTTTCAAATTTTCAGATAGGAGGTTCCAGATAAGGTCAAAAACTACATACTCAGATCTTCACCAAACGTTGCAGGGATACTTTGCATGTCAAGACACGTGGAAAAAACGTACAAAACAAAAGATTGGAGACATCAAGATTTTCGACGAATTTTTTAAGAATTTTCAAATTTTCAGATGGGAGGTTCCAGATAAGGTCAAAAACGACATACTCAGATCTTCACCAAACTTTGCATGGATACATTGGATGTCAAGACACGTGAAAAAAAACGTACAAAACAAGAGATTGGAGACATCAAGATTTTGGACGAATTTTTTAAGAATTCTCAAATTTTCAGAAAGGAGGTTCCATATAAGGTCAAAAACTACATACTCAGATCTTCACCAAACTTTGCAGGGATACTTTGGATGTCAAGACACGTGGAAAAAACGTACAAAACAAGAGATTGGGGTCATCAAGATTTTGGACGAATTTTTTAAGAATTTTCAAATTTTCAGATGGGAGGTTCAATATAAGGTCAAAAACTACATACTCAGATCTTCACCAAACTTTGCAGGGATACATTGGATGTCAAGACACGTGGAAAAAACATACAAAACATAGGATTCGGAACATCAAGATTTTGGTCGAATTTTTTAAGAATTTTCAAATTTTCAGATAGGAGGTTCCATATAAGGTCAAAAACTACATACTCAGATCTTCACCAAACATTGCAGGAATACATTGGATGTCAAGACACGTGGAAAAAACGTACAAAACAAGAGATTGGAGACATCAAGATTTTGGACGAATTTTTTAAGAATTTTCAAATTTTCAGATAGGAGGTTCCATATAAGGTCAAAAACTACATACTCAGATCTTCACCAAACTTTGCATGGATACATTATGTGTCAAGACACGTGGAAAAAACGTACAAAACAAAAGATTGGAGACATCAAGATTTTGGTCGAATTTTTTAAGAATTTTCAAATTTTCAGATGGGAGGTTCCAGATAAGGTCAAAAATTACATAATCAGATCTTCACCAAACTTTGCAGGGATCCATTGGATGTCAAGACACGTGGAAAAAACGTACAAAAAAGAGATTGGAGACATCAAGATTTTGGACGAATTTTTTAAGAATTTTCAAATTTTCAGAAAGGATGTTCCAGATAAGGTCAAAAACGACATACTCAGATCTTCACCAAACTTTGCAGGGATACATTGGATATCAAGACACGTGGAAAAAACGTACAAAACAAGAGATTGGAGACATCAAGATTTTGGACGAATTTTTTAAGAATTTTCAAATTTTCAGATAGGAGGTTCCAGATAAGGTCAAAAACTACATACTCAGATCTTCACCAAACTTTGCAGGGATACATTGGATGTCAAGACACGTGGAAAAAACGTACAAAACAAGAGATTGGGGTCATCAAGATTTTGGACGGATTTTTTAGGAATTTTCAAATTTTCAGATGGGAGGTTCCAGATAAGGTCAAAAACTACATACTCAGATCTTCACCAAACATTGCAGGGATACATTGGATGTCAAGACACGTGGAAAAAACGTACAAAACAAGAGATTGGAGACATCAAAATTTTGGACGAATTTTTTAAGAATTTTCAAATTTTCAGATAGGTAGGAGGTTCCAGATGAGGTCAAAAACTACATACTCAGATCTTCACCAAACTTTGCAGGAATACTTTGCATGTCAAGACACGTGGAAAAAACGTACAAAACAAGAGATCGGAGACATCAAGATTTTCGACGAATTTTTTAAGAATTTTCAAATTTTCAGATGGGAGGTTCCAGATAAGGTCAAAAACGACATACTCAGATCTTCACCAAACTTTGCATGGATACATTGGATGTCAAGACACGTGGAAAAAACGTACAAAACAAGAGATCGGAGACATCGAGATTTTCGACGATTTTTTTAAGAATTTTCAAATTTTCAGATGGGAGGTTCCAGATAAGGTCAAAAACGACATACTCAGATCTTCACCAAACTTTGCAGGGATCCATTGGAGGTCGAGACACGTGGAAAAAACGTACAAAACAAGAGATTGGAGACATCAAGATTTTGGACGAATTTTTAAGAATTTTCAAATTTTCAGATAGGAGGTTACATATAAGGTCAAAAACTACATACTCAGATCTTCACCAAACTTTGCAGGGATACATTGGATGTCAAGACACGTGGAAAAAACGTACAAAACAAGAGATTGGAGACATCAAGATTTTCGACGAATTTTTTAAGAATTTTCAAATTTTCAGAAAGGATGTTCCAGATAAGGTCAAAAACGACATACTCAGATCTTCACCAAACTTTGCAGGGATCCATTGGAGGTCGAGACACGTGGAAAAAACGTACAAAACAAGAGATTGGAGACATCAAGATTTTGGACGAATTTTTGAAGAATTTTCAAATTTTCAGATAGGAGGTTCCAGATAAGGTCTAAAACTACATACTCAGATCTCCACCAAACATTGCAGGAATACATTGGATGTCAAGACACGTGGAAAAAACGTACAAAACAAGAGATTGGAGACATCAAGATTTTCGACGAATTTTTGAAGAATTTTCAAATTTTCAGATAGGAGGTTCCAGATAAGGTCAAAAACTACATACTCAGATCTTCACCAAACGTTGCAGGGATACTTTGCATGTCAAGACACGTGGAAAAAACGTACAAAACAAAAGATTGGAGACATCAAGATTTTCGACGAATTTTTTAAGAATTTTCAAATTTTCAGATGGGAGGTTCCAGATAAGGTCAAAAACGACATACTCAGATCTTCACCAAACTTTGCATGGATACATTGGATGTCAAGACACGTGGAAAAAACGTACAAAACAAGAGATTGGAGACATCAAGATTTTGGACGAATTTTTTAAGAATTTTCAAATTTTCAGATAGGAGGTTCCAGATAAGGTCAAAAACTACATACTCAGATCTTCACCAAACTTTGCAGGGATACATTGGATGTCAAGACACGTGGAAAAAACGTACAAAACAAGAGATTGGGGTCATCAAGATTTTGGACCGATTTTTTAGGAATTTTCAAATTTTCAGATGGAGGTTCCAGATAAGGTCAAAAACTACATACTCAGATCTTCACCAAACATTGCAGGGATACATTGGATGTCAAGACACGTGGAAAAAACGTACAAAACAAGAGATTGGAGACATCAAAATTTTGGACGAATTTTTTAAGAATTTTCAAATTTTCAGATAGGAGGTTCCAGATGAGGTCAAAAACTACATACTCAGATCTTCACCAAACTTTGCAGGAATACTTTGCATGTCAAGACACGTGGAAAAAACGTACAAAACAAGAGATCGGAGACATCAAGATTTTCGACGAATTTTTAAGAATTTTCAAATTTTCAGATGGGAGGTTCCAGATAAGGTCAAAAACGACATACTCAGATCTTCACCAAACTTTTGCATGGATACATTGGATGTCAAGACACGTGGAAAAAACATACAAAACATAGGATTGGTGACATCAAGATTTTGGACGAATTTTTTAAGAATTTTCAAATTTTCAGATAGGAGGTTCCATATAAGGTCAAAAACTACATACTCAGATCTTCACCAAACTTTGCAGGGATACATTGGAGGTCGAGACACGTGGAAAAAAAGTACAAAACAAGAGATTGGGGTCATCAAGATTTTGGACGGATTTTTTAGGAATTTTCAAATTTTCAGATGGGAGGTTCCAGATAAGGTCAAAAACTACATACTCAGATCTTCACCAAACATTGCAGGATACATTGGATGTCAAGACACGTGGAAAAAACGTACAAAACAAGAGATTGGAGACATCAAGATTTTGGACGAATTTTTTAAGAATTTTTCAAATTTTCAGATAGGAGGTTCCAGATGAGGTCAAAAACTACATACTCAGATCTTCACCAAACTTTGCAGGAATACTTTGCATGTCAAGACACGTGGAAAAAACGTACAAAACAAGAGATCGGAGACATCAAGATTTTCGACGAATTTTTTAAGAATTTTCAAATTTTCAGATGGGAGGTTCCAGAGGTCAAAAACGACATACTCAGATCTTCACCAAACTTTGCAGGGATCCATTGGAGGTCGAGACACGTGGAAAAAACGTACAAAACAAGAGATAGGAGACATCAAGATTTTGGACGAATTTTTTAAGAATTTTCAAATTTTCAGATAGGAGGTTCCATATAAGGTCAAAAACTACATACTCAGATCTTCACCAAACTTTGCAGGGATACATTGGATGTCAAGACACGTGGAAAAATCGTACAAAACAAGAGATTGGAGACATCAAGATTTTCGACGAATTTTTTAAGAATTTTCAAATTTTCAGAAAGGATGTTCCAGATAAGGTCAAAAACGACATACTCAGATCTTCACCAAACTTTGCAGGGATCCATTGGAGGTCGAGACACGTGGAAAAAACGTACAAAACAAGAGATTGGAGACATCAAGATTTTGGACGAATTTTTGAAGAATTTTCAAATTTTCAGATAGGAGGTTCCAGATAAGGTCTAAAACTACATACTCAGATCTCCACCAAACATTGCAGGAATACATTGGATGTCAAGACACGTGGAAAAAACGTACAAAACAAGAGATTGGAGACATCAAGATTTTCGACGAATTTTTGAAGAATTTTCAAATTTTCAGATAGGAGGTTCCAGATAAGGTCAAAAACTACATACTCAGATCTTCACCAAACGTTGCAGGGATACTTTGCATGTCAAGACACGTGGAAAAAACGTACAAAACAAAAGATTGGAGACATCAAGATTTCGACGAATTTTTTAAGAATTTTCAAATTTTCAGATGGGAGGTTCCAGATAAGGTCAAAAACGACATACTCAGATCTTCACCAAACTTTGCATGGATACATTGGATGTCAAGACACGTGGAAAAAACGTACAAAACAAGAGATTGGAGACATCAAGATTTTGGACGAATTTTTTAAGAATTTTCAAATTTTCAGATGGGAGGTTCAATATAAGGTCAAAAACTACATACTCAGATCTTCACCAAACTTTGCAGGGTATACTTTGGATGTCAAGACACGTGGAAAAATCGTTCAAAACAAGAGATTGGGGTCATCAAGATTTTGGACGAATTTTTTAAGAATTTTCAAATTTTCAGATGGGAGGTTCAATATAAGGTCAAAAACTACATACTCAGATCTTCACCAAACTTTGCATGGATACATTGGATGTCAAGACACGTGGAAAAAACATACAAAACATAGGATTCGGAACATCAAGATTTTGGTCGAATTTTTTAAGAATTTTCAAATTTTCAGATAGGAGGTTCCATATAAGGTCAAAAACTACATACTCAGATCTTCACCAAACATTGCAGGAATACATTGGATGTCAAGACACGTGGAAAAAACGTACAAAACAAGAGATTGGGGTCATCAAGATTTTGCACGGATTTTTTAGGAATTTTCAAATTTTCAGATGGGAGGTTCCAGATAAGGTCAAAACTACATACTCAGATCTTCACCAAACTTTGCAGGGATACATTGGATGTCAAGACACGTGGAAAAAACGTACAAAACAAGAGATTGGAGACATCAAGATTTTGGACGAATTTTTTAAGAATTTTCAAATTTTCAGATAGGAGGTTCCATATAAGGTCAAAAACTACATACTCAGATCTTCACCAAACTTTGCATGGATACATTATGTGTCAAGACACGTGGAAAAAACGTACAAAACAAAAGATTGGAGACATCAAGATTTTGGTCGAATTTTTTAAGAATTTTCAAATTTTCAGATGGAAGGTTCCAGATAAGGTCAAAAACTACATACTCAGATCTTCACCAAACTTTGCAGGGATACATTGGATGTCAAGACACGTGGAAAAAACGTACAAAAAAGAGATTGGAGACATCAAGATTTTGGACGAATTTTTTAACAATTTTCAAATTTTCAGAAAGGATGTTCCAGATAAGGTCAAAAACTACATACTCAGATCTTCACCAAACTTTGCAGGGATACATTGGATGTCAAGACACGTGGAAAAAACGTACAAAACAAGAGATTGGAGACATCAAGATTATGGACGAATTTTTTGAGAATTTTCAAATTTTCAGAAAGGAGGTTCCATATAAGGTCAAAAACTACATACTCAGATCTTCACCAAACTTTGCAGGGATACATTGGATGTCAAGACACGTGGAAAAAACGTACAAAACAAGAGATTGGAGACATCAAGATTTTCGACGAATTTTTTAAGAATTTTCAAATTTTCAGATGGGAGGTTCCAGATAAGGTCAAAAACTACATACTCAGATCTTCACCAAACATTGCAGGGATACATTGGATGTCAAGACACGTGGAAAAAACGTACAAAACAAGAGATTGGAGACATCAAAATTTTGGACGAATTTTTTAAGAATTTTCAAATTTTCAGATAGGAGGTTCCATATAAGGTCAAAAACTACATACTCAGATCTTCACCAAACTTTGCAGGGATACATTGGATATCAAGACACGTGGAAAAAACGTACAAAACAAGAGATTGGAGACATCAAGATTTTGGACGAATTTTTTAAGAATTTTCAAATTTTCAGATGGGAGGTTCAATATAAGGTCAAAAACTACATACTCAGATCTTCACCAAACTTTGCAGGGATACATTGGATGTCAAGACACGTGGAAAAAACGTACAAAACAAGAGATTGGAGACATCAAGATTTTGGACGAATTTTTTAAGAATTTTCAAATTTTCAGATAGGAGGTTCCTTATAAGGTCAAAAACTACATACTCAGATCTTCACCAAACTTTGCAGGGACACATTGGATATCAAGACACGTGGAAAAAACGTACAAAACAAGAGATTGGAGACATCAAGATTTTGGACGAATTTTTTAAGAATTTTCAAATTTTCAGGTAGGAGGTTCCAGATAAGGTCAAAAACTACATACTCAGATCTTCACCAAACTTTGCAGGGATACATTGGATGTCAAGACACGTGGAAAAAACGTACAAAACAAGAGATTGGAGACATCAAGATTTTGGACGAATTTTTTAAGAATTTTCAAATTTTCAGATAGGAGGTTCCAGATGAGGTCAAAAACTACATACTCAGATCTTCACCAAACTTTGCAGGAATACTTTGCATGTCAAGACACGTGGAAAAAACGTACAAAAGAAGAGATCGGAGACATCAAGATTTTCGACGAATTTTTTAAGAATTTTCAAATTTTCAGATGGGAGGTTCCAGATAAGGTCAAAAACGACATACTCAGATCTTCACCAAACTTTGCAGGGATCCATTGGAGGTCGAGACACGTGGAAAAAACGTACAAAACAAGAGATTGGAGACATCAAGATTTTGGACGAATTTTTTAAGAATTTTCAAATTTTCAGATAGGAGGTTCCATATAAGGTCAAAAACTACATACTCAGATCTTCACCAAACTTTGCAGGGATACATTGGATGTCAAGACACGTGGAAAAAACGTACAAAACAAGAGATTGGAGACATCAAGATTTTCGACGAATTTTTTAAGAATTTTCAAATTTTCAGAAAGGATGTTCCAGATAAGGTCAAAAACGACATACTCAGATCTTCACCAAACTTTGCAGGGATCCATTGGAGGTCGAGACACGTGGAAAAAACGTACAAAACAAGAGATTGGAGACATCAAGATTTTGGACGAATTTTTGAAGAATTTTCAAATTTTCAGATAGGAGGTTCCACATAAGGTCTAAAACTACATACTCAGATCTCCACCAAACATTGCAGGAATACATTGGATGTCAAGACACGTGGAAAAAACGTACAAAACAAGAGATTGGAGACATCAAGATTTTCGACGAATTTTTGAAGAATTTTCAAATTTTCAGATAGGAGGTTCCAGATAAGGTCAAAAACTACATACTCAGATCTTCACCAAACGTTGCAGGGATACTTTGCATGTCAAGACACGTGGAAAAAACGTACAAAACAAAAGATTGGAGACATCAAGATTTTCGACGAATTTTTTAAGAATTTTCAAATTTTCAGATGGGAGGTTCCAGATAAGGTCAAAAACGACATACTCAGATCTTCACCAAACTTTGCATGGATACATTGGATGTCAAGACACGTGGAAAAAACGTACAAAACAAGAGATTGGAGACATCAAGATTTTGGACGAATTTTTTAAGAATTTTCAAATTTTCAGATGGGAGGTTCAATATAAGGTCAAAAACTACATACTCAGATCTTCACCAAACTTTGCAGGGATACTTTGGATGTCAAGACACGTGGAAAAAACGTACAAAACAAGAGATTGGGGTCATCAAGATTTTGGACGAATTTTTTAAGAATTTTCAAATTTTCAGATGGGAGGTTCAATATAAAGTCAAAAACTACATACTCAGATCTTCACCAAACTTTGCATGGATACATTGGATGTCAAGACACGTGGAAAAAACATACAAAACATAGGATTCGGAACATCAAGATTTTGGTCGAATTTTTTAAGAATTTTCAAATTTTCAGATAGGAGGTTCCATATAAGGTCAAAAACTACATACTCAGATCTTCACCAAACATTGCAGGAATACATTGGATGTCAAGACACGTGGAAAAAACGTACAAAACAAGAGATTGGGGTCATCAAGATTTTGCACGGATTTTTTAGGAATTTTCAAATTTTCAGATGGGAGGTTCCAGATAAGGTCAAAAACTACATACTCAGATCTTCACCAAACTTTGCAGGGATACATTGGATGTCAAGACACGTGGAAAAAACGTACAAAACAAGAGATTGGAGACATCAAGATTTTGGACGAATTTTTTAAGAATTTTCAAATTTTCAGATAGGAGGTTCCATATAAGGTCAAAAACTACATACTCAGATCTTCACCAAACTTTGCATGGATACATTATGTGTCAAGACACGTGGAAAAAACGTACAAAACAAAAGATTGGAGACATCAAGATTTTGGTCGAATTTTTTAAGAATTTTCAAATTTTCAGATGGGAGGTTCCAGATAAGGTCAAAAACTACATACTCAGATCTTCACCAAACTTTGCAGGGATACATTGGATGTCAAGACACGTGGAAAAAACGTACAAAAAAGAGATTGGAGACATCAAGATTTTGGACGAATTTTTTAACAATTTTCAAATTTTCAGAAAGGATGTTCCAGATAAGGTCAAAAACTACATACTCAGATCTTCACCAAACTTTGCAGGGATACATTGGATGTCAAGACACGTGGAAAAAACGTACAAAACAAGAGATTGGAGACATCAAGATTATGGACGAATTTTTTGAGAATTTTCAAATTTTCAGAAAGGAGGTTCCATATAAAGGTCAAAAACTACATACTCAGATCTTCACCAAACTTTGCAGGGATACATTGGATGTCAAGACACGTGGAAAAAACGTACAAAACAAGAGATTGGAGACATCAAGATTTTCGACGAATTTTTTAAGAATTTTCAAATTTTCAGAAAGGATGTTCCAGATAAGGTCAAAAACGACATACTCAGATCTTCACCAAACTTTGCAGGGATACATTGGAGGTCGAGACACGTGGAAAAAACGTACAAAACAAGAGATTGGAGACATCAAGATTTTGGACGGATTTTTTAGGAATTTTCAAATTTTCAGATGGGAGGTTCCAGATAAGTTCAAAAACTACATACTCAGATCTTCACCAAACATTGCAGGGATACATTGGATGTCAAGACACGTGGAAAAAACGTACAAAACAAGAGATTGGAGACATCAAAATTTTGGACGAATTTTTTAAGAATTTTCAAATTTTCAGATAGGAGGTTCCATATAAGGTCAAAAACTACATACTCAGATCTTCACCAAACTTTGCAGGGATACATTGGATTTCAAGACACGTGGAAAAAACGTACAAAACAAGAGATTGGAGACATCAAGATTTTGGACGAATTTTTTAAGAATTTTCAAATTTTCAGATGGGAGTTTCAATATAAGGTCAAAAACTACATACTCAGATCTTCACCAAACTTTGCAGGGATACATTGGATGTCAAGACACGTGGAAAAAACGTACAAAACAAGAGATTGGAGACATCAAGATTTTGGACGAATTTTTTAAGAATTTTCAAATTTTCAGATAGGAGGTTCCATATAAGGTCAAAAACTACATACTCAGATCTTCACCAAACTTTGCAGGGACACATTGGATATCAAGACACGTGGAAAAAACGTACAAAACAAGAGATTGGAGACATCAAGATTTTGGACGAATTTTTTAAGAATTTTCAAATTTTCAGATAGGAGGTTCCAGATAAGGTCAAAAACTACATACTCAGATCTTCACCAAACTTTGCAGGGATACATTGGATGTCAAGACACGTGGAAAAAACGTACAAAAAAGAGATTGGAGACATCAAGATTTTGGACGAATTTTTTAACAATTTTCAAATTTTCAGAAAGGATGTTCCAGATAAGGTCAAAAACTACATACTCAGATCTTCACCAAACTTTGCAGGGATACATTGGATGTCAAGACACGTGGAAAAAACGTACAAAACAAGAGATTGGAGACATCAAGATTATGGACGAATTTTTTGAGAATTTTCAAATTTTCAGAAAGGAGGTTCCATATAAGGTCAAAAACTACATACTCAGATCTTCACCAAACTTTGCAGGGATACATTGGATGTCAAGACACGTGGAAAAAACGTACAAAACAAGAGATTGGAGACATCAAGATTTTCGACGAATTTTTTAAGAATTTTCAAATTTTCAGAAAGGATGTTCCAGATAAGGTCAAAAACGACATACTCAGATCTTCACCAAACTTTGCAGGGATACATTGGATGTCAAGACACGTGGAAAAAACGTACAAAACAAGAGATTGGAGACATCAAGATTTTCGACGAATTTTTTAAGAATTTTCAAATTTTCAGAAAGGATGTTCCAGATAAGGTCGAAAACGACATACTCAGATCTTCACCAAACTTTGCAGGGATCCATTGGAGGTCGAGACACGTGGAAAAAACGTACAAAACAAGAGATTGGAGACATCAAGATTTTCGACGAATTTTTGAAGAATTTTCAAATTTTCAGATGGGAGGTTCCAGATAAGGTCAAAAACTACATACTCAGATCTTCACCAAACTTTGCAGGGATACATTGGATGTCAAGACACGTGGAAAAAACGTACAAAAAAGAGATTGGAGACATCAAGATTTTGGACGAATTTTTTAACAATTTTCAAATTTTCAGAAAGGATGTTCCAGATAAGGTCAAAAACGACATACTCAGATCTTCACCAAACTTTGCATGGATACATTGGATGTCAAGACACGTGGAAAAAACGTACAAAACAAGAGATTGGGTTCATCAAGATTTTGCACGGATTTTTTAGGAATTTTCAAATTTTCAGATGGGAGGTTCCAGATAAGGTCAAAAACTACATACTCAGATCTTCACCAAACTTTGCAGGGATACATTGGATGTCAAGACACGTGGAAGAAACGTACAAAACAAGAGATTGGAGACATCAAGATTTTGGACGAATTTTTTAAGAATTTTCAAATTTTCAGATAGGAGGTTCCATATAAGGTCAAAAACTACATACTCAGATCTTCACCAAACTTTGCATGGATACATTATGTGTCAAGACACGTGGAAAAAACGTACAAAAAAGAGATTGGAGACATCAAGATTTTGGACGAATTTTTTAACAATTTTCAAATTTTCAGAAAGGATGTTCCAGATAAGGTCAAAAACTACATACTCAGATCTTCACCAAACTTTGCAGGGATACATTGGATGTCAAGACACGTGGAAAAAACGTACAAAACAAGAGATTGGAGACATCAAGATTATGGACGAATTTTTTGAGAATTTTCAAATTTTCAGAAAGGAGGTTCCATATAAGGTCAAAAACTACATACTCAGATCTTCACCAAACTTTGCAGGATACATTGGATGTCAAGACACGTGGAAAAAACGTACAAAACAGGAGATTGGAGACATCAAGATTTTCGACGAATTTTTTAAGAATTTTCAAATTTTCAGAAAGGATGTTCCAGATAAGGTCAAAAACGACATACTCAGATCTTCACCAAACTTTGCAGGGATACATTGAATGTCAAGACACGTGGAAAAAACGTACAAAACAAGAGATTGGAGACATCAAGATTTTCGACGAATTTTTTAAGAATTTTCAAATTTTCAGAAAGGATGTTCCAGATAAGGTCAAAAACGACATACTCAGATCTTCACCAAACTTTGCAGGGATCCATTGGAGGTCGAGACACGTGGAAAAAACGTACAAAACAAGAGATTGGAGACATCAAGATTTTCGACGAATTTTTGAAGAATTTTCAAATTTTCAGATGGGAGGTTCCAGATAAGGTCAAAAACTACATACTCAGATCTTCACCAAACTTTGCAGGGATACATTGGATGTCAAGACACGTGGAAAAAACGTACAAAAAAGAGATTGGAGACATCAAGATTTTGGACGAATTTTTTAACAATTTTCAAATTTTCAGAAAGGATGTTCCAGATAAGGTCAAAAACGACATACTCAGATCTTCACCAAACTTTGCATGGATACATTGGATGTCAAGACACGTGGAAAAAACGAACAAAACAAGAGATTGGGTTCATCAAGATTTTGCACGGATTTTTTAGGAATTTTCAAATTTTCAGATGGGAGGTTCCAGATAAGGTCAAAAACTACATACTCAGATCTTCACCAAACTTTGCAGGGATACATTGGATGTCAAGACACGTGGAAAAAACGTACAAAACAAGAGATTGGAGACATCAAGATTTTGGACGAATTTTTTAAGAATTTTCAAATTTTCAGATAGGAGGTTCCATATAAGGTCAAAAACTACATACTCAGATCTTCACCAAACTTTGCATGGATACATTATGTGTCAAGACACGTGGAAAAAACGTACAAAACAAAAGATTGGAGACATCAAGATTTTGGTCGAATTTTTTAAGAATTTTCAAATTTTCAGATGGGAGGTTCCAGATAAGGTCAAAAACTACATACTCAGATCTTCACCAAACTTTGCAGGGATACATTGGATGTCAAGACACGTGGAAAAAACGTACAAAAAAGAGATTGGAGACATCAAGATTTTGGACGAATTTTTTAAAAATTTTCAAATTTTCAGAAAGGATGTTCCAGATAAGGTCAAAAACGACATACTCAGATCTTCACCAAACTTTGCAGGGATACATTGGATATCAAGACACGTGGAAAAAACGTACAAAACAAGAGATTGGAGACATCAAGATTTTCGACGAATTTTTTAAGAATTTTCAAATTTTCAGATAGGAGGTTCCAGATAAGGTCAAAAACTACATACTCAGATCTTCACCAAACTTTGCAGGGATACTTTGGATGTCAAGACACGTGGAAAAAACGTACAAAACAAGAGATTGGGGTCATCAAGATTTTGGACGAATTTTTTAAGAATTTTCAAATTTTCAGATGGGAGGTTCAATATAAGGTCAAAAACTACATACTCAGATCTTCACCAAACTTTGCATGGATACATTGGATGTCAAGACACGTGGAAAAAACATACAAAACATAGGATTCGGAAGATCAAGATTTTGGTCGAATTTTTTAAGAATTTTCAAATTTTCAGATAGGAGGTTCCATATAAGTTCAAAAACTACATACTCAGATCTTCACCAAACATTGCAGGAATACATTGGATGTCAAGACACGTGGAAAAAACGTACAAAACAAGAGATTGGGGTCATCAAGATTTTGCACGGATTTTTTAGGAATTTTCAAATTTTCAGATGGGAGGTTCCAGATAAGGTCAAAAACTACATACTCAGATCTTCACCAAACTTTGCAGGGATACATTGGATGTCAAGACACGTGGAAAAAACGTACAAAACAAGAGATTGGAGACATCAAGATTTTGGACGAATTTTTTAAGAATTTTCAAATTTTCAGATAGGAGGTTCCATATAAGGTCAAAAACTACATACTCAGATCTTCACCAAACTTTGCATGGATACATTATGTGTCAAGACACGTGGAAAAAACGTACAAAACAAAAGATTGGAGACATCAAGATTTTGGTCGAATTTTTTAAGAATTTTCAAATTTTCAGATGGGAGGTTCCAGATAAGGTCAAAAACTACATACTCAGATCTTCACCAAACTTTGCAGGGATACATTGGATGTCAAGACACGTGGAAAAAACGTACAAAAAGAGATTGGAGACATCAAGATTTTGGACGAATTTTTTAACAATTTTCAAATTTTCAGAAAGGATGTTCCAGATAAGGTCAAAAACGACATACTCAGATCTTCACCAAACTTTGCAGGGATATATTGGATATCAAGACACGTGGAAAAAACGTACAAAACAAGAGATTGGAGACATCAAGATTTTGGACGAATTTTTTAAGAATTTTCAAATTTTCAGATAGGAGGTTCCAGATAAGGTCAAAAACTACATACTCAGATCTTCACCAAACTTTGCAGGGATACATTGGATGTCAAGACACGTGGAAAAAACGTACAAAACAAGAGATTGGAGACATCAAGATTTTGGACGAATTTTTTAAGAATTTTCAAATTTTCAGATAGGAGGTTCCAGATGAGGTCAAAAACTACATACTCAGATCTTCACCAAACTTTGCAGGAATACTTTGCATGTCAAGACACGTGGAAAAAACGTACAAAACAAGAGATCGGAGACATCAAGATTTTCGACGAATTTTTTAAGAATTTTCAAATTTTCAGATGGGAGGTTCCAGATAAGGTCAAAAACGACATACTCAGATCTTCACCAAACTTTGCAGGGATCCATTGGAGGTCGAGACACGTGGAAAAAACGTACAAAACAAGAGATTGGAGACATCAAGATTTTGGACGAATTTTTTAAGAATTTTCAAATTTTCAGATAGGAGGTTCCATATAAGGTCAAAAACTACATACTCAGATCTTCACCAAACTTTGCAGGGATACATTGGATGTCAAGACACGTGGAAAAAACGTACAAAACAAGAGATTGAAGACATCAAGATTTTTAACGATTTTTTTAAAAATTTTCAAATTTTCAGAAATGCGGTTCCAGATAAGGTCAAAAACTACATACTCAGATCTTCACCAAACTTTGCAGGGATACATTGGATGTCAAGACACGTGGAAAAAACGTACAAAACAAGAGATTTGGGTCAACAAGATTTTGGACGGATTTTTTAGGAATTTTCAAATTTTCAGATGGGAGGTTCCAGATAAGGTCAAAAACTACATACTCAGATCTTCACCAAACTCTGCAGGGATACATTGTATGTCAAGACACGTGGAAAAAACATACAAAACATAGGATTGGGGACATCAAGATTTTGTTAAATTCTTTTAAGAATTTTCAAATTTTCAGATAGGAGGTTCCATATAAGGTCAAAAACTACATACTCAGATCTTCACCAAACATTGCAGGGATACATTGGATGTCAAGACACGTGGAAAGAACGTACAAAACAAGAGATTGGAGACATCAAGATTTTGGACGAATTTTTTAAGAATTTTCAAATTTTCAGATAGGAGGCTCCATATAAGGTCAAAAACTACATACTCAGATCTTCACCAAACATTGCAGGGATACATTGGATGTCAAGACACGTGGAAAAAACGTACAAAACAACAGATTGGAGACATCAAGATTTTGGACGAATTTTTTAAGAATTTTCAAATTTTCAGATAGGAGGTTCCAGATAAGGTCAAAAACTACATACTCAGATCTTCACCAAACGTTGCAGGGATACTTTGCATGTCAAGACACGTGGAAAAAACGTACAAAACAAGAGATTGGAGACATCAAGATTTTCGACGAATTTTTTAAGAATTTTCAAATTTTCAGATGGGAGGTTCCAGATAAGGTCAAAAACGACATACTCAGATCTTCACCAAACTTTGCATGGATACATTGGATGTCAAGACACGTGGAAAAAACGTACAAAACAAGAGATTGGGGTCATCAAGATTTTGCACGGATTTTTTAAGAATTTTCAAATTTTCAGATGGGAGGTTCCAGATAAGGTCAAAAACGACATACTCAGATCTTCACCAAACTTTGCATGGATACATTGGATGTCAAGACACGTGGAAAAAACGTACAAAACAAGAGATTGGAGACATCAAGATTTTGGACGAATTTTTTAAGAATTCTCAAATTTTCAGAAAGGAGGTTCCATATAAGGTCAAAAACTACATACTCAGATCTTCACCAAACTTTGCAGGGATACTTTGGATGTCAAGACACGTGGAAAAAACGTACAAAACAAGAGATTGGGGTCATCAAGATTTTGGACGAATTTTTTAAGAATTTTCAAATTTTCAGATGGGAGGTTCAATATAAGGTCAAAAACTACATACTCAGATCTTCACCAAACTTTGCATGGATACATTGGATGTCAAGACACGTGGAAAAAACATACAAAACATAGGATTCGGAACATCAAGATTTTGGTCGAATTTTTTAAGAATTTTCAAATTTTCAGATAGGAGGTTCCATATAAGGTCAAAAACTACATACTCAGATCTTCACCAAACTTTGCAGGGATACATTGGAGGTCGAGACACATGGAAAAAACGTACAAAACAAGAGATTGGAGACATCAAGATTTTGGACGAATTTTTGAAGAATTTTCAAATTTTCTGATAGGAGGTCCCAGATAAGGTCAAAAACTACATACTCAGATCTCCACCAAACATTGCAGGGATACATTGGATGTCAAGACACGTGGAAAAAACGTACAAAACAAGAGATTGGAGACATCAAGATTTTCGAAGAATTTTTGAAGAATTTTCAAATTTTCAGATGGGAGGTTCCAGATAAGGTCAAAAACTACATACTCAGATCTTCACCAAACGTTGCAGGGATACTTTGCATGTCAAGACACGTGGAAAAAACGTACAAAACAAGAGATTGGAGACATCAAGATTTTCGACGAATTTTTTAAGAATTTTCAAATTTTCAGATGGGAGGTTCAATATAAGGTCAAAAACGACATACTCAGATCTTCACCAAACTTTGCATGGATACATTGGATGTCAAGACACGTGGAAAAAACGTACAAAACAAGAGATTGGGGTCATCAAGGTTTTGCACGGATTTTTTAAGAATTTTCAAATTTTCAGAAAGGATGTTCCAGATAAGGTCAAAAACGACATACTCAGATCTTCACCAAACTTTGCAGTTATACATTGGAGGTCGAGACACATGGAAAAAACGTACAAAACAAGAGATTGGAGACATCAAGATTTTGGACGAATTTTTGAAGAATTTTCAAATTTTCTGATAGGAGGTCCCAGATAAGGTCAAAAACTACATACTCAGATCTCCACCAAACATTGCAGGGATACATTGGATGTCAAGACACGTGGAAAAAACGTACAAAACAAGAGATTGGAGACATCAAGATTTTCGACGAATTTTTGAAGAATTTTCAAATTTTCATATAGGAGGTTCCAGATAAGGTCAAAAACTACATACTCAGATCTTCACCAAACGTTGCAGGGATACTTTGCATGTCAAGACACGTGGAAAAAACGTACAAAACAAGAGATTGGAGACATCAAGATTTTCGACGAATTTTTTAAGAATTTTCAAATTTTCAGATGGGAGGTTCCAGATAAGGTCAAAAACGACATACTCAGATCTTCACCAAACTTTGCATGGATACATTGGATGTCAAGACACGTGGAAAAAACGTACAAAACAAGAGATTGGGGTCATCAAGATTTTGCACGGATTTTTTAAGAATTTTCAAATTTTCAGATGGGAGGTTCCAGATAAGGTCAAAAACGACATACTCAGATCTTCACCAAACTTTGCATGGATACATTGGATGTCAAGACACGTGGAAAAAACGTACAAAACAAGAGATTGGAGACATCAAGATTTTGGACGAATTTTTTAAGAATTCTCAAATTTTCAGAAAGGAGGTTCCATATAAGGTCAAAAACTACATACTCAGATCTTCACCAAACTTTGCAGGGATACATTGGATGTCAAGACACGTGGAAAAAACGTACAAAACAAGAGATTGGGGTCATCAAGATTTTGGACGGATTTTTTAGGAATTTTCAAATTTTCAGATGGGAGGTTCCAGATAAGGTCAAAAACTACATACTCAGATCTTCACCAAACATTGCAGGGATACATTGGATGTCAAGACACGTGGAAAAAACGTACAAAACAAGAGATTGGAGACATCAAAATTTTGGACGAATTTTTTAAGAATTTTCAAATTTTCAGATAGGAGGTTCCAGATGAGGTCAAAAACTACATACTCAGATCTTCACCAAACTTTGCAGGAATACTTTGCATGTCAAGACACGTGGAAAAAACGTACAAAACAAGAGATCGGAGACATCAAGATTTTCGACGAATTTTTTAAGAATTTTCAAATTTTCAGATGGGAGGTTCCAGATAAGGTCAAAAACGACATACTCAGATCTTCACCAAACTTTGCATGGATACATTGGATGTCAAGACACGTGGAAAAAACATACAAAACATAGGATTGGTGACATCAAGATTTTGGACGAATTTTTTAAGAATTTTCAAATTTTCAGATAGGAGGTTCCATATAAGGTCAAAAACTACATACTCAGATCTTCACCAAACTTTGCAGGGATACATTGGAGGTCGAGACACGTGGAAAAAAAGTACAAAACAAGAGATTGGGGTCATCAAGATTTTGGACGGATTTTTTAGGAATTTTCAAATTTTCAGATGGGAGGTTCCAGATAAGGTCAAAAACTACATACTCAGATCTTCACCAAACATTGCAGGGATACATTGGATGTCAAGACACGTGGGAAAAACGTACAAAACAAGAGATTGGAGACATCAAGATTTTGGACGAATTTTTTAAGAATTTTCAAATTTTCAGATAGGAGGTTCCAGATGAGGTCAAAAACTACATACTCAGATCTTCACCAAACTTTGCAGGAATACTTTGCATGTCAAGACACGTGGAAAAAACGTACAAAACAAGAGATCGGAGACATCAAGATTTTCGACGAATTTTTTAAGAATTTTCAAATTTTCAGATGGGAGGTTCCAGATAAGGTCAAAAACGACATACTCAGATCTTCACCAAACTTTGCAGGGATCCATTGGATGTCAAGACACGTGGAAAAAACATACAAAACATAGGATTGGTGACATCAAGATTTTGGACGAATTTTTTAAGAATTTTCAAATTTTCAGATAGGAGGTTCCATATAAGGTCAAAAACTACATACTCAGATCTTCACCAAACTTTGCAGGGATACATTGGAGGTCGAGACACGTGGAAAAAAAGTACAAAACAAGAGATTGGGGTCATCAAGATTTTGGACGGATTTTTTAGGAATTTTCAAATTTTCAGATGGGAGGTTCCAGATAAGGTCAAAAACTACATACTCAGATCTTCACCAAACATTGCAGGGATACATTGGATGTCAAGACACGTGGAAAAAACGTACAAAACAAGAGATTGGAGACATCAAGATTTTGGACGAATTTTTTAAGAATTTTCAAATTTTCAGATAGGAGGTTCCAGATGAGGTCAAAAACTACATACTCAGATCTTCACCAAACTTTGCAGGAATACTTTGCATGTCAAGACACGTGGAAAAAACGTACAAAACAAGAGATCGGAGACATCAAGATTTTCGACGAATTTTTTAAGAATTTTCAAATTTTCAGATGGGAGGTTCCAGATAAGGTCAAAAACGACATACTCAGATCTTCACCAAACTTTGCAGGGATCCATTGGAGGTCGAGACACGTGGAAAAAACGTACAAAACAAGAGATTGGAGACATCAAGATTTTGGACGAATTTTTTAGGAATTTTCAAATTTTCAGATGGGAGGTTCCAGATAAGGTCAAAAACTACATACTCAGATCTTCACCAAACATTGCAGGGATACATTGGATGTCAAGACACGTGGAAAAAACGTACAAAACAAGAGATTGGAGACATCAAGATTTTGGACGAATTTTTTAAGAATTTTCAAATTTTCAGATAGGAGGTTCCAGATGAGGTCAAAAACTACATACTCAGATCTTCACCAAACTTTGCAGGAATACTTTGCATGTCAAGACACGTGGAAAAAACGTACAAAACAAGAGATCGGAGACATCAAGATTTTCGACGAATTTTTTAAGAATTTTCAAATTTTCAGATGGGAGGTTCCAGATAAGGTCAAAAACGACATACTCAGATCTTCACCAAACTTTGCAGGGATCCATTGGAGGTCGAGACACGTGGAAAAAACGTACAAAACAAGAGATTGGAGACATCAAGATTTTGGACGAATTTTTTAAGAATTTTCAAATTTTCAGATAGCAGGTTCCATATAAGGTCAAAAACTACATACTCAGATCTTCACCAAACTTTGCAGGGATACATTGGATGTCAAGACACGTGGAAAAAACGTACAAAACAAGAGATTGGAGACATCAAGATTTTCGACGAATTTTTTAAGAATTTTCAAATTTTCAGAAAGGATGTTCCAGATAAGGTCAAAAACGACATACTCAGATCTTCACCAAACTTTGCAGGGATCCATTGGAGGTCGAGACACGTGGAAAAAACGTACAAAACAAGAGATTGGAGACATCAAGATTTTGGACGAATTTTTGAAGAATTTTCAAATTTTCAGATAGGAGGTTCCAGATAAGGTCTAAAACTACATACTCAGATCTCCACCAAACATTGCAGGAATACATTGGATGTCAAGACACGTGGAAAAAACGTACAAAACAAGAGATTGGAGACATCAAGATTTTCGACGAATTTTTGAAGAATTTTCAAATTTTCAGATAGGAGGTTCCAGATAAGGTCAAAAACTACATACTCAGATCTTCACCAAACGTTGCAGGGATACTTTGCATGTCAAGACACGTGGAAAAAACGTACAAAACAAAAGATTGGAGACATCAAGATTTTCGACGAATTTTTTAAGAATTTTCAAATTTTCAGATGGGAGGTTCCAGATAAGGTCAAAAACGACATACTCAGATCTTCACCAAACTTTGCATGGATACTTTGCATGTCAAGACACGTGGAAAAAACGTACAAAACAAGAGATCGGAGACATCAAGATTTTCGACGAATTTTTTAAGAATTTTCAAATTTTCAGATGGGAGGTTCCAGATAAGGTCAAAAACGACATACTCAGATCTTCACCAAACTTTGCAGGGATCCATTGGAGGTCGAGACACGTGGAAAAAACGTACAAAACAAGAGATTGGAGACATCAAGATTTTGGACGAATTTTTTAAGAATTTTCAAATTTTCAGATAGGAGGTTCCATATAAGGTCAAAAACTACATACTCAGATCTTCACCAAACTTTGCAGGGATACATTGGATGTCAAGACACGTGGAAAAAACGTACAAAACAAGAGATTGGAGACATCAAGATTTTCGACGAATTTTTTAAGAATTTTCAAATTTTCAGAAAGGATGTTCCAGATAAGGTCAAAAACGACATACTCAGATCTTCACCAAACTTTGCAGGGATCCATTGGAGGTCGAGACACGTGGAAAAAACGTACAAAACAAGAGATTGGAGACATCAAGATTTTGGACGAATTTTTGAAGAATTTTCAAATTTTCAGATAGGAGGTTCCAGATAAGGTCTAAAACTACATACTCAGATCTCCACCAAACATTGCAGGAATACATTGGATGTCAAGACACGTGGAAAAAACGTACAAAACAAGAGATTGGAAACATCAAGATTTTCGACGAATTTTTGAAGAATTTTCAAATTTTCAGATAGGAGGTTCCAGATAAGGTCAAAAACTACATACTCAGATCTTCACCAAACGTTGCAGGGATACTTTGCATGTCAAGACACGTGGAAAAAACGTACAAAACAAAAGATTGGAGACATCAAGATTTTCGACGAATTTTTTAAGAATTTTCAAATTTTCAGATGGGAGGTTCCACATAAGGTCAAAAACGACATACTCAGATCTTCACCAAACTTTGCATGGATACATTGGATGTCAAGACACGTGGAAAAAACGTACAAAACAAGAGATTGGAGACATCAAGATTTTGGACGAATTTTTTAAGAATTTTCAAATTTTCAGATGGGAGGTTCAATATAAAGTCAAAAACTACATACTCAGATCTTCACCAAATTTTGCAGGGATACTTTGGATGTCAAGACACGTGGAAAAAACGTACAAAACAAGAGATTGGGGTCATCAAGATTTTGGACGAATTTTTTAAGAATTTTCAAATTTTCAGATGGGAGGTTCAATATAAGGTCAAAAACTACATACTCAGATCTTCACCAAACTTTGCATGGATACATTGGATGTCAAGACACGTGGAAAAAACATACAAAACATAGGATTCGGAACATCAAGATTTTGGTCGAATTTTTTAAGAATTTTCAAATTTTCAGATAGGAGGTTCCATATAAGGTCAAAAACTACATACTCAGATCTTCACCAAACATTGCAGGAATACATTGGATGTCAAGACACGTGGAAAAAACGTACAAAACAAGAGATTGGGGTCATCAAGATTTTGCACGGATTTTTTAGGAATTTTCAAATTTTCAGATGAGAGGTTCCAGATAAGGTCAAAAACTACATACTCAGATCTTCACCAAACTTTGCAGGGATACATTGGATGTCAAGACACGTGGAAAAAACGTACAAAACAAGAGATTGGAGACATCAAGATTTTGGACGAATTTTTTAAGAATTTTCAAATTTTCAGATAGGAGGTTCCATATAAGGTCAAAAACTACATACTCAGATCTTCACCAAACTTTGCATGGATACATTATGTGTCAAGACACGTGGAAAAAACGTACAAAACAAAAGATTGGAGACATCAAGATTTTGGTCGAATTTTTTAAGAATTTTCAAATTTTCAGATGGGAGGTTCCAGATAAGGTCAAAAACTACATACTCAGATCTTCACCAAACTTTGCAGGGATACATTGGATGTCAAGACACGTGGAAAAAACGTACAAAAAAGAGATTGGAGACATCAAGATTTTGGACGAATTTTTTAACAATTTTCAAATTTTCAGAAAGGATGTTCCAGATAAGGTCAAAAACGACATACTCAGATCTTCACCAAACTTTGCAGGGATACATTGGATATCAAGACACGTGGAAAAAACGTACAAAACAAGAGATTGGAGACATCAAGATTTTGGACGAATTTTTTAAGAATTTTCAAATTTTCAGATAGGAGGTTCCAGATAAGGTCAAAAACTACATACTCAGATCTTCACCAAACTTTGCAGGGATACATTGGATGTCAAGACACGTGGAAAAAACGTACAAAACAAGAGATTGGGGTCATCAAGATTTTGGACGGATTATTTAGGAATTTTCAAATTTTCAGATGGGAGGTTCCAGATAAGGTCAAAAACTACATACTCAGATCTTCACCAAACATTGCAGGGATACATTGGATGTCAAGACACGTGGAAAAAACGTACAAAACAAGAGATTGGAGACATCAAAATTTTGGACGAATTTTTTAAGAATTTTCAAATTTTCAGATAGGAGGTTCCAGATGAGGTCAAAAACTACATACTCAGATCTTCACCAAACTTTGCAGGAATACTTTGCATGTCAAGACACGTGGAAAAAACGTACAAAACAAGAGATCGGAGACATCAAGATTTTCGACGAATTTTTTAAGAATTTTCAAATTTTCAGATGGGAGGTTCCAGATAAGGTCAAAAACGACATACTCAGATCTTCACCAAACTTTGCATGGATACATTGGATGTCAAGACACGTGGAAAAAACATACAAAACATAGGATTGGTGACATCAAGATTTTGGACGAATTTTTTAAGAATTTTCAAATTTTCAGATAGGAGGTTCCATATAAGGTCAAAAACTACATGCTCAGATCTTCACCAAACTTTGCAGGGATACATTGGATGTCAAGACACGTGGAAAAAACGTACAAAACAAGAGATTGGAGACATCAAGATTATGGACGAATTTTTTGAGAATTTTCAAATTTTCAGAAAGGAGGTTCCATATAAGGTCAAAAACTACATACTCAGATCTTCACCAAACTTTGCAGGGATACATTGGATGTCAAGAAACGTGGAAAAAACGTACAAAACAAGAGATTGGAGACATCAAGATTTTCGACGAATTTTTTAAGAATTTTCAAATTTTCAGAAAGGATGTTCCAGATAAGGTCAAAAACGACATACTCAGATCTTCACTAACTTTGCAGGGATACATTGGAGGTCGAGACACGTGGAAAAAACGTACAAAACAAGAGATTGGAGACATCAAGATTTTGGACGAATTTTTGAAGAATTTTCAAATTTTCAGATAGGAGGTTCCAGATAAGGTCAAAAACTACATACTCAGATCTCCACCAAACATTGCAGGGATACATTGGATGTCAAGACACGTGGAAAATACGTACAAAGCAAGAGATTGGAGACATCAAGATTTTCGACGAATTTTTGAAGAATTTTCAAATTTTCAGATAGGAGGTTCCAGATAAGGTCAAAAACTACATACTCAGATCTTCATCAAACGTTGCAGGGATACTTTGCATGTCAAGACACGTGGAAAAAACGTACAAAACAAGAGATTGGAGACATCAAGATTTTCGACGAATTTTTTAAGAATTTTCAAATTTTCGGATGGGAGGTTCCAGATAAGGTCAAAAACGACATACTCAGATCTTCACCAAACTTTGCATGGATACATTGGATGTCAAGACACGTGGAAAAAACGTACAAAACAAGAGATTGGAGACATCAAGATTTTGGACGAATTTTTTAAGAATTCTCAAATTTTCAGAAAGGAGGTTCCATATAAGGTCAAAAACTACATACTCAGATCTTCACCAAACTTTGCAGGGATACATTGGATGTCAAGACACGTGGAAAAAACGTACAAAACAAGAGATTGGGGTCTTCAAGATTTTGGACGAATTTTTTAAGAATTTTCAAATTTTCAGAAAGGAGGTTCCATATAAGGTCAAAAACTACATACTCAGATCTTCACCAAACTTTGCAGGGATACATTGAATGTCAAGACACGTGGAAAAAACGTACAAAACAAGAGATTGTGGTCATCAAGATTTTGGACGGATTTTTTAGGAATTTTCAAATTTTCAGATGGGAGGTTCCAGATAAGGTCAAAAACTACATACTCAGATCTTCACCAAACTTTGCAGGGATACATTGGATGTCAAGACACGTGGAAAAAACGTACAAAACAAGAGATTGGAGACATCAAGATTTTGGACGAATTTTTTAAGAATTTTCAAATTTTCAGATAGGAGGTTCCATATAAGGTCAAAAACTACATACTCAGATCTTCACCAAACTTTGCATGGATACATTATGTGTCAAGACACGTGGAAAAAACGTACAAAACAAGAGATTGGAGACATCAAGATTTTGGTCGAATTTTTTAAGAATTTTCAAATTTTCAGATGGGAGGTTCCAGATAAGGTCAAAAACTACATACTCAGATCTTCACCAAACTTTGCAGGGATACATTGGATGTCAAGACACGTGGAAAAAACGTACAAAAAAGAGATTGGAGACATCAAGATTTTGGACGAATTTTTTAACAATTTTCAAATTTTCAGAAAGGATGTTCCAGATAAGGTCAAAAACGACATACTCAGATCTTCACCAAACTTTGCAGGGATACATTGGATATCAAGACACGTGGAGAAAACGTACAAAACAAGAGATTGGAGACATCAAGATTTTGGTCGAATTTTTTAAGAATTTTCAAATTTTCAGATGGGAGGTTCCAGATAAGGTCAAAAACTACATACTCAGATCTTCACCAAACTTTGCAGGGATACATTGGATGTCAAGACACGTGGAAAAAACGTACAAAACAAGAGATTGGAGACATCAAGATTTTCGACGAATTTTTGAAGAATTTTCAAATTTTCAGATAGGAGGTTCCAGATAAGGTCAAAAACTACATACTCAGATCTTCACCAAACTTTGCAGGAATACTTTGCATGTCAAGACACGTGGAAAAAACGTACAAAACGAGAGATCGGAGACATCAAGATTTTCGACGAATTTTTTAAGAATTTTCAAATTTTCAGATGGGAGGTTCCAGATAAGGTCAAAAACGACATACTCAGATCTTCACCAAACTTTGCAGGGATCCATTGGAGGTCGAGACACGTGGAAAAAACGTACAAAACAAGAGATTGGAGACATCAAGATTTTGGACGAATTTTTGAAGAATTTTCAAATTTTCAGATAGGAGGTTCCAGATAAGGTCTAAAACTACATACTCAGATCTCCACCAAACATTGCAGGAATACATTGGATGTCAAGACACGTGGAAAAAACGTACAAAACAAGAGATTGGAGACATCAAGATTTTCGACGAATTTTTGAAGAATTTTCAAATTTTCAGATAGGAGGTTCCAGATAAGGTCAAAAACTACATACTCAGATCTTCACCAAACGTTGCAGGGATACTTTGCATGTCAAGACACGTGGAAAAAACGTACAAAACAAAAGATTGGAGACATCAAGATTTTCGACGAATTTTTTAAGAATTTTCAAATTTTCAGATGGGAGGTTCCAGATAAGGTCAAAATCGACATACTCAGATCTTCACCAAACTTTGCATGGATACATTGGATGTCAAGACACGTGGAAAAAACGTACAAAACAAGAGATCGGAGACATCAAGATTTTGGACGAATTTTTTAAGAATTTTCAAATTTTCAGATGGGAGGTTCAATATAAAGTCAAAAACTACATACTCAGATCTTCACCAAATTTTGCAGGGATACTTTGGATGTCAAGACACGTGGAAAAAACGTACAAAACAAGAGATTGGGGTCATCAAGATTTTGGACGAATTTTTTAAGAATTTTCAAATTTTCAGATGGGAGGTTCAATATAAGGTCAAAAACTACATACTCAGATCTTCACCAAACTTTGCATGGATACATTGGATGTCAAGACACGTGGAAAAAACATACAAAACATAGGATTCGGAACATCAAGATTTTGGTCGAATTTTTTAAGAATTTTCAAATTTTCAGATAGGAGGTTCCATATAAGGTCAAAAACTACATACTCAGATCTTCACCAAACATTGCAGGAATACATTGGATGTCAAGACACGTGGAAAAAACGTACAAAACAAGAGATTGGGGTCATCAAGATTTTGCACGGATTTTTTAGGAATTTTCAAATTTTCAGATGGGAGGTTCCAGATAAGGTCAAAAACTACATACTCAGATCTTCACCAAACTTTGCAGGGATACATTGGATGTCAAGACACGTGGAAAAAACGTACAAAACAAGAGATTGGAGACATCAAGATTTTGGACGAATTTTTTAAGAATTTTCAAATTTTCAGATAGGAGGTTCCATATAAGGTCAAAAACTACATACTCAGATCTTCACCAAACTTTGCATGGATACATTATGTGTCAAGACACGTGGAAAAAACGTACAAAACAAAAGATTGGAGACATCAAGATTTTGGTCGAATTTTTTAAGAATTTTCAAATTTTCAGATGGGAGGTTCCAGATAAAGTCAAAAACTACATACTCAGATCTTCACCAAACTTTGCAGGGATACATTGGATGTCAAGACACGTGGAAAAAACGTACAAAAAAGAGATTGGAGACATCAAGATTTTGGACGAATTTTTTAACAATTTTCAAATTTTCAGAAAGGATGTTCCAGATAAGGTCAAAAACGACATACTCAGATCTTCACCAAACTTTGCAGGGATACATTGGATATCAAGACACGTGGAAAAAACGTACAAAACAAGAGATTGGAGACATCAAGATTTTGGACGAATTTTTTAAGAATTTTCAAATTTTCAGATAGGAGGTTCCAGATAAGGTCAAAAACTACATACTCAGATCTTCACCAAACTTTGCAGGGATACATTGGATGTCAAGACACGTGGAAAAAACGTACAAAACAAGAGATTGGGGTCATCAAGATTTTGGACGGATTATTTAGGAATTTTCAAATTTTCAGATGGGAGGTTCCAGATAAGGTCAAAAACTACATACTCAGATCTTCACCAAACATTGCAGGGATACATTGGATGTCAAGACACGTGGAAAAAACGTACAAAACAAGAGATTGGAGACATCAAAATTTTGGACGAATTTTTTAAGAATTTTCAAATTTTCAGATAGGAGGTTCCAGATGAGGTCAACAACTACATACTCAGATCTTCACCAAACTTTGCAGGAATACTTTGCATGTCAAGACACGTGGAAAAAACGTACAAAACAAGAGATCGGAGACATCAAGATTTTCGACGAATTTTTTAAGAATTTTCAAATTTTCAGATGGGAGGTTCCAGATAAGGTCAAAAACGACATACTCAGATCTTCACCAAACTTTGCATGGATACATTGGATGTCAAGACACGTGGAAAAAACATACAAAACATAGGATTGGTGACATCAAGATTTTGGACGAATTTTTTAAGAATTTTCAAATTTTCAGATAGGAGGTTCCATATAAGGTCAAAAACTACATGCTCAGATCTTCACCAAACTTTGCAGGGATACATTGGATGTCAAGACACGTGGAAAAAACGTACAAAACAAGAGATTGGAGACATCAAGATTATGGACGAATTTTTTGAGAATTTTCAAATTTTCAGAAAGGAGGTTCCATATAAGGTCAAAAACTACATACTCAGATCTTCACCAAACTTTGCAGGGATACATTGGATGTCAAGAAACGTGGAAAAAACGTACAAAACAAGAGATTGGAGACATCAAGATTTTCGACGAATTTTTTAAGAATTTTCAAATTTTCAGAAAGGATGTTCCAGATAAGGTCAAAAACGACATACTCAGATCTTCACTAACTTTGCAGGGATACATTGGAGGTCGAGACACGTGGAAAAAACGTACAAAACAAGAGATTGGAGACATCAAGATTTTGGACGAATTTTTGAAGAATTTTCAAATTTTCAGATAGGAGGTTCCAGATAAGGTCAAAAACTACATACTCAGATCTCCACCAAACATTGCAGGGATACATTGGATGTCAAGACACGTGGAAAAAACGTACAAAGCAAGAGATTGGAGACATCAAGATTTTCGACGAATTTTTGAAGAATTTTCAAATTTTTAGATAGGAGGTTCCAGATAAGGTCAAAAACTACATACTCAGATCTTCATCAAACGTTGCAGGGATACTTTGCATGTCAAGACACGTGGAAAAAACGTACAAAACAAGAGATTGGAGACATCAAGATTTTCGACGAATTTTTTAAGAATTTTCAAATTTTCAGATGGGAGGTTCCAGATAAGGTCAAAAACTACATACTCAGATCTTCACCAAACATTGCAGGGATACATTGGATGTCAAGACACGTGGAAAAAACGTACAAAACAAGAGATTGGAGACATCAAAATTTTGGACGAATTTTTTAAGAATTTTCAAATTTTCAGATAGGAGGTTCCAGATGAGGTCAAAAACTACATACTCAGATCTTCACCAAACTTTGCAGGAATACTTTGCATGTCAAGACACGTGGAAAAAACGTACAAAACAAGAGATCGGAGACATCAAGATTTTCGACGAATTTTTTAAGAATTTTCAAATTTTCAGATGGGAGGTTCCAGATAAGGTCAAAAACGACATACTCAGATCTTCACCAAACTTTGCATGGATACATTGGATGTCAAGACACGTGGAAAAAACATACAAAACATAGGATTGGTGACATCAAGATTTTGGACGAATTTTTTAAGAATTTTCAAATTTTCAGATAGGAGGTTCCATATAAGGTCAAAAACTACATGCTCAGATCTTCACCAAACTTTGCAGGGATACATTGGATGTCAAGACACGTGGAAAAAACGTACAAAACAAGAGATTGGAGACATCAAGATTATGGACGAATTTTTTGAGAATTTTCAAATTTTCAGAAAGGAGGTTCCATATAAGGTCAAAAACTACATACTCAGATCTTCACCAAACTTTGCAGGGATACATTGGATGTCAAGAAACGTGGAAAAAACGTACAAAACAAGAGATTGGAGACATCAAGATTTTCGACGAATTTTTTAAGAATTTTCAAATTTTCAGAAAGGATGTTCCAGATAAGGTCAAAAACGACATACTCAGATCTTCACTAACTTTGCAGGGATACATTCGATGTCAAGACACGTGGAAAAAACGTACAAAGCAAGAGATTGGAGACATCAAGATTTTCGACGAATTTTTGAAGAATTTTCAAATTTTCAGATAGGAGGTTCCAGATAAGGTCAAAAACTACATACTCAGATCTTCATCAAACGTTGCAGGGATACTTTGCATGTCAAGACACGTGGAAAAAACGTACAAAACAAGAGATTGGAGACATCAAGATTTTCGACGAATTTTTTAAGAATTTTCAAATTTTCGGATGGGAGGTTCCAGATAAGGTCAAAAACGACATACTCAGATCTTCACCAAACTTTGCATGGATACATTGGATGTCAAGACACGTGGAAAAAACGTACAAAACAAGAGATTGGAGACATCAAGATTTTGGACGAATTTTTTAAGAATTCTCAAATTTTCAGAAAGGAGGTTCCATATAAGGTCAAAAACTACATACTCAGATCTTCACCAAACTTTGCAGGGATACATTGGATGTCAAGACACGTGGAAAAAACGTACAAAACAAGAGATTGGGGTCTTAGAGATTTTGGACGAATTTTTTAAGAATTTTCAAATTTTCAGAAAGGAGGTTCCATATAAGGTCAAAAACTACATACTCAGATCTTCACCAAACTTTGCAGGGATACATTGAATGTCAAGACACGTGGAAAAAACGTACAAAACAAGAGATTGTGGTCATCAAGATTTTGGACGGATTTTTTAGGAATTTTCAAATTTTCAGATGGGAGGTTCCAGATAAGGTCAAAAACTACATACTCAGATCTTCACCAAACTTTGCAGGGATACATTGGATGTCAAGACACGTGGAAAAAACGTACAAAACAAGAGATTGGAGACATCAAGATTTTGGACGAATTTTTTAAGAATTTTCAAATTTTCAGATAGGAGGTTCCATATAAGGTCAAAAACTACATACTCAGATCTTCACCAAACTTTGCATGGATACATTATGTGTCAAGACACGTGGAAAAAACGTACAAAACAAGAGATTGGAGACATCAAGATTTTGGTCGAATTTTTTAAGAATTTTCAAATTTTCAGATGGGAGGTTCCAGATAAGGTCAAAAACTACATACTCAGATCTTCACCAAACTTTGCAGGGATACATTGGATGTCAAGACACGTGGAAAAAACGTACAAAACAAGAGATAGGAGACATCAAGATTTTGGACGAATTTTTTAACAATTTTCAAATTTTCAGAAAGGATGTTCCAGATAAGGTCAAAAACGACATACTCAGATCTTCACCAAACTTTGCAGGGATACATTGGATATCAAGACACGTGGAAAAAACGTACAAAACAAGAGATTGGAGACATCAAGATTTTGGCCGAATTTTTTAAGAATTTTCAAATTTTCAGATAGGAGGTTCCAGATAAGGTCAAAAACTACATACTCAGATCTTCACCAAACTTTGCAGGGATACATTGGATGTCAAGACACGTGGAAAAAACGTACAAAACAAGAGATTGGAGACATCAAGATTTTGGACGAATTTTTTAAGAATTTTCAAATTTTCAGATAGGAGGTTCCAGATGAGGTCAAAAACTACATACTCAGATCTTCACCAAACTTTGCAGGAATACTTTGCATGTCAAGACACGTGGAAAAAACGTACAAAACAAGAGATCGGAGACATCAAGATTTTCGACGAATTTTTTAAGAATTTTCAAATTTTCAGATGGGAGGTTCCAGATAAGGTAAAAAACGACATACTCAGATCTTCACCAAACTTTGCAGGGATCCATTGGAGGTCGAGACACGTGGAAAAAACGTACAAAACAAGAGATTGGAGACATCAAGATTTTGGACGAATTTTTTAAGAATTTTCAAATTTTCAGATAGGAGGTTCCATATAAAGTCAAAAACTACAGACTCAGATCTTCACCAAACTTTGCAGGGATACATTGGATGTCAAGACACGTGGAAAAAACGTACAAAACAAGAGATTGGAGACATCAAGATTTTCGACGAATTTTTTAAGAATTTTCAAATTTTCAGAAAGGATGTTCCAGATAAGGTCAAAAACGACATACTCAGATCTTCACCAAACTTTGCAGGGATACATTGGAGGTCGAGACACGTGGAAAAAACGTACAAAACAAGAGATTGGAGACATCAAGATTTTGGACGAATTTTTGAAGAATTTTCAAATTTTCTGATAGGAGGTCCCAGATAAGGTCAAAAACTACATACTCAGATCTCCACCAAACATTGCAGGGATACATTGGATGTCAAGACACGTGGAAAAAAAGTACAAAACAAGAGATTGGAGACATCAAGATTTTCGACGAATTTTTGAAGAATTTTCAAATTTTCAGATGGGAGGTTCCAGATAAGGTCAAAAACTACATACTCAGATCTTCACCAAACTTTGCAGGGATACATTGGATGTCAAGACACGTGGAAAAAACGTACAAAAAAGAGATTGGAGACATCAAGATTTTGGACGAATTTTTTAACAATTTTCAAATTTTCAGAAAGGATGTTCCAGATAAGGTCAAAAACGACATACTCAGATCTTCACCAAACTTTGCATGGATACATTGGATGTCAAGACACGTGGAAAAAACGTACAAAACAAGAGATTGGGGTCATCAAGATTTTGGACGAATTTTTTAAGAATTTTCAAATTTTCAGATAGGAGGTTCCATATAAGGTCAAAAACTACATACTCAGATCTTCACCAAACTTTGCATGGATACATTATGTGTCAAGACACGTGGAAAAAACGTACAAAACAAAAGATTGGAGACATCAAGATTTTGGTCGAATTTTTTAAGAATTTTCAAATTTTCAGATGGGAGGTTCCAGATAAGGTCAAAAACTACATACTCAGATCTTCACCAAACTTTGCAGGGATACATTGGATGTCAAGACACGTGGAAAAAACGTACAAAACAAAAGATTGGAGACATCAAGATTTTCGACGAATTTTTTAAGAATTTTCAAATTTTCAGATAGGAGGTTCCAGATAAGGTCAAAAACTACATACTCAGATCTTCACCAAACGTTGCAGGGATACTTTGCATGTCAAGACACGTGGAAAAAACGTACAAAACAAAAGATTGGAGACATCAAGATTTTCGACGAATTTTTTAAGAATTTTCAAATTTTCAGATGGGAGGTTCCAGATAAGGTCAAAAACGACATACTCAGATCTTCACCAAACTTTGCATGGATACATTGGATGTCAAGACACGTGGAAAAAACGTACAAAACAAGAGATTGGAGACATCAAGATTTTGGACGAATTTTTTAAGAATTCTCAAATTTTCAGAAAGGAGGTTCCATATAAGGTCAAAAACTACATACTCAGATCTTCACCAAACTTTGCAGGGATACTTTGGATGTCAAGACACGTGGAAAAAACGTACAAAACAAGAGATTGGGGTCATCAAGATTTTGGACGAATTTTTTAAGAATTTTCAAATTTTCAGATGGGAGGTTCAATATAAGGTCAAAAACTACATACTCAGATCTTCACCAAACTTTGCATGGATACATTGGATGTCAAGACACGTGGAAAAAACATACAAAACATAGGATTCGGAACATCAAGATTTTGGTCGAATTTTTTAAGAATTTTCAATTTTCAGATAGGAGGTTCCATATAAGGTCAAAAACTACATACTCAGATCTTCACCAAACATTGCAGGAATACATTGGATGTCAAGACACGTGGAAAAAACGTACAAAACAAGAGATTGGGGTCATCAAGATTTTGCACGGATTTTTTAGGAATTTTCAAATTTTCAGATGGGAGGTTCCAGATAAGGTCAAAAACTACATACTCAGATCTTCACCAAACTTTGCAGGGATACATTGGATGTCAAGACACGTGGAAAAAAAGTACAAAACAAGAGATTGGAGACATCAAGATTTTGGACGAATTTTTTAAGAATTTTCAAATTTTCAGATAGGAGGTTCCATATAAGGTCAAAAACTACATACTCAGATCTTCACCAAACTTTGCATGGATACATTATGTGTCAAGACACGTGGAAAAAACGTACAAAACAAAAGATTGGAGACATCAAGATTTTGGTCGAATTTTTTAAGAATTTTCAAATTTTCAGATGGGAGGTTCCAGATAAGGTCAAAAACTACATACTCAGATCTTCACCAAACTTTGCAGGGATACATTGGATGTCAAGACACGTGGAAAAAACGTACAAAAAAGAGATTGGAGACATCAAGATTTTGGACGAATTTTTTAACAATTTTCAAATTTTCAGAAAGGATGTTCCAGATAAGGTCAAAAACGACATACTCAGATCTTCACCAAACTTTGCAGGGATACATTGGATATCAAGACACGTGGAGAAAACGTACAAAACAAGAGATTGGAGACATCAAGATTTTGGACGAATTTTTTAAGAATTTTCAAATTTTCAGATAGGAGGTTCCAGATAAGGTCAAAAACTACATACTCAGATCTTCACCAAACTTTGCAGGGATACATTGGATGTCAAGACACGTGGAAAAAACGTACAAAACAAGAGATTGGAGACATCAAGATTTTGGACGAATTTTTTAAGAATTTTCAAATTTTCAGATAGGAGGTTCCAGATGAGGTCAAAAACTACATACTCAGATCTTCACCAAACTTTGCAGGAATACTTTGCATGTCAAGACACGTGGAAAAAACGTACAAAACAAGAGATCGGAGACATCAAGATTTTCCACGAATTTTTTAAGAATTTTCAAATTTTCAGATGGGAGGTTCCAGATAAGGTCAAAAACGACATACTCAGATCTTCACCAAACTTTGCAGGGATCCATTGGAGGTCGAGACACGTGGAAAAAACGTACAAAACAAGAGATTGGAGACATCAAGATTTTGGACGAATTTTTTAGGAATTTTCAAATTTTCAGATGGGAGGTTCCAGATAAGGTCAAAAACTACATACTCAGATCTTCACCAAACATTGCAGGGATACATTGGATGTCAAGACACGTGGAAAAAACGTACAAAACAAGAGATTGGAGACATCAAGATTTTGGACGAATTTTTTAAGAATTTTCAAATTTTCAGATAGGAGGTTCCAGATGAGGTCAAAAACTACTTACTCAGATCTTCACCAAACTTTGCAGGAATACTTTGCATGTCAAGACACGTGGAAAAAACGTACAAAACAAGAGATCGGAGACATCAAGATTTTCGACGAATTTTTTAAGAATTTTCAAATTTTCAGATGGGAGGTTCCAGATAAGGTCAAAAACGACATACTCAGATCTTCACCAAACTTTGCAGGGATCCATTGGAGGTCGAGACACGTGGAAAAAACGTACAAAACAAGAGATTGGAGACATCAAGATTTTGGACGAATTTTTTAAGAATTTTCAAATTTTCAGATAGGAGGTTCCATATAAGGTCAAAAACTACATACTCAGATCTTCACCAAACTTTGCAGGGATACATTGGATGTCAAGACACGTGGAAAAAACGTACAAAACAAGAGATTGGAGACATCAAGATTTTCGACGAATTTTTTAAGAATTTTTAAATTTTCAGAAAGGATGTTCCAGATAAGGTCAAAAACGACATACTCAGATCTTCACCAAACTTTGCAGGGATCCATTGGAGGTCGAGACACGTGGAAAAAACGTACAAAACAAGAGATTGGAGACATCAAGATTTTGGACGAATTTTTGAAGAATTTTCAAATTTTCAGATAGGAGGTTCCAGATAAGGTCTAAAACTACATACTCAGATCTCCACCAAACATTGCAGGAATACATTGGATGTCAAGACACGTGGAAAAACGTACAAAACAAGAGATTGGAGACATCAAGATTTTCGACGAATTTTTGAAGAATTTTCAAATTTTCAGATAGGAGGTTCCAGATAAGGTCAAAAACTACATACTCAGATCTTCACCAAACGTTGCAGGGATACTTTGCATGTCAAGACACGTGGAAAAAACGTACAAAACAAAAGATTGGAGACATCAAGATTTTCGACGAATTTTTTAAGAATTTTCAAATTTTCAGATGGGAGGTTCCAGATAAGGTCAAAAACGACATACTCAGATCTTCACCAAACTTTGCATGGATACATTGGATGTCAAGACACGTGGAAAAAACGTACAAAACAAGAGATTGGAGACATCAAGATTTTGGACGAATTTTTTAAGAATTTTCAAATTTTCAGATGGGAGGTTCAATATAAGGTCAAAAACTACATACTCAGATCTTCACCAAACTTTGCAGGGATACTTTGGATGTCAAGACACGTGGAAAAAACGTACAAAACAAGAGATTGGGGTCATCAAGATTTTGGACGAATTTTTTAAGAATTTTCAAATTTTCAGATGGGAGGTTCAATATAAGGTCAAAAACTACATACTCAGATCTTCACCAAACTTTGCATGGATACATTGGATGTCAAGACACGTGGAAAAAACATACAAAACATAGGATTCGGAACATCAAGATTTTGGTCGAATTTTTTAAGAATTTTCAAATTTTCAGATAGGAGGTTCCATATAAGGTCAAAAACTACATACTCAGATCTTCACCAAACATTGCAGGAATACATTGGATGTCAAGACACGTGGAAAAAACGTACAAAACAAGAGATTGGGGTCATCAAGATTTTGCACGGATTTTTTAGGAATTTTCAAATTTTCAGATGGGAGGTTCCAGATAAGGTCAAAAACTACATACTCAGATCTTCACCAAACTTTGCAGGGATACATTGGATGTCAAGACACGTGGAAAAAACGTACAAAACAAGAGATTGGAGACATCAAGATTTTGGACGAATTTTTTAAGAATTTTCAAATTTTCAGATAGGAGGTTCCATATAAGGTCAAAAACTACATACTCAGATCTTCACCAAACTTTGCATGGATACATTATGTGTCAAGACACGTGGAAAAAACGTACAAAACAAAAGATTGGAGACATCAAGATTTTGGTCGAATTTTTTAAGAATTTTCAAATTTTCAGATGGGAGGTTCCAGATAAGGTCAAAAACTACATACTCAGATCTTCACCAAACTTTGCAGGGATACATTGGATGTCAAGACACGTGGAAAAAACGTACAAAAAAGAGATTGGAGACATCAAGATTTTGGACGAATTTTTTAACAATTTTCAAATTTTCAGAAAGGATGTTCCAGATAAGGTCAAAAACGACATACTCAGATCTTCACCAAACTTTGCAGGGATACATTGGATATCAAGACACGTGGAAAAAACGTACAAAACCAGAGATTGTAGACATCAAGATTTTGGACGAATTTTTTAAGAATTTTCAAATTTTCAGATAGGAGGTTCTAGATAAGGTCAAAAACTACATACTCAGATCTTCACCAAACTTTGCAGGGATACATTGGATGTCAAGACACGTGGAAAAAACGTACAAAACAAGAGATTGGGGTCATCAAGATTTTGGACGGATTTTTTAGGAATTTTCAAATTTTCAGATGGGAGGTTCCAGATAAGGTCAAAAACTACATACTCAGATCTTCACCAAACATTGCAGGGATACATTGGATGTCAAGACACGTGGAAAAAACGTACAAAACAAGAGATTGGAGACATCAAAATTTTGGACGAATTTTTTAAGAATTTTCAAATTTTCAGATAGGAGGTTCCAGATGAGGTCAAAAACTACATACTCAGATCTTCACCAAACTTTGCAGGAATACTTTGCATGTCAAGACACGTGGAAAAAACGTACAAAACAAGAGATCGGAGACATCAAGATTTTCGACGAATTTTTTAAGAATTTTCAAATTTTCAGATGGGAGGTTCCAGATAAGGTCAAAAACGACATACTCAGATCTTCACCAAACTTTGCATGGATACATTGGATGTCAAGACACGTGGAAAAAACATACAAAACAAAGGATTGGTGACATCAAGATTTTGGACGAATTTTTTAAGAATTTTCAAATTTTCAGATAGGAGGTTCCATATAAGGTCAAAAACTACATGCTCAGATCTTCACCAAACTTTGCAGGGATACATTGGATGTCAAGACACGTGGAAAAAACGTACAAAACAAGAGATTGGAGACATCAAGATTTTCGACGAATTTTTTAAGAATTTTCAAATTTTCAGATGGGAGGTTCCAGATAAGGTCAAAAACGACATACTCAGATCTTCACCAAACTTTGCAGGGATCCATTGGAGGTCGAGACACGTGGAAAAAACGTACAAAACAAGAGATTGGAGACATCAAGATTTTGGACGAATTTTTTAGGAATTTTCAAATTTTCAGATGGGAGGTTCCAGATAAGGTCAAAAACTACATACTCAGATCTTCACCAAACATTGCAGGGATACATTGGATGTCAAGACACGTGGAAAAAACGTACAAAACAAGAGATTGGAGACATCAAGATTTTGGACGAATTTTTTAAGAATTTTCAAATTTTCAGATAGGAGGTTCCAGATGAGGTCAAAAACTACATACTCAGATCTTCACCAAACTTTGCAGGAATACTTTGCATGTCAAGACACGTGGAAAAAACGTACAAAACAAGAGATCGGAGACATCAAGATTTTCGACGAATTTTTTAAGAATTTTCAAATTTTCAGATGGGAGGTCCCAGATAAGGTCAAAAACGACATACTCAGATCTTCACCAAACTTTGCAGGGATCCATTGGAGGTCGAGACACGTGGAAAAAACGTACAAAACAAGAGATTGGAGACATCAAGATTTTGGACGAATTTTTGAAGAATTTTCAAATTTTCAGATAGGAGGTTCCATATAAGGTCAAAAACTACATACTCAGATCTTCACCAAACTTTGCAGGGATACATTGGATGTCAAGACACGTGGAAAAAACGTACAAAACAAGAGATTGGGGTCATCAAGATTTTGGACGAATTTTTTAAGAATTTTCAAATTTTCAGATGGGAGGTTCAATATAAGGTCAAAAACTACATACTCAGATCTTCACCAAACTTTGCATGGATACATTGGATGTCAAGACACGTGGAAAAAACATACAAAACATAGGATTCGGAACATCAAGATTTTGGTCGAATTTTTTAAGAATTTTCAAATTTTCAGATAGGAGGTTCCATATAAGGTCAAAAACTACATACTCAGATCTTCACCAAACTTTGCAGGGATACATTGGATGTCAAGACACGTGGAAAAAACGTACAAAAAAGAGATTGGAGACATCAAGATTTTGGACGAATTTTTTAACAATTTTCAAATTTTCAGAAAGGATGTTCCAGATAAGGTCAAAAACGACATACTCAGATCTTCACCAAACTTTGCAGGGATACATTGGATATCAAGACACGTGGAAAAAACGTACAAAACAAGAGATTGGAGACATCAAGATTTTGGACAAATTTTTTAAGAATTTTCAAATTTTCAGATAGGAGGTTCCAGATAAGGTCAAAAACTACATACTCAGATCTTCACCAAACTTTGCAGGGATACATTGGATGTCAAGACACGTGGAAAAAACGTACAAAACAAGAGATTGGAGACATCAAGATTTTGGACGAATTTTTTAAGAATTTTCAAATTTTCAGATAGGAGGTTCCAGATGAGGTCAAAAACTACATACTCAGATCTTCACCAAACTTTGCAGGAATACTTTGCATGTCAAGACACGTGGAAAAAACGTACAAAACAAGAGATCGGAGACATCAAGATTTTCGACGAATTTTTTAAGAATTTTCAAATTTTCAGATGGGAGGTTCCAGATAAGGTCAAAAACGACATACTCAGATCTTCACCAAACTTTGCAGGGATCCATTGGAGGTCGAGACACGTGGAAAAAACGTACAAAACAAGAGATTGGAGACATCAAGATTTTGGACGAATTTTTTAAGAATTTTCAAATTTTCAGATAGGAGGTTCCATATAAGGTCAAAAACTACATACTCAGATCTTCACCAAACTTTGCAGGGATACATTGGATGTCAAGACACGTGGAAAAAACGTACAAAACAAGAGATTGGAGACATCAAGATTTTCGACGAATTTTTTAAGAATTTTCAAATTTTCAGAAAGGATGTTCCAGATAAGGTCAAAAACGACATACTCAGATCTTCACCAAACTTTGCAGGGATCCATTGGAGGTCGAGACACGTGGAAAAAACGTACAAAACAAGAGATTGGAGACATCAAGATTTTGGACGAATTTTTGAAGAATTTTCAAATTTTCAGATAGGAGGTTCCAGATAAGGTCTAAAACTACATACTCAGATCTCCACCAAACATTGCAGGAATACATTGGATGTCAAGACACGTGGAAAAAACGTACAAAACAAGAGATTGGAGACATCAAGATTTTCGACGAATTTTTGAAGAATTTTCAAATTTTCAGATAGGAGGTTCCAGATAAGGTCAAAAACTACATACTCAGATCTTCACCAAACGTTGCAGGGATACTTTGCATGTCAAGACACGTGGAAAAAACGTACAAAACAAAAGATTGGAGACATCAAGATTTTCGACGAATTTTTTAAGAATTTTCAAATTTTCAGATGGGAGGTTCCAGATAAGGTCAAAAACGACATACTCAGATCTTCACCAAACTTTGCATGGATACATTGGATGTCAAGACACGTGGAAAAAACGTACAAAACAAGAGATTGGAGACATCAAGATTTTGGACGAATTTTTTAAAAATTTTCAAATTTTCAGATGGGAGGTTCAATATAAGGTCAAAAACTACATACTCAGATCTTCACCAAACTTTGCAGGGATACTTTGGATGTCAAGACACGTGGAAAAAACGTACAAAACAAGAGATTGGGGTCATCAAGATTTTGGACGAATTTTTTAAGAATTTTCAAATTTTCAGATGGGAGGTTCAATATAAGGTCAAAAACTACATACTCAGATCTTCGCCAAACTTTGCATGGATACATTGGATGTCAAGACACGTGGAAAAAACATACAAAACATAGGATTCGGAACATCAAGATTTTGGTCGAATTTTTTAAGAATTTTCAAATTTTCATATAGGAGGTTCCATATAAGGTCAAAAACTACATACTCAGATCTTCACCAAACATTGCAGGAATACATTGGATGTCAAGACACGTGGAAAAAACGTACAAAACAAGAGATTGGGGTCATCAAGATTTTGCACGGATTTTTTAGGAATTTTCAAATTTTCAGATGGGAGGTTCCAGATAAGGTCAAAAACTACATACTCAGATCTTCACCAAACTTTGCAGGGATACATTGGATGTCAAGACACGTGGAAAAAACGTACAAAACAAGAGATTGGAGACATCAAGATTTTGGACGAATTTTTTAAGAATTTTCAAATTTTCAGATAGGAGGTTCCATATAAGGTCAAAAACTACATACTCAGATCTTCACCAAACTTTGCATGGATACATTATGTGTCAAGACACGTGGAAAAAACGTACAAAACAAAAGATTGGAGACATCAAGATTTTGGTCGAATTTTTTAAGAATTTTCAAATTTTCAGATGGGAGGTTCCAGATAAGGTCAAAAACTACATACTCAGATCTTCACCAAACTTTGCAGGGATACATTGGATGTCAAGACACGTGGAAAAAACGTACAAAAAAGAGATTGGAGACATCAAGATTTTGGACGAATTTTTTAACAATTTTCAAATTTTCAGAAAGGATGTTCCAGATAAGGTCAAAAACGACATACTCAGATCTTCACCAAACTTTGCAGGGATACATTGGATATCAAGACACGTGGAAAAAACGTACAAAACAAGAGATTGGAGACATCAAGATTTTGGACGAATTTTTTAAGAATTTTCAAATTTTCAGATAGGAGGTTCCAGATAAGGTCAAAAACTACATACTCAGATCTTCACCAAACTTTGCAGGGATACATTGGATGTCAAGACACGTGGAAAAAACGTACAAAACAAGAGATTGGGGTCATCAAGATTTTGGACGGATTTTTTAGGAATTTTCAAATTTTCAGATGGGAGGTTCCAGATAAGGTCAAAAACTACATACTCAGATCTTCACCAAACATTGCAGGGATACATTGGATGTCAAGACACGTGGAAAAAACGTACAAAACAAGAGATTGGAGACATCAAAATTTTGGACGAATTTTTTAAGAATTTTCAAATTTTCAGATAGGAGGTTCCAGATGAGGTCAAAAACTACATACTCAGATCTTCACCAAACTTTGCAGGAATACTTTGCATGTCAAGACACGTGGAAAAAACGTACAAAACAAGAGATCGGAGACATCAAGATTTTCGACGAATTTTTTGAGAATTTTCAAATTTTCAGAAAGGAGGTTCCATATAAGGTCAAAAACTACATACTCAGATCTTCACCAAACTTTGCAGGGATACATTGGATGTCAAGAAACGTGGAAAAAACGTACAAAACAAGAGATTGGAGACATCAAGATTTTCGACGAATTTTTTAAGAATTTTCAAATTTTCAGAAAGGATGTTCCAGATAAGGTCAAAAACGACATACTCAGATCTTCACTAACTTTGCAGGGATACATTGGAGGTCGAGACACGTGGAAAAAACGTACAAAACAAGAGATTGGAGACATCAAGATTTTGGACGAATTTTTGAAGAATTTTCAAATTTTCAGATAGGAGGTTCCAGATAAGGTCAAAAACTACATACTCAGATCTCCACCAAACATTGCAGGGATACATTGGATGTCAAGACACGTGGAAAAAACGTACAAAGCAAAGATTGGAGACATCAAGATTTTCGACGAATTTTTTAAGAATTTTCAAATTTTCAGATAGGAGGTTCCAGATAAGGTCAAAAACTACATACTCAGATCTTCACCAAACGTTGCAGGGATACTTTGCATGTCAAGACACGTGGAAAAAACGTACAAAACAAGAGATTGGAGACATCAAGATTTTCGACGAATTTTTTAAGAATTTTCAAATTTTCGGATGGGAGGTTCCAGATAAGGTCAAAAACGACATACTCAGATCTTCACCAAACTTTGCATGGATACATTGGATGTCAAGACACGTGGAAAAAACGTACAAAACAAGAGATTGGAGACATCAAGATTTTGGACGAATTTTTTAAGAATTCTCAAATTTTCAGAAAGGAGGTTCCATATAAGGTCAAAAACTACATACTCAGATCTTCACCAAACTTTGCAGGGATACATTGGATGTCAAGACACGTGGAAAAAACGTACAAAACAAGAGATTGGGGTCTTCAAGATTTTGGACGAATTTTTTAAGAATTTTCAAATTTTCAGAAAGGAGGTTCCATATAAGGTCAAAAACTACATACTCAGATCTTCACCAAACTTTGCAGGGATACATTGAATGTCAAGACACGTGGAAAAAACGTACAAAACAAGAGAATGTGGTCATCAAGATTTTGGACGGATTTTTTAGGAATTTTCAAATTTTCAGATGGGAGGTTCCAGATAAGGTCAAAAACTACATACTCAGATCTTCACCAAACTTTGCAGGGATACATTGGATGTCAAGACACGTGGAAAAAACGTACAAAACAAGAGATTGGAGACATCAAGATTTTGGACGAATTTTTTAAGAATTTTCAAATTTTCAGATAGGAGGTTCCATATAAGGTCAAAAACTACATACTCAGATCTTCACCAAACTTTGCATGGATACATTATGTGTCAAGACACGTGGAAAAAACGTACAAAACAAGAGATTGGAGACATCAAGATTTTGGTCGAATTTTTTAAGAATTTTCAAATTTTCAGATGGGAGGTTCCAGATAAGGTCAAAAACTACATACTCAGATCTTCACCAAACTTTGCAGGGATACAATGGATGTCAAGACACGTGGAAAAAACGTACAAAACAAGAGATAGGAGACATCAAGATTTTGGACGAATTTTTTAACAATTTTCAAATTTTCAGAAAGGATGTTCCAGATAAGGTCAAAAACGACATACTCAGATCTTCACCAAACTTTGCAGGGATACATTGGATATCAAGACACGTGGAAAAAACGTACAAAACAAGAGATTGGAGACATCAAGATTTTGGACGAATTTTTTAAGAATTTTCAAATTTTCAGATAGGAGGTTCCAGATAAGGTCAAAAACTACATACTCAGATCTTCACCAAACTTTGCAGGGATACATTGGATGTCAAGACACGTGGAAAAAACGTACAAAACAAGAGATTGGAGACATCAAGATTTTGGACGAATTTTTTAAGAATTTTCAAATTTTCAGATAGGAGGTTCCAGATGAGGTCAAAAACTACATACTCAGATCTTCACCAAACTTTGCAGGAATACTTTGCATGTCAAGACACGTGGAAAAAACGTACAAAACAAGAGATCGGAGACATCAAGATTTTCGACGAATTTTTGAAGAATTTTCAAATTTTCAGATGGGAGGTTCCAGATAAGGTCAAAAACGACATACTCAGATCTTCACCAAACTTTGCAGGGATCCATTGGAGGTCGAGACACGTGGAAAAAACGTACAAAACAAGAGATTGGAGACATCAAGATTTTGGACGAATTTTTTAAGAATTTTCTAATTTTCAGATAGGAGGTTCCATATAAGGTCAAAAACTACAGACTCAGATCTTCACCAAACTTTGCAGGGATACATTGGATGTCAAGACACGTGGAAAAAACGTACAAAACAAGAGATTGGAGACATCAAGATTTTGGTCGAATTTTTTAAGAATTTTCAAATTTTCAGAAAGGATGTTCCAGATAAGGTCAAAAACGACATACTCAGATCTTCACCAAACTTTGCAGGGATACATTGGAGGTCGAGACACGTGGAAAAAACGTACAAAACAAGAGATTGGAGACATCAAGATTTTGGACGAATTTTTGAAGAATTTTCAAATTTTCTGATAGGAGGTCCCAGATAAGGTCAAAAACTACATACTCAGATCTCCACCAAACATTGCAGGGATACATTGGATGTCAAGACACGTGGAAAAAACGTACAAAACAAGAGATTGGAGACATCAAGGTTTTCGACGAATTTTTGAAGAATTTTCAAATTTTCAGATGGGAGGTTCTAGATAAGGTCAAAAACTACATACTCAGATCTTCACCAAACTTTGCAGGGATACATTGGATGTCAAGACACGTGGAAAAAACGTACAAAAAAGAGATTGGAGACATCAAGATTTTGGACGAATTTTTTAACAATTTTCAAATTTTCAGAAAGGATGTTCCAGATAAGGTCAAAAACGACATACTCAGATCTTCACCAAACTTTGCATGGATACATTGGATGTCAAGACACGTGGAAAAAACGTACAAAACAAGAGATTGGGGTCATCAAGATTTTGGACGAATTTTTTAAGAATTTTCAAATTTTCAGATAGGAGGTTCCATATAAGGTCAAAAACTACATACTCAGATCTTCACCAAACTTTGCATGGATACATTATGTGTCAAGACACGGGGAAAAAACGTACAAAACAAAAGATTGGAGACATCAAGATTTTGGTCGAATTTTTTAAGAATTTTCAAATTTTCAGATGGGAGGTTCCAGATAAGGTCAAAAACTACATACTCAGATCTTCACCAAACTTTGCAGGGATACATTGGATGTCAAGACACGTGGAAAAAACGTACAAAAAAGAGATTGGAGACATCAAGATTTTGGACGAATTTTTTAACAATTTTCAAATTTTCAGAAAGGATGTTCCAGATAAGGTCAAAAACGACATACTCAGATCTTCACCAAACTTTGCAGGGATACATTGGATATCAAGACACGTGGAAAAAACGTACAAAACAAGAGATTGGAGACATCAAGATTTTCGACGAATTTTTTAAGAATTTTCAAATTTTCAGATAGGAGGTTCCAGATAAGGTCAAAAACTACATACTCAGATCTTCACCAAACGTTGCAGGGATACTTTGCATGTCAAGACACGTGGAAAAAACGTACAAAACAAAAGATTGGAGACATCAAGATTTTCGACGAATTTTTTAAGAATTTTCAAATTTTCAGATGGGAGGTTCCAGATAAGGTCAAAACGACATACTCAGATCTTCACCAAACTTTGCATGGATACATTGGATGTCAAGACACGTGGAAAAAACGTACAAAACAAGAGATTGGAGACATCAAGATTTTGGACGAATTTTTTAAGAATTCTCAAATTTTCAGAAAGGAGGTTCCATATAAGGTCAAAAACTACATACTCAGATCTTTACCAAACTTTGCAGGGATACTTTGGATGTCAAGACACGTGGAAAAAACGTACAAAACAAGAGATTGGGGTCATCAAGATTTTGGACGAATTTTTTAAGAATTTTCAAATTTTCAGATGGGAGGTTCAATATAAGGTCAAAAACTACATACTCAGATCTTCACCAAACTTTGCATGGATACATTGGATGTCAAGACACGTGGAAAAAACATACAAAACATAGGATTCGGAACATCAAGATTTTGGTCGAATTTTTTAAGAATTTTCAAATTTTCAGATAGGAGGTTCCATATAAGGTCAAAAACTACATACTCAGATCTTCACCAAACATTGCAGGAATACATTGGATGTCAAGACACGTGGAAAAAACGTACAAAACAAGAGATTGGGGTCATCAAGATTTTGCACGGATTTTTTAGGAATTTTCAAATTTTCAGATGGGAGGTTCCAGATAAGGTCAAAAACTACATACTCAGATCTTCACCAAACTTTGCAGGGATACATTGGATGTCAAGACACGTGGAAAAAACGTACAAAACAAGAGATTGGAGACATCAAGATTTTGGACGAATTTTTTAAGAATTTTCAAATTTTCAGATAGGAGGTTCCATATAAGGTCAAAAACTACATACTCAGATCTTCACCAAACTTTGCATGGATACATTATGTGTCAAGACAGGTGGAAAAAAACGTACAAAACAAAAGATTGGAGACATCAAGATTTTGGTCGAATTTTTTAAGAATTTTCAAATTTTCAGATGGGAGGTTCCAGATAAGGTCAAAAACTACATACTCAGATCTTCACCAAACTTTGCAGGGATACATTGGATGTCAAGACACGTGGAAAAAACGTACAAAAAAGAGATTGGAGACATCAAGATTTTGGACGAATTTTTTAACAATTTTCAAATTTTCAGAAAGGATGTTCCAGATAAGGTCAAAAACGACATACTCAGATCTTCACCAAACTTTGCAGGGATACATTGGATATCAAGACACGTGGAAAAAACGTACAAAACAAGAGATTGGGGTCTTCAAGATTTTGGACGAATTTTTTAAGAATTTTCAAATTTTCAGAAAGGAGGTTCCATATAAGGTCAAAAACTACATACTCAGATCTTCACCAAACTTTGCAGGGATACATTGAATGTCAAGACACGTGGAAAAAACGTACAAAACAAGAGATTGTGGTCATCAAGATTTTGGACGGATTTTTTAGGAATTTTCAAATTTTCAGATGGGAGGTTCCAGATAAGGTCAAAAACTACATACTCAGATCTTCACCAAACTTTGCAGGGATACATTGGATGTCAAGACACGTGGAAAAAACGTACAAAACAAGAGATTGGAGACATCAAGATTTTGGACGAATTTTTTAAGAATTTTCAAATTTTCAGATAGGAGGTTCCATATAAGGTCAAAAACTACATACTCAGATCTTCACCAAACTTTGCATGGATACATTATGTGTCAAGACACGTGGAAAAAACGTACAAAACAAGAGATTGGAGACATCAAGATTTTGGTCGAATTTTTTAAGAATTTTCAAATTTTCAGATGGGAGGTTCCAGATAAGGTCAAAAACTACATACTCAGATCTTCACCAAACTTTACAGGGATACAATGGATGTCAAGACACGTGGAAAAAACGTACAAAACAAGAGATAGGAGACATCAAGATTTTGGACGAATTTTTTAACAATTTTCAAATTTTCAGAAAGGATGTTCCAGATAAGGTCAAAAACGACATACTCAGATCTTCACCAAACTTTGCAGGGATACATTGGATATCAAGACACGTGGAAAAAACGTACAAAACAAGAGATTGGAGACATCAAGATTTTGGACGAATTTTTTAAGAATTTTCAAATTTTCAGATAGGAGGTTCCAGATAAGGTCAAAAACTACATACTCAGATCTTCACCAAACTTTGCAGGGATACATTGGATGTCAAGACACGTGGAAAAAACGTACAAAACAAGAGATTGGAGACATCAAGATTTTGGACGAATTTTTTAAGAATTTTCAAATTTTCAGATAGGAGGTTCCAGATGAGGTCAAAAACTACATACTCAGATCTTCACCAAACTTTGCAGGAATACTTTGCATGTCAAGACACGTGGAAAAAACGTACAAAACAAGAGATCGGAGACATCAAGATTTTCGACGAATTTTTGAAGAATTTTCAAATTTTCAGATGGGAGGTTCCAGATAAGGTCAAAAACGACATACTCAGATCTTCACCAAACTTTGCAGGGATCCATTGGAGGTCGAGACACGTGGAAAAAACGTACAAAACAAGAGATTGGAGACATCAAGATTTTGGACGAATTTTTTAAGAATTTTCAAATTTTCAGATAGGAGGTTCCATATAAGGTCAAAAACTACAGACTCAGATCTTCACCAAACTTTGCAGGGATACATTGGATGTCAAGACACGTGGAAAAAACGTACAAAACAAGAGATTGGAGACATCAAGATTTTCGACGAATTTTTTAAGAATTTTCAAATTTTCAGAAAGGATGTTCCAGATAAGGTCAAAAACGACATACTCAGATCTTCACCAAACTTTGCAGGGATACATTGGAGGTCGAGACACGTGGAAAAAACGTACAAAACAAGAGATTGGAGACATCAAGATTTTGGAAGAATTTTTGAAGAATTTTCAAATTTTCTGATAGGAGGTCCCAGATAAGGTCAAAAACTACATACTCAGATCTCCACCAAACATTGCAGGGATACATTGGATGTCAAGACACGTGGAAAAAACGTACAAAACAAGAGATTGGAGACATCAAGATTTTCGACGAATTTTTGAAGAATTTTCAAATTTTCAGATGGGAGGTTCCAGATAAGGTCAAAAACTACATACTCAGATCTTCACCAAACTTTGCAGGGATACATTGGATGTCAAGACACGTGGAAAAAACGTACAAAAAAGAGATTGGAGACATCAAGATTTTGGACGAATTTTTTAACAATTTTCAAATTTTCAGAAAGGATGTTCCAGATAAGGTCAAAAACGACATACTCAGATCTTCACCAAACTTTGCATGGATACATTGGATGTCAAGACACGTGGAAAAAACGTACAAAACAAGAGATTGGGGTCATCAAGATTTTGGACGAATTTTTTAAGAATTTTCAAATTTTCAGATAGGAGGTTCCATATAAGGTCAAAAACTACATACTCAGATCTTCACCAAACTTTGCATGGATACATTATGTGTCAAGACACGTGGAAAAAACGTACAAAACAAAAGATTGGAGACATCAAGATTTTGGTCGAATTTTTTAAGAATTTTCAAATTTTCAGATGGGAGGTTCCAGATAAGGTCAAAAACTACATACTCAGATCTTCACCAAACTTTGCAGGGATACATTGGATGTCAAGACACGTGGAAAAAACGTACAAAAAAGAGATTGGAGACATCAAGATTTTGGACGAATTTTTTAACAATTTTCAAATTTTCAGAAAGGATGTTCCAGATAAGGTCAAAAACGACATACTCAGATCTTCACCAAACTTTGCAGGGATACATTGGATATCAAGACACGTGGAAAAAACGTACAAAACAAGAGATTGGAGACATCAAGATTTTCGACGAATTTTTTAAGAATTTTCAAATTTTCAGATAGGAGGTTCCAGATAAGGTCAAAAACTACATACTCAGATCTTCACCAAACGTTGCAGGGATACTTTGCATGTCAAGACACGTGGAAAAAACGTACAAAACAAAAGATTGGAGACATCAAGATTTTCGACGAATTTTTTAAGAATTTTCAAATTTTCAGATGGGAGGTTCCAGATAAGGTCAAAAACGACATACTCAGATCTTCACCAAACTTTGCATGGATACATTGGATGTCAAGACACGTGGAAAAAACGTACAAAACAAGAGATTGGAGACATCAAGATTTTGGACGAATTTTTTAATTATTCTCAAATTTTCAGAAAGGAGGTTCCATATAAGGTCAAAAACTACATACTCAGATCTTTACCAAACTTTGCAGGGATACTTTGGATGTCAAGACACGTGGAAAAAACGTACAAAACAAGAGATTGGGGTCATCAAGATTTTGGACGAATTTTTTCAGAATTTTCAAATTTTCAGATGGGAGGTTCAATATAAGGTCAAAAACTACATACTCAGATCTTCACCAAACTTTGCATGGATACATTGGATGTCAAGACACGTGGAAAAAACATACAAAACATAGGATTCGGAACATCAAGATTTTGGTCGAATTTTTTAAGAATTTTCAAATTTTCAGATAGGAGGTTCCATATAAGGTCAAAAACTACATACTCAGATCTTCACCAAACATTGCAGGAATACATTGGATGTCAAGACACGTGGAAAAAACGTACAAAACAAGAGATTGGGGTCATCAAGATTTTGCACGGATTTTTTAGGAATTTTCAAATTTTCAGATGGGAGGTTCCAGATAAGGTCAAAAACTACATACTCAGATCTTCACCAAACTTTGCAGGGATACATTGGATGTCAAGACACGTGGAAAAAACGTACAAAACAAGAGATTGGAGACATCAAGATTTTGGACGAATTTTTTAAGAATTTTCAAATTTTCAGATAGGAGGTTCCATATAAGGTCAAAAACTACATACTCAGATCTTCACCAAACTTTGCATGGATACATTATGTGTCAAGACAGGTGGAAAAAAACGTACAAAACAAAAGATTGGAGACATCAAGATTTTGGTCGAATTTTTTAAGAATTTTCAAATTTTCAGATGGGAGGTTCCAGATAAGGTCAAAAACTACATACTCAGATCTTCACCAAACTTTGCAGGGATACATTGGATGTCAAGACACGTGGAAAAAACGTACAAAAAAGAGATTGGAGACATCAAGATTTTGGACGAATTTTTTAACAATTTTCAAATTTTCAGAAAGGATGTTCCAGATAAGGTCAAAAACGACATACTCAGATCTTCACCAAACTTTGCAGGGATACATTGGATATCAAGACACGTGGAAAAAACGTACAAAACAAGAGATTGGGGTCTTCAAGATTTTGGACGAATTTTTTAAGAATTTTCAAATTTTCAGAAAGGAGGTTCCATATAAGGTCAAAAACTACATACTCAGATCTTCACCAAACTTTGCAGGGATACATTGAATGTCAAGACACGTGGAAAAAACGTACAAAACAAGAGATTGTGGTCATCAAGATTTTGGACGGATTTTTTAGGAATTTTCAAATTTTCAGATGGGAGGTTCCAGATAAGGTCAAAAACTACATACTCAGATCTTCACCAAACTTTGCAGGGATACATTGGATGTCAAGACACGTGGAAAAAACGTACAAAACAAGAGATTGGAGACATCAAGATTTTGGACGAATTTTTTAAGAATTTTCAAATTTTCAGATAGGAGGTTCCATATAAGGTCAAAAACTACATACTCAGATCTTCACCAAACTTTGCATGGATACATTATGTGTCAAGACACGTGGAAAAAACGTACAAAACAAGAGATTGGAGACATCAAGATTTTGGTCGAATTTTTTAAGAATTTTCAAATTTTCAGATGGGAGGTTCCAGATAAGGTCAAAAACTACATACTCAGATCTTCACCAAACTTTACAGGGATACAATGGATGTCAAGACACGTGGAAAAAACGTACAAAACAAGAGATAGGAGACATCAAGATTTTGGACGAATTTTTTAACAATTTTCAAATTTTCAGAAAGGATGTTCCAGATAAGGTCAAAAACGACATACTCAGATCTTCACCAAACTTTGCAGGGATACATTGGATATCAAGACACGTGGAAAAAACGTACAAAACAAGAGATTGGAGACATCAAGATTTTGGACGAATTTTTTAAGAATTTTCAAATTTTCAGATAGGAGGTTCCAGATAAGGTCAAAAACTACATACTCAGATCTTCACCAAACTTTGCAGGGATACATTGGATGTCAAGACACGTGGAAAAAACGTACAAAACAAGAGATTGGAGACATCAAGATTTTGGACGAATTTTTTAAGAATTTTCAAATTTTCAGATAGGAGGTTCCAGATGAGGTCAAAAACTACATACTCAGATCTTCACCAAACTTTGCAGGAATACTTTGCATGTCAAGACACGTGGATAAAACGTACAAAACAAGAGATCGGAGACATCAAGATTTTCGACGAATTTTTGAAGAATTTTCAAATTTTCAGATGGGAGGTTCCAGATAAGGTCAAAAACGACATACTCAGATCTTCACCAAACTTTGCAGGGATCCATTGGAGGTCGAGACACGTGGAAAAAACGTACAAAACAAGAGATTGGAGACATCAAGATTTTGGACGAATTTTTTAAGAATTTTCAAATTTTCAGATAGGAGGTTCCATATAAGGTCAAAAACTACAGACTCAGATCTTCACCAAACTTTGCAGGGATACATTGGATGTCAAGACACGTGGAAAAAACGTACAAAACAAGAGATTGGAGACATCAAGATTTTCGACGAATTTTTTAAGAATTTTCAAATTTTCAGAAAGGATGTTCCAGATAAGGTCAAAAACGACATACTCAGATCTTCACCAAACTTTGCAGGGATACATTGGAGGTCGAGACACGTGGAAAAAACGTACAAAACAAGAGATTGGAGACATCAAGATTTTGGACGAATTTTTGAAGAATTTTCAAATTTTCTGATAGGAGGTCCCAGATAAGGTCAAAAACTACATACTCAGATCTCCACCAAACATTGCAGGGATACATTGGATGTCAAGACACGTGGAAAAAACGTACAAAACAAGAGATTGGAGACATCAAGATTTTCGACGAATTTTTGAAGAATTTTCAAATTTTCAGATGGGAGGTTCCAGATAAAGTCAAAAACTACATACTCAGATCTTCACCAAACTTTGCAGGGATACATTGGATGTCAAGACACGTGGAAAAAACGTACAAAAAAGAGATTGGAGACATCAAGATTTTGGACGAATTTTTTAACAATTTTCAAATTTTCAGAAAGGATGTTCCAGATAAGGTCAAAAACGACATACTCAGATCTTCACCAAACTTTGCATGGATACATTGGATGTCAAGACACGTGGAAAAAACGTACAAAACAAGAGATTGGGGTCATCAAGATTTTGGACGAATTTTTTAAGAATTTTCAAATTTTCAGATAGGAGGTTCCATATAAGGTCAAAAACTACATACTCAGATCTTCACCAAACTTTGCATGGATACATTATGTGTCAAGACACGTGGAAAAAACGTACAAAACAAAAGATTGGAGACATCAAGATTTTGGTCGAATTTTTTAAGAATTTTCAAATTTTCAGATGGGAGGTTCCAGATAAGGTCAAAAACTACATACTCAGATCTTCACCAAACTTTGCAGGGATACATTGGATGTCAAGACACGTGGAAAAAACGTACAAAAAAGAGATTGGAGACATCAAGATTTTGGACGAATTTTTTAACAATTTTCAAATTTTCAGAAAGGATGTTCCAGATAAGGTCAAAAACGACATACTCAGATCTTCACCAAACTTTGCAGGGATACATTGGATATCAAGACACGTGGAAAAAACGTACAAAACAAGAGATTGGAGACATCAAGATTTTCGACGAATTTTTTAAGAATTTTCAAAATTTTCAGATAGGAGGTTCCAGATAAGGTCAAAAACTACATACTCAGATCTTCACCAAACGTTGCAGGGATACTTTGCATGTCAAGACACGTGGAAAAAACGTACAAAACAAAAGATTGGAGACATCAAGATTTTCGACGAATTTTTTAAGAATTTTCAAATTTTCAGATGGGAGGTTCCAGATAAGGTCAAAAACGACATACTCAGATCTTCACCAAACTTTGCATGGATACATTGGATGTCAAGACACGTGGAAAAAACGTACAAAACAAGAGATTGGAGACATCAAGATTTTGGACGAATTTTTTAAGAATTCTCAAATTTTCAGAAAGGAGGTTACATATAAGGTCAAAAACTACATACTCAGATCTTCACCAAACTTTGCAGGGATACTTTGGATGTCAGGACACGTGGAAAAAACGTACAAAACAAGAGATTGGGGTCATCAAGATTTTGGACGAATTTTTTAAGAATTTTCAAATTTTCAGATGGGAGGTTCAATATAAGGTCAAAAACTACATACTCAGATCTTCACCAAACTTTGCAGGGATACATTGGATGTCAAGACACGTGGAAAAAACATACAAAACATAGGATTCGGAACATCAAGATTTTGGTCGAATTTTTTAAGAATTTTCAAATTTTCAGATAGGAGGTTCCATATAAGGTCAAAAACTACATACTCAGATCTTCACCAAACATTGCAGGAATACATTGGATGTCAAGACACGTGGAAAAAACGTACAAAACAAGAGATTGGGGTCATCAAGATTTTGCACGGATTTTTTAGGAATTTTCAAATTTTCAGATGGGAGGTTCCAGATAAGGTCAAAAACTACATACTCAGATCTTCACCAAACTTTGCAGGGATACATTGGATGTCAAGACACGTGGAAAAAACGTACAAAACAAGAGATTGGAGACATCAAGATTTTGGACGAATTTTTTAAGAATTTTCAAATTTTCAGATAGGAGGTTCCATATAAGGTCAAAAACTACATACTCAGATCTTCACCAAACTTTGCATGGATACATTATGTGTCAAGACACGTGGAAAAAAACGTACAAAACAAAAGATTGGAGACATCAAGATTTTGGTCGAATTTTTTAAGAATTTTCAAATTTTCAGATGGGAGGTTCCAGATAAGGTCAAAAACTACATACTCAGATCTTCACCAAACTTTGCAGGGATACATTGGATGTCAAGACACGTGGAAAAAACGTACAAAAAAGAGATTGGAGACATCAAGATTTTGGACGAATTTTTTAACAATTTTCAAATTTTCAGAAAGGATGTTCCAGATAAGGTCAAAAACGACATACTCAGATCTTCACCAAACTTTGCAGGGATACATTGGATATCAAGACACGTGGAAAAAACGTACAAAACAAGAGATTGGAGACATCAAGATTTTGGACGAATTTTTTAAGAATTTTCAAATTTTCAGATAGGAGGTTTCAGATAAGGTCAAAAACTACATACTCAGATCTTCACCAAACTTTGCAGGGATACATTGGATGTCAAGACACGTGGAAAAAACGTACAAAACAAGAGATTGGAGACATCAAGATTTTGGACGAATTTTTTAAGAATTTTCAAATTTTCAGATAGGAGGTTCCAGATGAGGTCAAAAACTACATACTCAGATCTTCACCAAACTTTGCAGGAATACTTTGCATGTCAAGACACGTGGAAAAAACGTACAAAACAAGAGATCGGAGACATCAAGATTTTCGACGAATTTTTTAAGAATTTTCAAATTTTCAGATGGGAGGTTCCAGATAAGGTCAAAAACGACATACTCAGATCTTCACCAAACTTTGCAGGGATCCATTGGAGGTCGAGACACGTGGAAAAAACGTACAAAACAAGAGATTGGAGACATCAAGATTTTGGACGAATTTTTTAAGAATTTTCAAATTTTCAGATAGGAGGTTCCATATAAGGTCAAAAACTACATACTCAGATCTTCACCAAACTTTGCAGGGATACATTGGATGTCAAGACACGTGGAAAAAACGTACAAAACAAGAGATTGGAGACATCAAGATTTTGGACGATTTTTTTAAAAATTTTCAAATTTTCAGAAATGCGGTTCCAGATAAGGTCAAAAACTACATACTCAGATCTTCACCAAACTTTGCAGAGATACATTGGATGTCAAGACACGTGGAAAAAACGTACAAAACAAGAGATTCGGGTCAACAAGATTTTGTACGGATTTTTTAGGAATTTTCAAATTTTCAGATGGGAGGTTCCAGATAAGGTCAAAAACTACATACTCAGATCTTCACCAAACTCTGCAGGGATACATTGTATGTCAAGACACGTGGAAAAAACATACAAAACATAGGATTGGGGACATCAAGATTTTGTTAAATTCTTTTAAGAATTTTCAAATTTTCAGATAGGAGGTTCCATATAAGGTCAAAAACTACATACTCAGATCTTCACCAAACATTGCAGGGATACATTGGATGTCAAGACACGTGGAAAGAACGTACAAAACAAGAGATTGGAGACATCAAGATTTTGGACGAATTTTTTAAGAATTTTCAAATTTTCAGATAGGAGGCTCCATATAAGGTCAAAAACTACATACTCAGATCTTCACCAAACATTGCAGGGATACATTGGATGTCAAGACACGTGGAAAGAACGTACAAAACAAGAGATTGGAGACATCAAGATTTTGGACGAATTTTTTAAGAATTTTCAAATTTTCAGATAGGAGGTTCCAGATAAGGTCAAAAACTACATACTCAGATCTTCACCAAACGTTGCAGGGATACTTTGCATGTCAAGACACGTGGAAAAAACGTACAAAACAAGAGATTGGAGACATCAAGATTTTCGACGAATTTTTTAAGAATTTTCAAATTTTCAGATGGGAGGTTCCAGATAAGGTCAAAAACGACATACTCAGATCTTCACCAAACTTTGCATGGATACATTGGATGTCAAGACACGTGGAAAAAACGTACAAAACAAGAGATTGGGGTCATCAAGATTTTGCACGGATTTTTTAAGAATTTTCAAATTTTCAGATGGGAGGTTCCAGATAAGGTCAAAAACGACATACTCAGATCTTCACCAAACTTTGCATGTATACATTGGATGTCAAGACACGTGGAAAAAACGTACAAAACAAGAGATTGGAGACATCAAGATTTTGGACGAATTTTTTAAGAATTCTCAAATTTTCAGAAAGGAGGTTCCATATAAGGTCAAAAACGACATACTCAGATCTTCACCAAACTTTGCAGGGATACATTGGAGGTCGAGACACGTGGAAAAAACGTACAAAACAAGAGATTGGAGACATCAAGATTTTGGACGAATTTTTGAAGAATTTTCAAATTTTCTGATAGGAGGTCCCAGATAAGGTCAAAAACTACATACTCAGATCTCCACCAAACATTGCAGGGATACATTGGATGTCAAGACACGTGGAAAAACGTACAAAACAAGAGATTGGAGACATCAAGATTTTCGACGATTTTTTGAAGAATTTTCAAATTTTCAGATGGGAGGTTCCAGATAAGGTCAAAAACTACATACTCAGATCTTCACCAAACTTTGCAGGGATACATTGGATGTCAAGACACGTGGAAAAAACGTACAAAAAAGAGATTGGAGACATCAAGATTTTGGACGAATTTTTTAACAATTTTCAAATTTTCAGAAAGGATGTTCCAGATAAGGTCAAAAACGACATACTCAGATCTTCACCAAACTTTGCATGGATACATTGGATGTCAAGACACGTGGAAAAAACGTACAAAACAAGAGATTGGGGTCATCAAGATTTTGGACGAATTTTTTAAGAATTTTCAAATTTTCAGATAGGAGGTTCCATATAAGGTCAAAAACTACATACTCAGATCTTCACCAAACTTTGCATGGATACATTATGTGTCAAGACACGTGGAAAAAACGTACAAAACAAAAGATTGGAGACATCAAGATTTTGGTCGAATTTTTTAAGAATTTTCAAATTTTCAGATGGGAGGTTCCAGATAAGGTCAAAAACTACATACTCAGATCTTCACCAAACTTTGCAGGGATACATTGGATGTCAAGACACGTGGAAAAAACGTACAAAAAAGAGATTGGAGACATCAAGATTTTGGACGAATTTTTTAACAATTTTCAAATTTTCAGAAAGGATGTTCCAGATAAGGTCAAAAACGACATACTCAGATCTTCACCAAACTTTGCAGGGATACATTGGATATCAAGACACGTGGAAAAAACGTACAAAACAAGAGATTGGAGACATCAAGATTTTCGACGAATTTTTTAAGAATTTTCAAATTTTCAGATAGGAGGTTCCAGATAAGGTCAAAAACTACATACTCAGATCTTCACCAAACGTTGCAGGGATACTTTGCATGTCAAGACACGTGGAAAAAACGTACAAAACAAAAGATTGGAGACATCAAGATTTTCGACGAATTTTTTAAGAATTTTCAAATTTTCAGATGGGAGGTTCCAGATAAGGTCAAAAACGACATACTCAGATCTTCACCAAACTTTGCAAGGATACATTGGATGTCAAGACACGTGGAAAAAACGTACAAAACAAGAGATTGGAGACATCAAGATTTTGGACGAATTTTTTAAGAATTCTCAAATTTTCAGAAAGGAGGTTCCATATAAGGTCAAAAACTACATACTCAGATCTTCACCAAACTTTGCAGGGATACTTTGGATGTCAAGACACGTGGAAAAAACGTACAAAACAAGAGATTGGGGTCATCAAGATTTTGGACGAATTTTTTAAGAATTTTCAAATTTTCAGATGGGAGGTTCAATATAAGGTCAAAAACTACATACTCAGATCTTCACCAAACATTGCAGGAATACATTGGATGTCAAGACACGTGGAAAAAACGTACAAAACAAGAGATTGGGGTCATCAAGATTTTGGACGAATTTTTTAAGAATTTTCAAATTTTCAGATGGGAGGTTCAATATAAGGTCAAAAACTACATACTCAGATCTTCACCAAACATTGCAGGAATACATTGGATGTCAAGACACGTGGAAAAAACGTACAAAACAAGAGATTGGGGTCATCAAGATTTTGCACGGATTTTTTAGGAATTTTCAAATTTTCAGATGGGAGGTTCCAGATAAGGTCAAAAACTACATACTCAGATCTTCACCAAACTTTGCAGGGATACATTGGATGTCAAGACACGTGGAAAAAACGTACAAAACAAGAGATTGGAGACATCAAGATTTTGGACGAATTTTTTAAGAATTTTCAAATTTTCAGATAGGAGGTTCCATATAAGGTCAAAAACTACATACTCAGATCTTCACAAAACTTTGCATGGATACATTATGTGTCAAGACACGTGGAAAAAACGTACAAAACAAAAGATTGGAGACATCAAGATTTTGGTCGAATTTTTTAAGAATTTTCAAATTTTCAGATGGGAGGTTCCAGATAAGGTCAAAAACTACATACTCAGATCTTCACCAAACTTTGCAGGGATACATTGGATGTCAAGACACGTGGAAAAAACGTACAAAAAAGAGATTGGAGACATCAAGATTTTGGACGAATTTTTTAACAATTTTCAAATTTTCAGAAAGGATGTTCCAGATAAGGTCAAAAACGACATACTCAGATCTTCACCAAACTTTGCAGGGATACATTGGATATCAAGACACGTGGAAAAAACGTACAAAACAAGAGATTGGAGACATCAAGATTTTGGACGAATTTTTTAAGAATTTTCAAATTTTCAGATAGTAGGTTCCAGATAAGGTCAAAAACTACATACTCAGATCTTCACCAAACTTTGCAGGGATACATTGGATGTCAAGACACGTGGAAAAAACGTACAAAACAAGAGATTGGAGACATCAAGATTTTGGACGAATTTTTTAAGAATTTTCAAATTTTCAGATAGGAGGTTCCAGATGAGGTCAAAAACTACATACTCAGATCTTCACCAAACTTTGCAGGAATACTTTGCATGTCAAGACACGTGGAAAAAACGTACAAAACAAGAGATCGGAGACATCAAGATTTTCGACGAATTTTTTAAGAATTTTCAAATTTTCAGATGGGAGGTTCCAGATAAGGTCAAAAACGACATACTCAGATCTTCACCAAACTTTGCAGGGATCCATTGGAGGTCGAGACACGTGGAAAAAACGTACAAAACAAGAGATTGGAGACATCAAGATTTTGGACGAATTTTTTAAGAATTTTCAAATTTTCAGATAGGAGGTTCCATATAAGGTCAAAAACTACATACTCAGATCTTCACCAAACTTTGCAGGGATACATTGGATGTCAAGACACGTGGAAAAAACGTACAAAACAAGAGATTGGAGACATCAAGATTTTGGACGATTTTTTTAAAAATTTTCAAATTTTCAGAAATGCGGTTCCAGATAAGGTCAAAAACTACATACTCAGATCTTCACCAAACTTTGCAGGGATACATTGGATGTCAAGACACGTGGAAAAAACGTACAAAACAAGAGATTCGGGTCAACAAGATTTTGGACGGATTTTTTAGGAATTTTCAAATTTTCAGATGGGAGGTTCCAGATAAGGTCAAAAACTACATACTCAGATCTTCACCAAACTCTGCAGGGATACATTGTATGTCAAGACACGTGGAAAAAACATACAAAACATAGGATTGGGGACATCAAGATTTTGTTAAATTCTTTTAAGAATTTTCAAATTTTCAGATAGGAGGTTCCATATAAGGTCAAAAACTACATACTAAGATCTTCACCAAACATTGCAGGGATATATTGGATGTCAAGACACGTGGAAAGAACGTACAAAACAAGAGATTGGAGACATCAAGATTTTGGACGAATTTTTTAAGAATTTTCAAATTTTCAGATAGGAGGCTCCATATAAGGTCAAAAACTACATACTCAGATCTTCACCAAACATTGCAGGGATACATTGGATGTCAAGACACGTGGAAAAAACGTACAAAACAAGAGATTGGAGACATCAAGATTTTGGACGAATTTTTTAAGAATTTTCAAATTTTCAGATAGGAGGTTCCAGATAAGGTCAAAAACTACATACTCAGATCTTCACCAAACGTTGCAGGGATACTTTGCATGTCAAGACACGTGGAAAAAACGTACAAAACAAGAGATTGGAGACATCAAGATTTTCGAAGAATTTTTTAAGAATTTTCAAATTTTCAGATGGGAGGTTCCAGATAAGGTCAAAAACGACATACTCAGATCTTCACCAAACTTTGCATGGATACATTGGATGTCAAGACACGTGGAAAAAACGTACAAAACAAGAGATTGGGGTCATCAAGATTTTGCACGGATTTTTTAAGAATTTTCAAATTTTCAGATGGGAGGTTCCAGATAAGGTCAAAAACGACATACTCAGATCTTCACCAAACTTTGCATGTATACATTGGATGTCAAGACACGTGGAAAAAACGTACAAAACAAGAGATTGGAGACATCAAGATTTTGGACGAATTTTTTAAGAATTCTCAAATTTTCAGAAAGGAGGTTTTATATAAGGTCAAAAACTACATACTCAGATCTTCACCAAACTTTGCAGGGATACTTTGGATGTCAAGACACGTGGAAAAAACGTACAAAACAAGAGATTGGGGTCATCAAGATTTTGGACGAATTTTTTAAGAATTTTTAAATTTTCAGATGGGAGGTTCAATATAAGGTCAAAAACTACATACTCAGATCTTCACCAAACTTTGCATGGATACATTGGATGTCAAGACACGTGGAAAAAACATACAAAACATAGGATTCGGAACATCAAGATTTTGGTCGAATTTTTTAAGAATTTTCAAATTTTCAGATAGGAGGTTCCATATAAGGTCAAAAACTACATACTCAGATCTTCACCAAACTTTGCAGGGATACATTGGATGTCAAGACACGTGGAAAAAACGTACAAAACAAGAGATTGGAGACATCAAGATTTTCGACGAATTTTTTAAGAATTTTCAAATTTTCAGAAAGGATGTTCCAGATAAGGTCAAAAACGACATACTCAGATCTTCACCAAACTTTGCAGGGATACATTGGAGGTCGAGACACGTGGAAAAAACGTACAAAACAAGAGATTGGAGACATCAAGATTTTGGACGAATTTTTTAAGAATTTTCAAATTTTCTGATAGGAGGTCCCAGATAAGGTCAAAAACTACATACTCAGATCTCCACCAAACATTGCAGGGATACATTGGATGTCAAGACACGTGGAAAAAACGTACAAAACAAGAGATTGGAGACATCAAGATTTTCGACGAATTTTTGAAGAATTTTCAAATTTTCAGATAGGAGGTTCCAGATAAGGTCAAAAACTACATACTCAGATCTTCACCAAACGTTGCAGGGATACTTTGCATGTCAAGACACGTGGAAAAAACGTACAAAACAAGAGATTGGAGACATCAAGATTTTCGACGAATTTTTTAAGAATTTTCAAATTTTCAGATGGGAGGTTCCAGATAAGGTCAAAAACTACATACTCAGATCTTCACCAAACTTTGCAGGGATACATTGGAGGTCGAGACACGTGGAAAAAACGTACAAAACAAGAGATTGGAGACATCAAGATTTTGGACGAATTTTTGAAGAATTTTCAAATTTTCTGATAGGAGGTCCCAGATAAGGTCAAAAACTACATACTCAGATCTCCACCAAACATTGCAGGGATACATTGGATGTCAAGACACGTGGAAAAACGTACAAAACAAGAGATTGGAGACATCAAGATTTTCGACGAATTTTTGAAGAATTTTCAAATTTTCAGATGGGAGGTTCCAGATAAGGTCAAAAACTACATACTCAGATCTTCACCAAACTTTGCAGGGATACATTGGATGTCAAGACACGTGGAAAAAACGTACAAAAAAGAGATTGGAGACATCAAGATTTTGGACGAATTTTTTAACAATTTTCAAATTTTCAGAAAGGATGTTCCAGATAAGGTCAAAAACGACATACTCAGATCTTCACCAAACTTTGCATGGATACATTGGATGTCAAGACACGTGGAAAAAACGTACAAAACAAGAGATTGGGGTCATCAAGATTTTGGACGAATTTTTTAAGAATTTTCAAATTTTCAGATAGGAGGTTCCATATAAGGTCAAAAACTACATACTCAGATCTTCACCAAACTTTGCATGGATACATTATGTGTCAAGACACGTGGAAAAAACGTACAAAACAAAAGATTGGAGACATCAAGATTTTGGTCGAATTTTTTAAGAATTTTCAAATTTTCAGATGGGAGGTTCCAGATAAGGTCAAAAACTACATACTCAGATCTTCACCAAACTTTGCAGGGATACATTGGATGTCAAGACACGTGGAAAAAACGTACAAAAAAGAGATTGGAGACATCAAGATTTTGGACGAATTTTTTAACAATTTTCAAATTTTCAGAAAGGATGTTCCAGATAAGGTCAAAAACGACATACTCAGATCTTCACCAAACTTTGCAGGGATACATTGGATATCAAGACACGTGGAAAAAACGTACAAAACAAGAGATTGGAGACATCAAGATTTTCGACGAATTTTTTAAGAATTTTCAAATTTTCAGATAGGAGGTTCCAGATAAGGTCAAAAACTACATACTCAGATCTTCACCAAACGTTGCAGGGATACTTTGCATGTCAAGACACGTGGAAAAAACGTACAAAACAAAAGATTGGAGACATCAAGATTTTCGACGAATTTTTTAAGAATTTTCAAATTTTCAGATGGGAGGTTCCAGATAAGGTCAAAAACGACATACTCAGATCTTCACCAAACTTTGCAAGGATACATTGGATGTCAAGACACGTGGAAAAAACGTACAAAACAAGAGATTGGAGACATCAAGATTTTGGACGAATTTTTTAAGAATTCTCAAATTTTCAGAAAGGAGGTTCCATATAAGGTCAAAAACTACATACTCAGATCTTCACCAAACTTTGCAGGGATACTTTGGATGTCAAGACACGTGGAAAAAACGTACAAAACAAGAGATTGGGGTCATCAAGATTTTGGACGAATTTTTTAAGAATTTTCAAATTTTCAGATGGGAGGTTCAATATAAGGTCAAAAACTACATACTCAGATCTTCACCAAACATTGCAGGAATACATTGGATGTCAAGACACGTGGAAAAAACGTACAAAACAAGAGATTGGGGTCATCAAGATTTTGGACGAATTTTTTAAGAATTTTCAAATTTTCAGATGGGAGGTTCAATATAAGGTCAAAAACTACATACTCAGATCTTCACCAAACATTGCAGGAATACATTGGATGTCAAGACACGTGGAAAAAACGTACAAAACAAGAGATTGGGGTCATCAAGATTTTGCACGGATTTTTTAGGAATTTTCAAATTTTCAGATGGGAGGTTCCAGATAAGGTCAAAAACTACATACTCAGATCTTCACCAAACTTTGCAGGGATACATTGGATGTCAAGACACGTGGAAAAAACGTACAAAACAAGAGATTGGAGACATCAAGATTTTGGACGAATTTTTTAAGAATTTTCAAATTTTCAGATAGGAGGTTCCATATAAGGTCAAAAACTACATACTCAGATCTTCACAAAACTTTGCATGGATACATTATGTGTCAAGACACGTGGAAAAAACGTACAAAACAAAAGATTGGAGACATCAAGATTTTGGTCGAATTTTTTAAGAATTTTCAAATTTTCAGATGGGAGGTTCCAGATAAGGTCAAAAACTACATACTCAGATCTTCACCAAACTTTGCAGGGATACATTGGATGTCAAGACACGTGGAAAAAACGTACAAAAAAGAGATTGGAGACATCAAGATTTTGGACGAATTTTTTAACAATTTTCAAATTTTCAGAAAGGATGTTCCAGATAAGGTCAAAAACGACATACTCAGATCTTCACCAAACTTTGCAGGGATACATTGGATATCAAGACACGTGGAAAAAACGTACAAAACAAGAGATTGGAGACATCAAGATTTTGGACGAATTTTTTAAGAATTTTCAAATTTTCAGATAGTAGGTTCCAGATAAGGTCAAAAACTACATACTCAGATCTTCACCAAACTTTGCAGGGATACATTGGATGTCAAGACACGTGGAAAAAACGTACAAAACAAGAGATTGGAGACATCAAGATTTTGGACGAATTTTTTAAGAATTTTCAAATTTTCAGATAGGAGGTTCCAGATGAGGTCAAAAACTACATACTCAGATCTTCACCAAACTTTGCAGGAATACTTTGCATGTCAAGACACGTGGAAAAAACGTACAAAACAAGAGATCGGAGACATCAAGATTTTCGACGAATTTTTTAAGAATTTTCAAATTTTCAGATGGGAGGTTCCAGATAAGGTCAAAAACGACATACTCAGATCTTCACCAAACTTTGCAGGGATCCATTGGAGGTCGAGACACGTGGAAAAAACGTACAAAACAAGAGATTGGAGACATCAAGATTTTGGACGAATTTTTTAAGAATTTTCAAATTTTCAGATAGGAGGTTCCATATAAGGTCAAAAACTACATACTCAGATCTTCACCAAACTTTGCAGGGATACATTGGATGTCAAGACACGTGGAAAAAACGTACAAAACAAGAGATTGGAGACATCAAGATTTTGGACGATTTTTTTAAAAATTTTCAAATTTTCAGAAATGCGGTTCCAGATAAGGTCAAAAACTACATACTCAGATCTTCACCAAACTTTGCAGGGATACATTGGATGTCAAGACACGTGGAAAAAACGTACAAAACAAGAGATTCGGGTCAACAAGATTTTGGACGGATTTTTTAGGAATTTTCAAATTTTCAGATGGGAGGTTCCAGATAAGGTCAAAAACTACATACTCAGATCTTCACCAAACTCTGCAGGGATACATTGTATGTCAAGACACGTGGAAAAAACATACAAAACATAGGATTGGGGACATCAAGATTTTGTTAAATTCTTTTAAGAATTTTCAAATTTTCAGATAGGAGGTTCCATATAAGGTCAAAAACTACATACTCAGATCTTCACCAAACATTGCAGGGATATATTGGATGTCAAGACACGTGGAAAGAACGTACAAAACAAGAGATTGGAGACATCAAGATTTTGGACGAATTTTTTAAGAATTTTCAAATTTTCAGATAGGAGGCTCCATATAAGGTCAAAAACTACATACTCAGATCTTCACCAAACATTGCAGGGATACATTGGATGTCAAGACACGTGGAAAAAACGTACAAAACAAGAGATTGGAGACATCAAGATTTTGGACGAATTTTTTAAGAATTTTCAAATTTTCAGATAGGAGGTTCCAGATAAGGTCAAAAACTACATACTCAGATCTTCACCAAACGTTGCAGGGATACTTTGCATGTCAAGACACGTGGAAAAACGTACAAAACAAGAGATTGGAGACATCAAGATTTTCGAAGAATTTTTTAAGAATTTTCAAATTTTCAGATGGGAGGTTCCAGATAAGGTCAAAAACGACATACTCAGATCTTCACCAAACTTTGCATGGATACATTGGATGTCAAGACACGTGGAAAAAACGTACAAAACAAGAGATTGGGGTCATCAAGATTTTGCACGGATTTTTTAAGAATTTTCAAATTTTCAGATGGGAGGTTCCAGATAAGGTCAAAAACGACATACTCAGATCTTCACCAAACTTTGCATGTATACATTGGATGTCAAGACACGTGGAAAAAACGTACAAAACAAGAGATTGGAGACATCAAGATTTTGGACGAATTTTTTAAGAATTCTCAAATTTTCAGAAAGGAGGTTCCATATAAGGTCAAAAACTACATACTCAGATCTTCACCAAACTTTGCAGGGATACTTTGGATGTCAAGACACGTGGAAAAAACGTACAAAACAAGAGATTGGGGTCATCAAGATTTTGGACGAATTTTTTAAGAATTTTTAAATTTTCAGATGGGAGGTTCAATATAAGGTCAAAAACTACATACTCAGATCTTCACCAAACTTTGCATGGATACATTGGATGTCAAGACACGTGGAAAAAACATACAAAACATAGGATTCGGAACATCAAGATTTTGGTCGAATTTTTTAAGAATTTTCAAATTTTCAGATAGGAGGTTCCATATAAGGTCAAAAACTACATACTCAGATCTTCACCAAACTTTGCAGGGATACATTGGATGTCAAGACACGTGGAAAAAACGTACAAAACAAGAGATTGGAGACATCAAGATTTTCGACGAATTTTTTAAGAATTTTCAAATTTTCAGAAAGGATGTTCCAGATAAGGTCAAAAACGACATACTCAGATCTTCACCAAACTTTGCAGGGATACATTGGAGGTCGAGACACGTGGAAAAAACGTACAAAACAAGAGATTGGAGACATCAAGATTTTGGACGAATTTTTTAAGAATTTTCAAATTTTCTGATAGGAGGTCCCAGATAAGGTCAAAAACTACATACTCAGATCTCCACCAAACATTGCAGGGATACATTGGATGTCAAGACACGTGGAAAAAACGTACAAAACAAGAGATTGGAGACATCAAGATTTTCGACGAATTTTTGAAGAATTTTCAAATTTTCAGATAGGAGGTTCCAGATAAGGTCAAAAACTACATACTCAGATCTTCACCAAACGTTGCAGGGATACTTTGCATGTCAAGACACGTGGAAAAAACGTACAAAACAAGAGATTGGAGACATCAAGATTTTCGACGAATTTTTTAAGAATTTTCAAATTTTCAGATGGGAGGTTCCAGATAAGGTCAAAAACTACATACTCAGATCTTCACCAAACTTTGCATGGATACATTGGATGTCAAGACACGTGGAAAAAACGTACAAAACAAGAGATTGGGGTCATCAAGATTTTGCACGGATTTTTTAAGAATTTTCAAATTTTCAGATGGGAGGTTCCAGATAAGGTCAAAAACGACATACTCAGATCTTCACCAAACTTTGCATGGATACATTGGATGTCAAGACACGTGGAAAAACGTACAAAACAAGAGATTGGAGACATCAAGATTTTGGACGAATTTTTTAAGAATTCTCAAATTTTCAGAAAGGAGGTTCCATATAAGGTCAAAAACTACATACTCAGATCTTCACCAAACTTTGCAGGGATACTTTGGATGTCAAGACACGTGGAAAAAACGTACAAAACAAGAGATTGGAGACATCAAGATTTTGGACGAATTTTTTAAGAATTTTCAAATTTTCAGATAGGAGGTTCCAGATAAGGTCAAAAACTACATACTCAGATCTTCACCAAACTTTGCAGGGATACATTGGATGTCAAGACACGTGGAAAAAACGTACAAAACAAGAGATTGGGGTCATCAAGATTTTGGACGGATTTTTTAGGAATTTTCAAATTTTCAGATGGGAGGTTCCAGATAAGGTCAAAAACTACATACTCAGATCTTCACCAAACATTGCAGGGATACATTGGATGTCAAGACACGTGGAAAAAACGTACAAAACAAGAGATTGGAGACATCAAAATTTTGGACGAATTTTTTAAGAATTTTCAAATTTTCAGATAGGAGGTTCCAGATGAGGTCAAAAACTACATACTCAGATCTTCACCAAACTTTGCAGGAATACTTTGCATGTCAAGACACGTGGAAAAAACGTACAAAACAAGAGATCGGAGACATCAAGATTTTCGACGAATTTTTTAAGAATTTTCAAATTTTCAGATGGGAGGTTCCAGATAAGGTCAAAAACGACATACTCAGATCTTCACCAAACTTTGCATGGATACATTGGATGTCAAGACACGTGGAAAAAACATACAAAACATAGGATTGGTGACATCAAGATTTTGGACGAATTTTTTAAGAATTTTCAAATTTTCAGATAGGAGGTTCCATATAAGGTCAAAAACTACATACTCAGATTTTCACCAAACTTTGCAGGGATACATTGGAGGTCGAGACACGTGGAAAAAAAGTACAAAACAAGAGATTGGGGTCATCAAGATTTTGGACGGATTTTTTAGGAATTTTCAAATTTTCAGATGGGAGGTTCCAGATAAGGTCAAAAACTACATACTCAGATCTTCACCAAACATTGCAGGGATACATTGGATGTCAAGACACGTGGAAAAAACGTACAAAACAAGAGATTGGAGACATCAAGATTTTGGACGAATTTTTTAAGAATTTTCAAATTTTCAGATAGGAGGTTCCAGATGAGGTCAAAAACTACATACTCAGATCTTCACCAAACTTTGCAGGAATACTTTGCATGTCAAGACACGTGGAAAAAACGTACAAAACAAGAGATCGGAGACATCAAGATTTTCGACGAATTTTTTAAGAATTTTCAAATTTTCAGATAGGAGGTTCCATATAAGGTCAAAAACTACATACTCAGAACTTCACCAAACTTTGCAGGGATACATTGGAGGTCGAGACACGTGGAAAAAAAGTACAAAACAAGAGATTGGGGTCATCAAGATTTTGGACGGATTTTTTAGGAATTTTCAAATTTTCAGATGGGAGGTTCCAGATAAGGTCAAAAACTACATACTCAGATCTTCACCAAACATTGCAGGGATACATTGGATGTCAAGACACGTGGAAAAAACGTACAAAACAAGAGATTGGAGACATCAAGATTTTGGACGAATTTTTTAAGAATTTTCAAATTTTCAGATAGGAGGTTCCAGATGAGGTCAAAAACTACATACTCAGATCTTCACCAAACTTTGCAGGAATACTTTGCATGTCAAGACACGTGGAAAAAACGTACAAAACAAGAGATCGGAGACATCAAGATTTTCGACGAATTTTTTAAGAATTTTCAAATTTTCAGATGGGAGGTTCCAGATAAGGTCAAAAACGACATACTCAGATCTTCACCAAACTTTGCAGGGATCCATTGGAGGTCGAGACACGTGGAAAAAACGTACAAAACAAGAGATTGGAGACATCAAGATTTTGGACGAATTTTTTAAGAATTTTCAAATTTTCAGATAGGAGGTTCCATATAAGGTCAAAAACTACATACTCAGATCTTCACCAAACTTTGCAGGGATACATTGGATGTCAAGACACGTGGAAAAAACGTACAAAACAAGAGATTGGAGACATCAAGATTTTCGACGAATTTTTTAAGAATTTTCAAATTTTCAGAAAGGATGTTCCAGATAAGGTCAAAAACGACATACTCAGATCTTCACCAAACTTTGCAGGGATCCATTGGAGGTCGAGACACGTGGAAAAAACGTACAAAACAAGAGATTGGAGACATCAAGATTTTCGACGAATTTTCGAAGAATTTTCAAATTTTCAGATGGGAGGTTCCAGATAAGGTCAAAAACTACATACTCAGATCTTCACCAAACTTTGCAGGGATACATTGGATGTCAAGACACGTGGAAAAAACGTACAAAAAAGAGATTGGAGACATCAAGATTTTGGACGAATTTTTTAACAATTTTCAAATTTTCAGAAAGGATGTTCCAGATAAGGTCAAAAACGACATACTCAGATCTTCACCAAACTTTGCATGGATACATTGGATGTCAAGACACGTGGAAAAAACGTACAAAACAAGAGATTGGGGTCATCAAGATTTTGCACGGATTTTTTAGGAATTTTCAAATTTTCAGATGGGAGGTTCCAGATAAGGTCAAAAACTACATACTCAGATCTTCACCAAACTTTGCAGGGATACATTGGATGTCAAGACACGTGGAAAAAACGTACAAAACAAGAGATTGGAGACATCAAGATTTTGGACGAATTTTTTAAGAATTTTCAAATTTTCAGATAGGAGGTTCCAGATGAGGTCAAAAACTACATACTCAGATCTTCACCAAACTTTGCAGGAATACTTTGCATGTCAAGACACGTGGAAAAAACGTACAAAACAAGAGATCGGAGACATCAAGATTTTCGACGAATTTTTTAAGAATTTTCAAATTTTCAGATAGGAGGTTCCATATAAGGTCAAAAACTACATACTCAGATCTTCACCAAACTTTGCAGGGATACATTGGAGGTCGAGACACGTGGAAAAAAAGTACAAAACAAGAGATTGGGGTCATCAAGATTTTGGACGGATTTTTTAGGAATTTTCAAATTTTCAGATGGGAGGTTCCAGATAAGGTCAAAAACTACATACTCAGATCTTCACCAAACATTGCAGGGATACATTGGATGTCAAGACACGTGGAAAAAACGTACAAAACAAGAGATTGGAGACATCAAGATTTTGGACGAATTTTTTAAGAATTTTCAAATTTTCAGATAGGAGGTTCCAGATGAGGTCAAAAACTACATACTCAGATCTTCACCAAACTTTGCAGGAATACTTTGCATGTCAAGACACGTGGAAAAAACGTACAAAACAAGAGATCGGAGACATCAAGATTTTCGACGAATTTTTTAAGAATTTTCAAATTTTCAGATGGGAGGTTCCAGATAAGGTCAAAAACGACATACTCAGATCTTCACCAAACTTTCCAGGGATCCATAAGAGGTCGAGACACGTGGAAAAAACGTACAAAACAAGAGATTGGAGACATCAAGATTTTGGACGAATTTTTTAAGAATTTTCAAATTTTCAGATAGGAGGTTCCATATAAGGTCAAAAACTACATACTCAGATCTTCACCAAACTTTGCAGGGATACATTGGATGTCAAGACACGTGGAAAAAACGTACAAAACAAGAGATTGGAGACATCAAGATTTTCGACGAATTTTTTAAGAATTTTCAAATTTTCAGAAAGGATGTTCCAGATAAGGTCAAAAACGACATACTCAGATCTTCACCAAACTTTGCAGGGATCCATTGGAGGTCGAGACACGTGGAAAAAACGTACAAAACAAGAGATTGGAGACATCAAGATTTTGGACGAATTTTTGAAGAATTTTCAAATTTTCAGATGGGAGGTTCCAGATAAGGTCAAAAACTACATACTCAGATCTTCACCAAACTTTGCAGGGATACATTGGATGTCAAGACACGTGGAAAAAACGTACAAAAAAGAGATTGGAGACATCAAGATTTTGGACGAATTTTTTAACAATTTTCAAATTTTCAGAAAGGATGTTCCAGATAAGGTCAAAAACGACATACTCAGATCTTCACCAAACTTTGCATGGATACATTGGATGTCAAGACACGTGGAAAAAACGTACAAAACAAGAGATTGGGGTCATCAAGATTTTGCACGGATTTTTTAGGAATTTTCAAATTTTCAGATGGGAGGTTCCAGATAAGGTCAAAAACGACATACTCAGATCTTCACCAAACTTTGCAGGGATACATTGGATGTCAAGACACGTGGAAAAAACGTACAAAACAAGAGATTGGAGACATCAAGATTTTGGAAGAATTTTTTAAGAATTTTCAAATTTTCAGATAGGAGGTTCCATATAAGGTCAAAAACTACATACTCAGATCTTCACCAAACTTTGCATGGATACATTATGTGTCAAGACACGTGGAAAAAACGTACAAAACAAAAGATTGGAGACATCAAGATTTTGGTCGAATTTTTTAAGAATTTTCAAATTTTCAGATGGGAGGTTCCAGATAAGGTCAAAAACTACATACTCAGATCTTCACCAAACTTTGCAGGGATACATTGGATGTCAAGACACGTGGAAAAAACGTACAAAAAAGAGATTGGAGACTTCAAGATTTTGGTCGAATTTTTTAAGAATTTTCAAATTTTCAGATGGGAGTTTCCAGATAAGGTCAAAAACTACATACTCAGATCTTCACCAAACTTTGCAGGGATACATTGGATGTCAAGACACGTGGAAAAAACGTACAAAAAAGAGATTGGGGTCATCAAGATTTTGGACGGATTTTTTAGGAATTTTCAAATTTTCAGATGGGAGGTTCCAGATAAGGTCAAAAACTACATACTCAGATCTTCACCAAACATTGCAGGGATACATTGGATGTCAAGACACGTGGAAAAAACGTACAAAACAAGAGATTGGAGACATGAAGATTTTGGACGAATTTTTTAAGAATTTTCAAATTTTCAGATAGGAGGTTCCAGATGAGGTCAAAAACTACATACTCAGATCTTCACCAAACTTTGCAGGAATACTTTGCATGTCAAGACACGTGGAAAAAACGTACAAAACAAGAGATCGGAGACATCAAGATTTTCGACGAATTTTTTAAGAATTTTCAAATTTTCAGATAGGAGGTTCCATATAAGGTCAAAAACTACATACTCAGATCTTCACCAAACTTTGCAGGGATACATTGGAGGTCGAGACACGTGGAAAAAAAGTACAAAACAAGAGATTGGGGTCATCAAGATTTTGGACGGATTTTTTAGGAATTTTCAAATTTTCAGATGGGAGGTTCCAGATAAGGTCAAAAACTACATACTCAGATCTTCACCAAACATTGCAGGGATACATTGGATGTCAAGACACGTGGAAAAAACGTACAAAACAAGAGATTGGAGACATCAAGATTTTGGACGAATTTTTTAAGAATTTTCAAATTTTCAGATAGGAGGTTCCAGATGAGGTCAAAAACTAAATACTCAGATCTTCACCAAACTTTGCAGGAATACTTTGCATGTCAAGACACTTGGAAAAAACGTACAAAACAAGAGATCGGAGACATCAAGATTTTCGACGAATTTTTTAAGAATTTTCAAATTTTCAGATGGGAGGTTCCAGATAAGGTCAAAAACGACATACTCAGATCTTCACCAAACTTTGCAGGGATCCATTGGAGGTCGAGACACGTGGAAAAAACGTACAAAACAAGAGATTGGAGACATCAAGATTTTCGACGAATTTTTTAAGAATTTTCAAATTTTCAGAAAGGATGTTCCAGACAAGGTCAAAAACGACATACTCAGATCTTCACCAAACTTTGCAGGGATACATTATAGGTCGAGACACGTGGAAAAAACGTACAAAACAAGAGATTGGAGACATCAAGATTTTGGACGAATTTTTTAAGAATTTTCAAATTTTCTGATAGGAGGTCCCAGATAAGGTCAAAAACTACATACTCAGATCTCCACCAAACATTGCAGGGATACATTGGATGTCAAGACACGTGGAAAAAACGTACAAAACAAGAGATTGGAGACATCAAGATTTTCGACGAATTTTTGAAGAATTTTCAAATTTTCAGATAGGAGGTTCCAGATAAGGTCAAAAACTACATACTCAGATCTTCACCAAACGTTGCAGGGATACTTTGCATGTCAAGACACGTGGAAAAAACGTACAAAACAAGAGATTGGAGATATCAAGATTTTCGACGAATTTTTGAAGAATTTTCAAATTTTCAGATGGGAGGTTCCAGATAAGGTCAAAAACTACATACTCAGATCTTCACCAAACTTTGCATGGATACATTGGATGTCAAGACACGTGGAAAAAACGTACAAAACAAGAGATTGGGGTCATCAAGATTTTGCACGGATTTTTTAAGAATTTTCAAATTTTCAGATGGGAGGTTCCAGATAAGGTCAAAAACGACATACTCAGATCTTCACCAAACTTTGCATGGATACATTGGATGTCAAGACACGTGGAAAAACGTACAAAACAAGAGATTGGAGACATCAAGATTTTGGACGAATTTTTTAAGAATTCTCAAATTTTCAGAAAGGAGGTTCCATATAAGGTCAAAAACTACATACTCAGATCTTCACCAAACTTTGCAGGGATACTTTGGATGTCAAGACACGTGGAAAAAACGTACAAAACAAGAGATTGGAGACATCAAGATTTTGGACGAATTTTTTAAGAATTTTCAAATTTTCAGATAGGAGGTTCCAGATAAGGTCAAAAACTACATACTCAGATCTTCACCAAACTTTGCAGGGATACATTGGATGTCAAGACACGTGGAAAAAACGTACAAAACAAGAGATTGGGGTCATCAAGATTTTGGACGGATTTTTTAGGAATTTTCAAATTTTCAGATGGGAGGTTCCAGATAAGGTCAAAAACTACATACTCAGATCTTCACCAAACATTGCAGGGATACATTGGATGTCAAGACACGTGGAAAAAACGTACAAAACAAGAGATTGGAGACATCAAAATTTTGGACGAATTTTTTAAGAATTTTCAAATTTTCAGATAGGAGGTTCCAGATGAGGTCAAAAACTACATACTCAGATCTTCACCAAACTTTGCAGGAATACTTTGCATGTCAAGACACGTGGAAAAAACGTACAAAACAAGAGATCGGAGACATCAAGATTTTCGACGAATTTTTTAAGAATTTTCAAATTTTCAGATGGGAGGTTCCAGATAAGGTCAAAAACGACATACTCAGATCTTCACCAAACTTTGCATGGATACATTGGATGTCAAGACACGTGGAAAAAACATACAAAACATAGGATTGGTGACATCAAGATTTTGGACGAATTTTTTAAGAATTTTCAAATTTTCAGATAGGAGGTTCCATATAAGGTCAAAAACTACATACTCAGATTTTCACCAAACTTTGCAGGGATACATTGGAGGTCGAGACACGTGGAAAAAAGTACAAAACAAGAGATTGGGGTCATCAAGATTTTGGACGGATTTTTTAGGAATTTTCAAATTTTCAGATGGGAGGTTCCAGATAAGGTCAAAAACTACATACTCAGATCTTCACCAAACATTGCAGGGATACATTGGATGTCAAGACACGTGGAAAAAACGTACAAAACAAGAGATTGGAGACATCAAGATTTTGGACGAATTTTTTAAGAATTTTCAAATTTTCAGATAGGAGGTTCCAGATGAGGTCAAAAACTACATACTCAGATCTTCACCAAACTTTGCAGGAATACTTTGCATGTCAAGACACGTGGAAAAAACGTACAAAACAAGAGATCGGAGACATCAAGATTTTCGACGAATTTTTTAAGAATTTTCAAATTTTCAGATAGGAGGTTCCATATAAGGTCAAAAACTACATACTCAGAACTTCACCAAACTTTGCAGGGATACATTGGAGGTCGAGACACGTGGAAAAAAAGTACAAAACAAGAGATTGGGGTCATCAAGATTTTGGACGGATTTTTTAGGAATTTTCAAATTTTCAGATGGGAGGTTCCAGATAAGGTCAAAAACTACATACTCAGATCTTCACCAAACATTGCAGGGATACATTGGATGTCAAGACACGTGGAAAAAACGTACAAAACAAGAGATTGGAGACATCAAGATTTTGGACGAATTTTTTAAGAATTTTCAAATTTTCAGATAGGAGGTTCCAGATGAGGTCAAAAACTACATACTCAGATCTTCACCAAACTTTGCAGGAATACTTTGCATGTCAAGACACGTGGAAAAAACGTACAAAACAAGAGATCGGAGACATCAAGATTTTCGACGAATTTTTTAAGAATTTTCAAATTTTCAGATGGGAGGTTCCAGATAAGGTCAAAAACGACATACTCAGATCTTCACCAAACTTTGCAGGGATCCATTTAAGGTCGAGACACGTGGAAAAAACGTACAAAACAAGAGATTGGAGACATCAAGATTTTGGACGAATTTTTTAACAATTTTCAAATTTTCAGATAGGAGGTTCCATATAAGGTCAAAAACTACATACTCAGATCTTCACCAAACTTTGCAGGGATACATTGGATGTCAAGACACGTGGAAAAAACGTACAAAACAAGAGATTGGAGACATCAAGATTTTCGACGAATTTTTTAAGAATTTTCAAATTTTCAGAAAGGATGTTCCAGATAAGGTCAAAAACGACATACTCAGATCTTCACCAAACTTTGCAGGGATCCATTGGAGGTCGAGACACGTGGAAAAAACGTACAAAACAAGAGATTGGAGACATCAAGATTTTCGACGAATTTTTGAAGAATTTTCAAATTTTCAGATGGGAGGTTCCAGATAAGGTCAAAAACTACATACTCAGATCTTCACCAAACTTTGCAGGGATACATTGGATGTCAAGACACGTGGAAAAAACGTACAAAAAAGAGATTGGAGACATCAAGATTTTGGACGAATTTTTTAACAATTTTCAAATTTTCAGAAAGGATGTTCCAGATAAGGTCAAAAACGACATACTCAGATCTTCACCAAACTTTGCATGGATACATTGGATGTCAAGACACGTGGAAAAAACGTACAAAACAAGAGATTGGGGTCATCAAGATTTTGCACGGATTTTTTAGGAATTTTCAAATTTTCAGATGGGAGGTTCCAGATAAGGTCAAAAACTACATACTCAGATCTTCACCAAACTTTGCAGGGATACATTGGATGTCAAGACACGTGGAAAAAACGTACAAAACAAGAGATTGGAGACATCAAGATTTTGGACGAATTTTTTAAGAATTTTCAAATTTTCAGATAGGAGGTTCCAGATGAGGTCAAAAACTACATACTCAGATCTTCACCAAACTTTGCAGGAATACTTTGCATGTCAAGACACGTGGAAAAAACGTACAAAACAAGAGATCGGAGACATCAAGATTTTCGACGAATTTTTTAAGAATTTTCAAATTTTCAGATAGGAGGTTCCATATAAGGTCAAAAACTACATACTCAGATCTTCACCAAACTTTGCAGGGATACATTGGAGGTCGAGACACGTGGAAAAAAAAGTACAAAACAAGAGATTGGGGTCATCAAGATTTTGGACGGATTTTTTAGGAATTTTCAAATTTTCAGATGGGAGGTTCCAGATAAGGTCAAAAACTACATACTCAGATCTTCACCAAACATTGCAGGGATACATTGGATGTCAAGACACGTGGAAAAAACGTACAAAACAAGAGATTGGAGACATCAAGATTTTGGACGAATTTTTTAAGAATTTTCAAATTTTCAGATAGGAGGTTCCAGATGAGGTCAAAAACTACATACTCAGATCTTCACCAAACTTTGCAGGAATACTTTGCATGTCAAGACACGTGGAAAAAACGTACAAAACAAGAGATCGGAGACATCAAGATTTTCGACGAATTTTTTAAGAATTTTCAAATTTTCAGATGGGAGGTTCCAGATAAGGTCAAAAACGACATACTCAGATCTTCACCAAACTTTGCAGGGATCCATTGGAGGTCGAGACACGTGGAAAAAACGTACAAAACAAGAGATTGGAGACATCAAGATTTTGGACGAATTTTTTAAGAATTTTCAAATTTTCAGATAGGAGGTTCCATATAAGGTCAAAAACTACATACTCAGATCTTCACCAAACTTTGCAGGGATACATTGGATGTCAAGACACGTGGAAAAAACGTACAAAACAAGAGATTGGAGACATCAAGATTTTCGACGAATTTTTTAAGAATTTTCAAATTTTCAGAAAGGATGTTCCAGATAAGGTCAAAAACGACATACTCAGATCTTCACCAAACTTTGCAGGGATCCATTGGAGGTCGAGACACGTGGAAAAAACGTACAAAACAAGAGATTGGAGACATCAAGATTTTGGACGAATTTTTGAAGAATTTTCAAATTTTCAGATGGGAGGTTCCAGATAAGGTCAAAAACTACATACTCAGATCTTCACCAAACTTTGCAGGGATACATTGGATGTCAAGACACGTGGAAAAAACGTACAAAAAAGAGATTGGAGACATCAAGATTTTGGACGAATTTTTTAACAATTTTCAAATTTTCAGAAAGGATGTTCCAGATAAGGTCAAAAACGATATACTCAGATCTTCACCAAACTTTGCATGGATACATTGGATGTCAAGACACGTGGAAAAAACGTACAAAACAAGAGATTGGGGTCATCAAGATTTTGCACGGATTTTTTAGGAATTTTCAAATTTTCAGATGGGAGGTTCCAGATAAGGTCAAAAACTACATACTCAGATCTTCACCAAACATTGCAGGGATACATTGGATGTCAAGACACGTGGAAAAAACGTACAAAACAAGAGATTGGAGACATCAAGATTTTGGACGAATTTTTTAAGAATTTTCAAATTTTCAGATAGGAGGTTCCAGATGAGGTCAAAAACTACATACTCAGATCTTCACCAAACTTTGCAGGAATACTTTGCATGTCAAGACACGTGGAAAAAACGTACAAAACAAGAGATCGGAGACATCAAGATTTTCGACGAATTTTTTAAGAATTTTCAAATTTTCAGATGGGAGGTTCCAGATAAGGTCAAAAACGACATACTCAGATCTTCACCAAACTTTGCAGGGATCCATTTAAGGTCGAGACACGTGGAAAAAACGTACAAAACAAGAGATTGGAGACATCAAGATTTTGGACGAATTTTTTAACAATTTTCAAATTTTCAGATAGGAGGTTCCATATAAGGTCAAAAACTACATACTCAGATCTTCACCAAACTTTGCAGGGATACATTGGATGTCAAGACACGTGGAAAAAACGTACAAAACAAGAGATTGGAGACATCAAGATTTTCGACGAATTTTTTAAGAATTTTCAAATTTTCAGAAAGGATGTTCCAGATAAGGTCAAAAACGACATACTCAGATCTTCACCAAACTTTGCAGGGATCCATTGGAGGTCGAGACACGTGGAAAAAACGTACAAAACAAGAGATTGGAGACATCAAGATTTTCGACGAATTTTTGAAGAATTTTCAAATTTTCAGATGGGAGGTTCCAGATAAGGTCAAAAACTACATACTCAGATCTTCACCAAACTTTGCAGGGATACATTGGATGTCAAGACACGTGGAAAAAACGTACAAAAAAGAGATTGGAGACATCAAGATTTTGGACGAATTTTTTAACAATTTTCAAATTTTCAGAAAGGATGTTCCAGATAAGGTCAAAAACGACATACTCAGATCTTCACCAAACTTTGCATGGATACATTGGATGTCAAGACACGTGGAAAAAACGTACAAAACAAGAGATTGGGGTCATCAAGATTTTGCACGGATTTTTTAGGAATTTTCAAATTTTCAGATGGGAGGTTCCAGATAAGGTCAAAAACTACATACTCAGATCTTCACCAAACTTTGCAGGGATACATTGGATGTCAAGACACGTGGAAAAAACGTACAAAACAAGAGATTGGAGACATCAAGATTTTGGACGAATTTTTTAAGAATTTTCAAATTTTCAGATAGGAGGTTCCAGATGAGGTCAAAAACTACATACTCAGATCTTCACCAAACTTTGCAGGAATACTTTGCATGTCAAGACACGTGGAAAAAACGTACAAAACAAGAGATCGGAGACATCAAGATTTTCGACGAATTTTTTAAGAATTTTCAAATTTTCAGATAGGAGGTTCCATATAAGGTCAAAAACTACATACTCAGATCTTCACCAAACTTTGCAGGGATACATTGGAGGTCGAGACACGTGGAAAAAAAAGTACAAAACAAGAGATTGGGGTCATCAAGATTTTGGACGGATTTTTTAGGAATTTTCAAATTTTCAGATGGGAGGTTCCAGATAAGGTCAAAAACTACATACTCAGATCTTCACCAAACATTGCAGGGATACATTGGATGTCAAGACACGTGGAAAAAACGTACAAAACAAGAGATTGGAGACATCAAGATTTTGGACGAATTTTTTAAGAATTTTCAAATTTTCAGATAGGAGGTTCCAGATGAGGTCAAAAACTACATACTCAGATCTTCACCAAACTTTGCAGGAATACTTTGCATGTCAAGACACGTGGAAAAAACGTACAAAACAAGAGATCGGAGACATCAAGATTTTCGACGAATTTTTTAAGAATTTTCAAATTTTCAGATGGGAGGTTCCAGATAAGGTCAAAAACGACATACTCAGATCTTCACCAAACTTTGCAGGGATCCATTGGAGGTCGAGACACGTGGAAAAAACGTACAAAACAAGAGATTGGAGACATCAAGATTTTGGACGAATTTTTTAAGAATTTTCAAATTTTCAGATAGGAGGTTCCATATAAGGTCAAAAACTACATACTCAGATCTTCACCAAACTTTGCAGGGATACATTGGATGTCAAGACACGTGGAAAAAACGTACAAAACAAGAGATTGGAGACATCAAGATTTTCGACGAATTTTTTAAGAATTTTCAAATTTTCAGAAAGGATGTTCCAGATAAGGTCAAAAACGACATACTCAGATCTTCACCAAACTTTGCAGGGATCCATTGGAGGTCGAGACACGTGGAAAAAACGTACAAAACAAGAGATTGGAGACATCAAGATTTTGGACGAATTTTTGAAGAATTTTCAAATTTTCAGATGGGAGGTTCCAGATAAGGTCAAAAACTACATACTCAGATCTTCACCAAACTTTGCAGGGATACATTGGATGTCAAGACACGTGGAAAAAACGTACAAAAAAGAGATTGGAGACATCAAGATTTTGGACGAATTTTTTAACAATTTTCAAATTTTCAGAAAGGATGTTCCAGATAAGGTCAAAAACGATATACTCAGATCTTCACCAAACTTTGCATGGATACATTGGATGTCAAGACACGTGGAAAAAACGTACAAAACAAGAGATTGGGGTCATCAAGATTTTGCACGGATTTTTTAGGAATTTTCAAATTTTCAGATGGGAGGTTCCAGATAAGGTCAAAAACTACATACTCAGATCTTCACCAAACTTTGCAGGGATACATTGGATGTCAAGACACGTGGAAAAAACGTACAAAACAAGAGATTGGAGACATCAAGATTTTGGACGAATTTTTTAAGAATTTTCAAATTTTCAGATAGGACGTTCCATATAAGGTCAAAAACTACATACTCAGATCTTCACCAAACTTTGCATGGATACATTATGTGTCAAGACACGTGGAAAAAACGTACAAAACAAAAGATTGGAGACATCAAGATTTTGGTCGAATTTTTTAAGAATTTTCAAATTTTCAGATGGGAGGTTCCAGATAAGGTCAAAAACTACATACTCAGATCTTCACCAAACTTTGCAGGGATACATTGGATGTCAAGACACGTGGAAAAAACGTACAAAAAAGTGATTGGAGACATCAAGATTTTGGTCGAATTTTTTAAGAATTTTCAAATTTTCAGAAAGGATGTTCCAGATAAGGTCAAAAACTACATACTCAGATCTTCACCAAACTTTGCAGGGATACATTGGATGTCAAGACACGTGGAAAAAACGTACAAAAAAGAGATTGGGGTCATCAAGATTTTGGACGGATTTTTTAGGAATTTTCAAATTTTCAGATGGGAGGTTCCAGATAAGGTCAAAAACTACATACTCAGATCTTCACCAAACATTGCAGGGATACATTGGATGTCAAGACACGTGGAAAAAACGTACAAAACAAGAGATTGGAGACATCAAGATTTTGGACGAATTTTTTAAGAATTTTCAAATTTTCAGATAGGAGGTTCCAGATGAGGTCAAAAACTACATACTCAGATCTTCACCAAACTTTGCAGGAATACTTTGCATGTCAAGACACGTGGAAAAAACGTACAAAACAAGAGATCGGAGACATCAAGATTTTCGACGAATTTTTTAAGAATTTTCAAATTTTCAGATAGGAGGTTCCATATAAGGTCAAAAACTACATACTCAGATCTTCACCAAACTTTGCAGGGATACATTGGAGGTCGAGACACGTGGAAAAAAAGTACAAAACAAGAGATTGGGGTCATCAAGATTTTGGACGGATTTTTTAGGAATTTTCAAATTTTCAGATGGGAGGTTCCAGATAAGGTCAAAAACTACATACTCAGATCTTCACCAAACATTGCAGGGATACATTGGATGTCAAGACACGTGGAAAAAACGTACAAAACAAGAGATTGGAGACATCAAGATTTTGGACGAATTTTTTAAGAATTTTCAAATTTTCAGATAGGAGGTTCCAGATGAGGTCAAAAACTACATACTCAGATCTTCACCAAACTTTGCAGGAATACTTTGCATGTCAAGACACGTGGAAAAAACGTACAAAACAAGAGATCGGAGACATCAAGATTTTCGACGAATTTTTTAAGAATTTTCAAATTTTCAGATGGGAGGTTCCAGATAAGGTCAAAAACGACATACTCAGATCTTCACCAAACTTTGCAGGGATCCATTGGAGGTCGAGACACGTGGAAAAAACGTACAAAACAAGAGATTGGAGACATCAAGATTTTGGACGAATTTTTTAAGAATTTTCAAATTTTCAGATAGGAGGTTCCATATAAGGTCAAAAACTACATACTCAGATCTTCACCAAACTTTGCAGGGATACATTGGATGTCAAGACACGTGGAAAAAACGTACAAAACAAGAGATTGGAGACATCAAGATTTTCGACGAATTTTTTAAGAATTTTCAAATTTTCAGAAAGGATGTTCCAGATAAGGTCAAAAACGACATACTCAGATCTTCACCAAACTTTGCAGTGATCCATTGGAGGTCGAGACACGTGGAAAAAACGTACAAAACAAGAGATTGGAGACATCAAGATTTTCGACGAATTTTTGAAGAATTTTCAAATTTTCAGATGGGAGGTTCCAGATAAGGTCAAAAACTACATACTCAGATCTTCACCAAACTTTGCAGGGATACATTGGATGTCAAGACACGTGGAAAAAACGTACAAAAAAGAGATTGGAGACATCAAGATTTTGGACGAATTTTTTAACAATTTTCAAATTTTCAGAAAGGATGTTCCAGATAAGGTCAAAAACGACATACTCAGATCTTCACCAAACTTTGCATGGATACATTGGATGTCAAGACACGTGGAAAAAACGTACAAAACAAGAGATTGGGGTCATCAAGATTTTGCACGGATTTTTTAGGAATTTTCAAATTTTCAGATGGGAGGTTCCAGATAAGGTCAAAAACTACATACTCAGATCTTCACCAAACTTTGCAGGGATACATTGGATGTCAAGACACGTGGAAAAAACGTACAAAACAAGAGATTGGAGACATCAAGATTTTGGACGAATTTTTTAAGAATTTTCAAATTTTCAGATAGGAGGTTCCATATAAGGTCAAAAACTACATACTCAGATCTTCACCAAACTTTGCATGGATACATTATGTGTCAAGACACGTGGAAAAAACGTACAAAACAAAAGATTGGAGACATCAAGATTTTGGTCGAATTTTTTAAGAATTTTCAAATTTTCAGATGGGAGGTTCCAGATAAGGTCAAAAACTACATACTCAGATCTTCACCAAACTTTGCAGGGATACATTGGATGTCAAGACACGTGGAAAAAACGTACAAAAAAGAGATTGGAGACATCAAGATTTTGGACGAATTTTTTAACAATTTTCAAATTTTCAGAAAGGATGTTCCAGATAAGGTCAAAAACGACATACTCAGATCTTCACCAAACTTTGCAGGGATACATTGGATATCAAGACACGTGGAAAAAACGTACAAAACAAGACATTGGAGACATCAAGATTTTCGACGAATTTTTTAAGAATTTTCAAATTTTCAGATAGGAGGTTCCAGATAAGGTCAAAAACTACATACTCAGATCTTCACCAAACGTTGCAGGGATACTTTGCATGTCAAGACACGTGGAAAAAACGTACAAAACAAAAGATTGGAGACATCAAGATTTTCGACGAATTTTTTAAGAATTTTCAAATTTTCAGATGGGAGGTTCCAGATAAGGTCAAAAACGACATACTCAGATCTTCACCAAACTTTGCATGGATACATTGGATGTCAAGACACGTGGAAAAAACGTACAAAACAAGAGATTGGAGACATCAAGATTTTGGAAGAATTTTTTAAGAATTCTCAAATTTTCAGAAAGGAGGTTCCATATAAGGTCAAAAACTACATACTCAGATCTTCACCAAACTTTGCAGGGATACTTTGGATGTCAAGACACGTGGAAAAAACGTACAAAACAAGAGATTGGGGTCATCAAGATTTTGGACGAATTTTTTAAGAATTTTCAAATTTTCAGATGGGAGGTTCAATATAAGGTCAAAATCTACATACTCAGATCTTCACCAAACTTTGCATGGATACATTGGATGTCAAGACACGTGGAAAAAACATACAAAACATAGGATTCGGAACATCAAGATTTTGGTCGAATTTTTTAAGAATTTTCAAATTTTCAGATAGGAGGTTCCATATAAGGTCAAAAACTACATACTCAGATCTTCACCAAACATTGCAGGAATACATTGGATGTCAAGACACGTGGAAAAAACGTACAAAACAAGAGATTGGGGTCATCAAGATTTTGCACGGATTTTTTAGGAATTTTCAAATTTTCAGATGGGAGGTTCCAGATAAGGTCAAAAACTACATACTCAGATCTTCACCAAACTTTGCAGGGATACATTGGATGTCAAGACACGTGGAAAAAACGTACAAAACAAGAGATTGGAGACATCAAGATTTTGGACGAATTTTTTAAGAATTTTCAAATTTTCAGATAGGAGGTTCCATATAAGGTCAAAAACTACATACTCAGATCTTCACCAAACTTTGCATGGATACATTATGTGTCAAGACACGTGGAAAAAACGTACAAAACAAAAGATTGGAGACATCAAGATTTTGGTCGAATTTTTTAAGAATTTTCAAATTTTCAGATGGGAGGTTCCAGATAAGGTCAAAAACTACATACTCAGATCTTCACCAAACTTTGCAGGGATACATTGGATGTCAAGACACGTGGAAAAAACGTACAAAAAAGAGATTGGAGACATCAAGATTTTGGACGAATTTTTTAACAATTTTCAAATTTTCAGATGGGAGGTTCAATATAAGGTCAAAAACTACATACTCAGATCTTCACCAAACTTTGCATGGATACATTGGATGTCAAGACACGTGGAAAAAACATACAAAACATAGGATTCGGAACATCAAGATTTTGGTCGAATTTTTTAAGAATTTTCAAATTTTCAGATAGGAGGTTCCATATAAGTTCAAAAACTACATACTCAGATCTTCACCAAACATTGCAGGAATACATTGGATGTCAAGACACGTGGAAAAAACGTACAAAACAAGAGATTGGAGACATCAAAATTTTGGACGAATTTTTTAACAATTTTCAAATTTTCAGAAAGGATGTTCCAGATAAGGTCAAAAACGACATACTCAGATCTTCACCAAACTTTGCATGGATACATTGGATGTCAAGACACGTGGAAAAAACGTACAAAACAAGAGATTGGGGTCATCAAGATTTTGCACGGATTTTTTAGGAATTTTCAAATTTTCAGATGGGAGGTTCCAGATAAGGTCAAAAACTACATACTCAGATCTTCACCAAACTTTGCAGGGATACATTGGATGTCAAGACACGTGGAAAAAACGTACAAAACAAGAGATTGGAGACATCAAGATATTGGACGAATTTTTTAAGAATTTTCAAATTTTCAGATAGGAGGTTCCATATAAGGTCAAAAACTACATACTCAGATCTTCACCAAACTTTGCATGGATACATTATGTGTCAAGACACGTGGAAAAAACGTACAAACAAGAGATTGGGGTCATCAAGATTTTGGACGAATTTTTTAAGAATTTTCAAATTTTCAGATAGGAGGTTCCATATAAGGTCAAAAACTACATACTCAGATCTTCACCAAACTTTGCATGGATACATTATGTGTCAAGACACGTGGAAAAAACGTACAAAACAAGAGATTGGAGACATCAAGATTTTGGACGAATTTTTTAAGAATTTTCAAATTTTCAGAAAGGATGTTCCAGATAAGGTCAAAAACGACATACTCAGATCTTCACCAAACTTTGCAGGGATACATTGGATATCAAGACACGTGGAAAAAACGTACAAAACAAGAGATTGGAGACATCAAGATTTTCGACGAATTTTTTAAGAATTTTCAAATTTTCAGATAGGAGGTTCCAGATAAGGTCAAAAACTACATACTCAGATCTTCACCAAACGTTGCAGGGATACTTTGCATGTCAAGACACTTGGAAAAAACGTACAAAACAAAAGATTGGAGACATCAAGATTTTCGACGAATTTTTTAAGAATTTTCAAATTTTCAGATGGGAGGTTCCAGATAAGGTCAAAAACGACATACTCAGATCTTCACCAAACTTTGCAGGGATCCATTGGAGGTCGAGACACGTGGAAAAAACGTACAAAACAAGAGATTGGAGACATCAAGATTTTGGACGAATTTTTTAAGAATTTTCAAATTTTCAGATAGGAGGTTCCATATAAGGTCAAAAACTACATACTCAGATCTTCACCAAACTTTGCAGGGATACATTGGATGTCAAGACACGTGGAAAAAACGTACAAAACAAGAGATTGGAGACATCAAGATTTTCGACGAATTTTTTAAGAATTTTCAAATTTTCAGAAAGGATGTTCCAGATAAGGTCAAAAACGACATACTCAGATCTTCACCAAACTTTGCAGGGATCCATTGGAGGTCGAGACACGTGGAAAAAACGTACAAAACAAGAGATTGGAGACATCAAGATTTTCGACGAATTTTTGAAGAATTTTCAAATTTTCAGATGGGAGGTTCCAGATAAGGTCAAAAACTACATACTCAGATCTTCACCAAACTTTGCAGGGATACATTGGATGTCAAGACACGTGGAAAAAACGTACAAAAAAGAGATTGGAGACATCAAGATTTTGGACGAATTTTTTAACAATTTTCAAATTTTCAGAAAGGATGTTCCAGATAAGGTCAAAAACGACATACTCAGATCTTCACCAAACTTTGCATGGATACATTGGATGTCAAGACACGTGGAAAAAACGTACAAAACAAGTGATTGGGGTCATCAAGATTTTGCACGGATTTTTTAGGAATTTTCAAATTTTCAGATGGGAGGTTCCAGATAAGGTCAAAAACTACATACTCAGATCTTCACCAAACTTTGCAGGGATACATTGGATGTCAAGACACGTGGAAAAAACGTACAAAACAAGAGATTGGAGACATCAAGATTTTGGACGAATTTTTTAAGAATTTTCAAATTTTCAGATAGGAGGTTCCATATAAGGTCAAAAACTACATACTCAGATCTTCACCAAACTTTGCATGGATACATTATGTGTCAAGACACGTGGAAAAAACGTACAAAACAAAAGATTGGAGACATCAAGATTTTGGTCGAATTTTTTAACAATTTTCAAATTTTCAGAAAGGATGTTCCAGATAAGGTCAAAAACGACATACTCAGATCTTCACCAAACTTTGCAGGGATACATTGGATATCAAGACACGTGGAAAAAACGTACAAAACAAGAGATTGGAGACATCAAGATTTTCGACGAATTTTTGAAGAATTTTCAAATTTTCAGATAGGAGGTTCCAGATAAGGTCAAAAACTACATACTCAGATCTTCACCAAACGTTGCAGGGATACTTTGCATGTCAAGACACGTGGAAAAAACGTACAAAACAAAAGATTGGAGACATCAAGATTTTCGACGAATTTTTTAAGAATTTTCAAATTTTCAGATGGGAGGTTCCAGATAAGGTCAAAAACGACATACTCAGATCTTCACCAAACTTTGCATGGATACATTGGATGTCAAGACACGTGGAAAAAACGTACAAAACAAGAGATTGGAGACATCAAGATTTTGGACGAATTTTTTAAGAATTCTCAAATTTTCAGAAAGGAGGTTCCATATAAGGTCAAAAACTACATACTCAGATCTTCACCAAACTTTGCAGGGATACTTTGGATGTCAAGACACGTGGAAAAAACGTACAAAACAAGAGATTGGGGTCATCAAGATTTTGGACGAATTTTTTAAGAATTTTCAAATTTTCAGATGGGAGGTTCAATATAAGGTCAAAAACTACATACTCAGATCTTCACCAAACTTTGCATGGATACATTGGATGTCAAGACACGTGGAAAAAACATACAAAACATAAGATTCGGAACATCAAGATTTTGGTCGAATTTTTTAAGAATTTTCAAATTTTCAGATAGGAGGTTCCATATAAGGTCAAAAACTACATACTCAGATCTTCACCAAACATTGCAGGAATACATTGGATGTCAAGACACGTGGAAAAAACGTACAAAACAAGAGATTGGGGTCATCAAGATTTTGCACGGATTTTTTAGGAATTTTCAAATTTTCAGATGGGAGGTTCCAGATAAGGTCAAAAACTACATACTCAGATCTTCACCAAACTTTGCAGGGATACATTGGATGTCAAGACACGTGGAAAAAACGTACAAAACAAGAGATTGGGGTCATCAAGATTTTGCACGGATTTTTGAAGAATTTTCAAATTTTCAGATGGGAGGTTCCAGATAAGGTCAAAAACTACATACTCAGATCTTCACCAAACTTTGCAGGGATACATTGGATGTCAAGACACGTGGAAAAAACGTACAAAACAAGAGATTGGAGACATCAAGATTTTGGACGAATTTTTTAAGAATTTTCAAATTTTCAGAAAGGATGTTCCAGATAAGGTCAAAAACGACATACTCAGATCTTCACCAAACTTTGCAGGGATCCATTGGAGGTCGAGACACGTGGAAAAAACGTACAAAACAAGAGATTGGAGACATCAAGATTTTCGACGAATTTTTGAAGAATTTTCAAATTTTCAGATGGGAGGTTCCAGATAAGGTCAAAAACTACATACTCAGATCTTCACCAAACTTTGCAGGGATACATTGGATGTCAAGACACGTGGAAAAAACGTACAAAAAAGAGATTGGAGACATCAAGATTTTGGACGAATTTTTTAACAATTTTCAAATTTTCAGAAAGGATGTTCCAGATAAGGTCAAAAACGACATACTCAGATCTTCACCAAACCTTGCATGGATACATTGGATGTCAAGACACGTGGAAAAAACGTACAAAACAAGAGATTGGGGTCATCAAGATTTTGCACGGATTTTTTAGGAATTTTCAAATTTTCAGATGGGAGGTTCCAGATAAGGTCAAAAACTACATACTCAGATCTTCACCAAACTTTGCAGGGATACATTGGATGTCAAGACACGTGGAAAAAACGTACAAAACAAGAGATTGGAGACATCAAGATTTTGGACGAATTTTTTAAGAATTTTCAAATTTTCAGATAGGAGGTTCCATATAAGGTCAAAAACTACATACTCAGATCTTCACCAAACTTTGCATGGATACATTATGTGTCAAGACACGTGGAAAAAACGTACAAAACAAAAGATTGGAGACATCAAGATTTTGGTCGAATTTTTTAAGAATTTTCAAATTTTCAGATGGGAGGTTCCAGATAAGGTCAAAAACTACATACTCAGATCTTCACCAAACTTTGCAGGGATACATTGGATGTCAAGACACGTGGAAAAAACGTACAAAAAAGAGATTGGAGACATCAAGATTTTGGACGAATTTTTTAACAATTTTCAAATTTTCAGATGGGAGGTTCAATATAAGGTCAAAAACTACATACTCAGATCTTCACCAAACTTTGCATGGATACATTGGATGTCAAGACACGTGGAAAAAACATACAAAACATAGGATTCGGAACATCAAGATTTTGGTCGAATTTTTTAAGAATTTTCAAATTTTCAGATAGGAGGTTCCATATAAGGTCAAAAACTACATACTCAGATCTTCACCAAACATTGCAGGAATACATTGGATGTCAAGACACGTGGAAAAAACGTACAAAACAAGAGATTGGAGACATCAAGATTTTGGACGAATTTTTTAAGAATTTTCAAATTTTCAGATAGGAGGTTCCATATAAGGTCAAAAACTACATACTCAGATCTTCACCAAACTTTGCATGGATACATTATGTGTCAAGACACGTGGAAAAAACGTACAAAACAAGAGATTGGAGTCATCAAGATTTTGGACGAATTTTTTAAGAATTTTCAAATTTTCAGATAGGAGGTTCCATATAAGGTCAAAAACTACATACTCAGATCTTCACCAAACTTTGCAGGGATACATTGGATGTCAAGACACGTGGAAAAAACGTACAAAACAAGAGATTGGAGACATCAAGATTATGGACGAATTTTTTGAGAATTTTCAAATTTTCAGAAAGGAGGTTCCATAAAGGTCAAAAACTACATACTCAGATCTTCACCAAACTTTGCAGGGATACATTGGATGTCAAGACACGTGGAAAAAACGTACAAAACAAGAGATTGGAGACATCAAGATTTTCGACGAATTTTTTAAGAATTTTCAAATTTTCAGAAAGGATGTTCCAGATAAGGTCAAAAACGACATACTCAGATCTTCACCAAACTTTGCAGGGATACATTGGAGGTCGAGACACGTGGAAAAAACGTACAAAACAAGAGATTGGAGACATCAAGATTTTGGACGAATTTTTGAAGAATTTTCAAATTTTCTGATAGGAGGTCCCAGATAAGGTCAAAAACTACATACTCAGATCTCCACCAAACATTGCAGGGATACATTGGATGTCAAGACACGTGGAAAAAACGTACAAAACAAGAGATTGGAGACATCAAGATTTTCGACGAATTTTTGAAGAATTTTCAAATTTTCAGATAGGAGGTTCCAGATAAGGTCAAAAACTACATACTCAGATCTTCACCAAACGTTGCAGGGATACTTTGCATGTCAAGACACGTGGAAAAAACGTACAAAACAAGAGATTGGAGACATCAAAATTTTGGACGAATTTTTTAAGAATTTTCAAATTTTCAGATAGGAGGTTCCATATAAGGTCAAAAACTACATACTCAGATCTTCACCAAACTTTGCATGGATACATTATGTGTCAAGACACGTGGAAAAAACGTACAAAACAAAAGATTGGAGACATCAAGATATTGGTCGAATTTTTTAAGAATTTTCAAATTTTCAGATGGGAGGTTCCAGATAAGGTCAAAAACTACATACTCAGATCTTCACCAAACTTTGCAGGGATACATTGGATGTCAAGACACGTGGAAAAAACGTACAAAACAAGAGATAGGAGACATCAAGATTTTGGACGAATTTTTTAACAATTTTCAAATTTTCAGAAAGGATGTTCCAGATAAGGTCAAAAACAACATACTCAGATCTTCACAAAACTTTGCAGGGATACATTGGATGTCAAGACACGTGGAAAAAACGTACAAAACAAGAGATCGGAGACATCAAGATTTTCGACGAATTTTTTAAGAATTTTCAAATTTTCAGATGGGAGGTTCCAGATAAGGTCAAAAACTACATACTCAGATCTTCACCAAACTTTGCAGGGATACATTGGATGTCAAGACACGTGGAAAAAACGTACAAAAAAGAGATTGGAGACATCAAGATTTTGGACGAATTTTTTAACAATTTTCAAATTTTCAGATGGGAGGTTCAATATAAGGTCAAAAACTACATACTCAGATCTTCACCAAACTTTGCATGGATACATTGGATGTCAAGACACGTGGAAAAACATACAAAACATAGGATTCGGAACATCAAGATTTTGGTCGAATTTTTTAAGAATTTTCAAATTTTCAGATAGGAGGTTCCATATAAGGTCAAAAACTACATACTCAGATCTTCACCAAACATTGCAGGAATACATTGGATGTCAAGACACGTGGAAAAAACGTACAAAAAAGAGATTGGAGACATCAAGATTTTGGACGAATTTTTTAACAATTTTCAAATTTTCAGAAAGGATGTTCCAGATAAGGTCAAAAACGACATACTCAGATCTTCACCAAACTTTGCATGGATACATTGGATGTCAAGACACGTGGAAAAAACGTACAAAACAAGAGATTGGGGTCATCAAGATTTTGGACGAATTTTTTAGGAATTTTCAAATTTTCAGATGGGAGGTTCCAGATAAGGTCAAAAACTACATACTCAGATCTTCACCAAACTTTGCAGGGATACATTGGATGTCAAGACACGTGGAAAAAACGTACAAAACAAGAGATTGGAGACATCAAGATTTTGGACGAATTTTTTAAGAATTTTCAAATTTTCAGATAGGAGGTTCCATATAAGGTCAAAAACTACATACTCAGATCTTCACCAAACTTTGCATGGATACATTATGTGTCAAGACACGTGGAAAAAACGTACAAAACAAGAGATTGGAGTCATCAAGATTTTGGACGAATTTTTTAAGAATTTTCAAATTTTCAGATAGGAGGTTCCATATAAGGTCAAAAACTACATACTCAGATCTTCACCAAACTTTGCAGGGATACATTGGATGTCAAGACACGTGGAAAAAACGTACAAAACAAGAGATTGGAGACATCAAGATTATGGACGAATTTTTTGAGAATTTTCAAATTTTCAGAAAGGAGGTTCCATAAAGGTCAAAAACTACATACTCAGATCTTCACCAAACTTTGCAGGGATACATAGGATGTCAAGACACGTGGAAAAAACGTACAAAACAAGAGATTGGAGACATCAAGATTTTCGACGAATTTTTTAAGAATTTTCAAATTTTCAGAAAGGATGTTCCAGATAAGGTCAAAAACGACATACTCAGATCTTCACCAAACTTTGCAGGGATACATTGGAGGTCGAGACACGTGGAAAAAACGTACAAAACAAGAGATTGGAGACATCAAGATTTTGGACGAATTTTTGAAGAATTTTCAAATTTTCTGATAGGAGGTCCCAGATAAGGTCAAAAACTACATACTCAGATCTCCACCAAACATTGCAGGGATACATTGGATGTCAAGACAAGTGGAAAAAACGTACAAAACAAGAGATTGGAGACATCAAGATTTTCGACGAATTTTTGAAGAATTTTCAAATTTTCAGATAGGAGGTTCCAGATAAGGTCAAAAACTACATACTCAGATCTTCACCAAACGTTGCAGGGATACTTTGCATGTCAAGACACGTGGAAAAAACGTACAAAACAAGAGATTGGAGACATCAAAATTTTGGACGAATTTTTTAAGAATTTTCAAATTTTCAGATAGGAGGTTCCATATAAGGTCAAAAACTACATACTCAGATCTTCACCAAACTTTGCATGGATACATTATGTGTCAAGACACGTGGAAAAAACGTACAAAACAAAAGATTGGAGACATCAAGATATTGGTCGAATTTTTTAAGAATTTTCAAATTTTCAGATGGAAGGTTCCAGATAAGGTCAAAAACTACATACTCAGATCTTCACCAAACTTTGCAGGGATACATTGGATGTCAAGACACGTGGAAAAAACGTACAAAACAAGAGATAGGAGACATCAAGATTTTGGACGAATTTTTTAACAATTTTCAAATTTTCAGAAAGGATGTTCCAGATAAGGTCAAAAACAACATACTCAGATCTTCACAAAACTTTGCAGGGATACATTGGATGTCAAGACACGTGGAAAAAACGTACAAAACAAGAGATCGGAGACATCAAGATTTTCGACGAATTTTTTAAGAATTTTCAAATTTTCAGATGGGAGGTTCCAGATAAGGTCAAAAACTGCATACTCAGATCTTCACCAAACTTTGCAGGGATACATTGGATGTCAAGACACGTGGAAAAAACGTACAAAAAAGAGATTGGAGACATCAAGATTTTGGACGAATTTTTTAACAATTTTCAAATTTTCAGAAAGGATGTTCCAGATAAGGTCAAAAACGACATACTCAGATCTTCACCAAACTTTGCATGGATACATTGGATGTCAAGACACGTGGAAAAAACGTACAAAACAAGAGATTGGGGTCATCAAGATTTTGCTCGGATTTTTTAGGAATTTTCAAATTTTCAGATGGGAGGTTCCAGATAAGGTCAAAAACTACATACTCAGATCTTCACCAAACTTTGCAGGGATACATTGGATGTCAAGACACGTGGAAAAAACGTACAAAACAAGAGATTGGAGACATCAAGATTTTGGACGAATTTTTTAAGAATTTTCAAATTTTCAGATAGGAGGTTCCATATAAGGTCAAAAACTACATACTCAGATCTTCACCAAACTTTGCATGGATACATTATGTGTCAAGACACGTGGAAAAAACGTACAAAACAAAAGATTGGAGACATCAAGATTTTGGTCGAATTTTTTAAGAATTTTCAAATTTTCAGATGGGAGGTTCCAGATAAGGTCAAAAACTACATACTCAGATCTTCACCAAACTTTGCAGGGATACATTGGATGTCAAGACACGTGGAAAAAACGTACAAAAAAGAGATTGGAGACATCAAGATTTTGGACGAATTTTTTAACAATTTTCAAATTTTCAGAAAGGATGTTCCAGATAAGGTCAAAAACGACATACTCAGATCTTCACCAAACTTTGCAGGGATACATTGGATATCAAGACACGTGGAAAAAACGTACAAAACAAGAGATTGGAGACATCAAGATTTTCGACGAATTTTTTAAGAATTTTCAAATTTTCAGATAGGAGGTTCCATATAAGGTCAAAAACTACATACTCAGATCTTCACCAAACTTTGCATGGATACATTATGTGTCAAGACACGTGGAAAAAACGTACAAAACAAGAGATTGGGGTCATCAAGATTTTGGACGAATTTTTTAAGAATTTTCAAATTTTCAGATAGGAGGTTCCATATAAGGTCAAAAACTACATACTCAGATCTTCACCAAACTTTGCATGGATACATTATGTGTCAAGACACGTGGAAAAACGTACAAAACAAAAGATTGGAGACATCAAGATTTTGGTCGAATTTTTTAAGAATTTTCAAATTTTCAGATGGGAGGTTCCAGATAAGGTCAAAAACTACATACTCAGATCTTCACCAAACTTTGCAGGGATACATTGGATGTCAAGACACGTGGAAAAAACGTACAAAACAAGAGATAGGAGACATCAAGATTTTGGACGAATTTTTTAACAATTTTCAAATTTTCAGAAAGGATGTTCCAGATAAGGTCAAAAACAACATACTCAGATCTTCACCAAACTTTGCAGGGATACATTGGATGTCAAGACACGTGGAAAAAACGTACAAAACAAGAGATCGGAGACATCAAGATTTTCGACGAATTTTTTAAGAATTTTCAAATTTTCAGATGGGAGGTTCCAGATAAGGTCAAAAACTACATACTCAGATCTTCACCAAACTTTGCAGGGATACATTGGATGTCAAGACACGTGGAAAAAACGTACAAAAAAGAGATTGGAGACATCAAGATTTTCGACGAATTTTTTAACAATTTTCAAATTTTCAGAAAGGATGTTCCAGATAAGGTCAAAAACGACATACTCAGATCTTCACCAAACTTTGCATGGATACATTGGATGTCAAGACACGTGGAAAAAACGTACAAAACAAGAGATTGGGGTCATCAAGATTTTGCACGGATTTTTTAGGAATTTTCAAATTTTCAGATGGGAGGTTCCAGATAAGGTCAAAAACTACATACTCAGATCTTCACCAAACTTTGCAGGGATACATTGGATGTCAAGACACGTGGAAAAAACGTACAAAACAAGAGATTGGAGACATCAAGATTTTGGACGAATTTTTTAAGAATTTTCAAATTTTCAGATAGGAGGTTCCATATAAGGTCAAAAACTACATACTCAGATCTTCACCAAACTTTGCATGGATACATTATGTGTCAAGACACGTGGAAAAACGTACAAAACAAAAGATTGGAGACATAAGATTTTGGTCGAATTTTTTAAGAATTTTCAAATTTTCAGATGGGAGGTTCCAGATAAGGTCAAAAACTACATACTCAGATCTTCACCAAACTTTGCAGGGATACATTGGATGTCAAGACACGTGGAAAAAACGTACAAAAAAGAGATTGGAGACATCAAGATTTTGGACGAATTTTTTAACAATTTTCAAATTTTCAGATGGGAGGTTCCAGATAAGGTCAAAAACTACATACTCAGATCTTCACCAAACTTTGCAGGGATACATTGGATGTCAAGACACGTGGAAAAAACGTACAAAACAAGAGATTGGAGACATCAAGATTTTGGACGAATTTTTTAAGAATTTTCAAATTTTCAGATAGGAGGTTCCATATAAGGTCAAAAACTACATACTCAGATCTTCACCAAACTTTGCATGGATACATTGGATGTCAAGACACGTGGAAAAAACGTACAAAACAAGAGATTGGGGTCATCAAGATTTTGGACGGATTTTTTAGGAATTTTCAAATTTTCAGATGGGAGGTTCCAGATAAGGTCAAAAACTACATACTCAGATCTTCACCAAACATTGCAGGGATACATTGGATGTCAAGACACGTGGAAAAAACGTACAAAACAAGAGATTGGAGACATCAAAATTTTGGACGAATTTTTTAAGAATTTTCAAATTTTCAGATAGGAGGTTCCATATAAGGTCAAAAACTACATACTCAGATCTTCACCAAACTTTGCAGGGATACATTGGATATCAAGACACGTGGAAAAAACGTACAAAACAAGAGATTGGAGACATCAAGATTTTGGACGAATTTTTTAAGAATTTTCAAATTTTCGGATGGGAGGTTCAATATAAGGTCAAAAACTACATACTCAGATCTTCACCAAACTTTGCAGGGATACATTGGATGTCAAGACACGTGGAAAAAACGTACAAAACAAGAGATTGGAGACATCAAGATTTTGGACGAATTTTTTAAGAATTTTCAAATTTTCAGATAGGAGGTTCCATAAAAGGTCAAAAACTACATACTCAGATCTTCACCAAACTTTGCAGGGATACATTGGATATCAAGACACGTGGAAAAAACGTACAAAACAAGAGATTGGAGACATCAAGATTTTGGACGAATTTTTTAAGAATTTTCAAATTTTCAGATAGGAGGTTCCAGATAAGGTCAAAAACTACATACTCAGATCTTCACCAAACTTTGCAGGGATACATTGGATGTCAAGACACGTGGAAAAAACGTACAAAACAAGAGATTGGGGTCATCAAGATTTTGGACGAATTTTTTAAGAATTTTCAAATTTTCAGATAGGAGGTTCCAGATGAGGTCAAAAACTACATACTCAGATCTTCACCAAACTTTGCAGGAATACTTTGCATGTCAAGACACGTGGAAAAAACGTACAAAACAAGAGATCGGAGACATCAAGATTTTCGACGAATTTTTTAAGAATTTTCAAATTTTCAGATGGGAGGTTCCAGATAAGGTCAAAAACGACATACTCAGATCTTCACCAAACTTTGCAGGGATACATTGGATGTCAAGACACGTGGAAAAAACGTACAAAAAAGAGATTGGAGACATCAAGATTTTGGACGAATTTTTTAACAATTTTCAAATTTTCAGAAAGGATGTTCCAGATAAGGTCAAAAACGACATACTCAGATCTTCACCAAACTTTGCAGGGATACATTGGATATCAAGACACGTGGAAAAAACGTACAAAACAAGAGATTGGAGACATCAAGATTTTGGTCGAATTTTTTAAGAATTTTCAAATTTTCAGATGGGAGGTTCAATATAAGGTCAAAAACTACATACTCAGATCTTCACCAAACTTTGCAGGGATACATTGGATGTCAAGACACGTGGAAAAAACGTACAAAACAAGAGATTGGAGACATCAAGATTTTGGTCGAATTTTTTAAGAATTTTCAAATTTTCAGATAGGAGGTTCCATATAAGGTCAAAAACTACATACTCAGATCTTCACCAAACATTGCAGGAATACATTGGATGTCAAGACACGTGGAAAAAACGTACAAAACAAGAGATTGGAGACATCAAGATTTTGGACGAATTTTTTAAGAATTTTCAAATTTTCAGATAGGAGGTTCCAGATAAGGTCAAAAACTACATACTCAGATCTTCACCAAACTTTGCAGGGATACATTGGATGTCAAGACACGTGGAAAAAACGTACAAAACAAGAGATTGGGGTCATCAAGATTTTGGACGGATTTTTTAGGAATTTTCAAATTTTCAGATGGGAGGTTCCAGATAAGGTCAAAAACTACATATTCAGATCTTCACCAAACATTGCAGGGATACATTGGATGTCAAGACACGTGGAAAAAACGTACAAAACAAGAGATTGGAGACATCAAAATTTTGGACGAATTTTTTAAGAATTTTCAAATTTTCAGATAGGAGGTTCCAGATGAGGTCAAAAACTACATACTCAGATCTTCACCAAACTTTGCAGGAATACTTTGCATGTCAAGACACGTGGAAAAAACATACAAAACATAGGATTGGTGACATCAAGATTTTGGACGAATTTTTTAAGAATTTTCAAATTTTCAGATAGGAGGTTCCATATAAGGTCAAAAACTACATACTCAGATCTTCACCAAACTTTGCAGGGATACATTGGAGGTCGAGACACGTGGAAAAAAAGTACAAAACAAGAGATTGGGGTCATCAAGATTTTGGACGTATTTTTTAGGAATTTTCAAATTTTCAGATGGGAGGTTCCAGATAAGGTCAAAAACTACATACTCAGATCTTCACCAAACATTGCAGGGATACATTGGATGTCAAGACACGTGGAAAAAACGTACAAAACAAGAGATTGGAGACATCAAGATTTTGGACGAATTTTTTAAGAATTTTCAAATTTTCAGATAGGAGGTTCCAGATGAGGTCAAAAACTACATACTCAGATCTTCACCAAACTTTGCAGGAATACTTTGCATGTCAAGACACGTGGAAAAAACGTACAAAACAAGAGATCGGAGACATCAAGATTTTCGACGAATTTTTTAAGAATTTTCAAATTTTCAGATGGGAGGTTCCAGATAAGGTCAAAAACGACATACTCAGATCTTCACCAAACTTTGCAGGGATCCATTGGAGGTCGAGACACGTGGAAAAAACGTACAAAACAAGAGATTGGAGACATCAAGATTTTGGACGAATTTTTTAAGAATTTTCAAATTTTCAGATAGGAGGTTCCATATAAGGTCAAAAACTACATACTCAGATCTTCACCAAACTTTGCAGGGATACATTGGATGTCAAGACACGTGGAAAAAACGTACAAAACAAGAGATTGGAGACATCAAGATTTTCGACGAATTTTTTAAGAATTTTCAAATTTTCAGAAAGGATGTTCCAGATAAGGTCAAAAACGACATACTCAGATCTTCACCAAACTTTGCAGGGATCCATTGGAGGTCGAGACACGTGGAAAAAACGTACAAAACAAGAGATTGGAGACATCAAGATTTTGGACGAATTTTTGAAGAATTTTCAAATTTTCAGATGGGAGGTTCCAGATAAGGTCAAAAACTACATACTCAGATCTTCACCAAACTTTGCAGGGATACATTGGATGTCAAGACACGTGGAAAAAACGTACAAAAAAGAGATTGGAGACATCAAGATTTTGGACGAATTTTTTAACAATTTTCAAATTTTCAGAAAGGATGTTCCAGATAAGGTCAAAAACGACATACTCAGATCTTCACCAAACTTTGCATGGATACATTGGATGTCAAGACACGTGGAAAAAACGTACAAAACAAGAGATTGGGGTCATCAAGATTTTGCACGGATTTTTTAGGAATTTTCAAATTTTCAGATGGGAGGTTCCAGATAAGGTCAAAAACTACATACTCAGATCTTCACCAAACTTTGCAGGGATACATTGGATGTCAAGACACGTGGAAAAAACGTACAAAACAAGAGATTGGAGACATCAAGATTTTGGACGAATTTTTTAAGAATTTTCAAATTTTCAGATAGGAGGTTCCATATAAGGTCAAAAACTACATACTCAGATCTTCACCAAACTTTGCATGGATACATTATGTGTCAAGACACGTGGAAAAAACGTACAAAACAAAAGATTGGAGACATCAAGATTTTGGTCGAATTTTTTAAGAATTTTCAAATTTTCAGATGGGAGGTTCCAGATAAGGTCAAAAACTACATACTCAGATCTTCACCAAACTTTGCAGGGATACATTGGATGTCAAGACACGTGGAAAAAACGTACAAAAAAGAGATTGGAGACATCAAGATTTTGGACGAATTTTTTAACAATTTTCAAATTTTCAGAAAGGATGTTCCAGATAAGGTCAAAAACGACATACTCAGATCTTCACCAAACTTTGCATGGATACATTGGATGTCAAGACACGTGGAAAAAACGTACAAAAAAGAGATTGGAGACATCAAGATTTTGGACGAATTTTTTAAGAATTTTCAAATTTTCAGAAAGGATGTTCCAGATAAGGTCAAAAACGACATACTCAGATCTTCACCAAACTTTGCATGGATACATTGGATGTCAAGACACGTGGAAAAAACGTACAAAACAAGAGATTGGGGTCATCAAGATTTTGCACGGATTTTTTAGGAATTTTCAAATTTTCAGATGGGAGGTTCCAGATAAGGTCAAAAACTACATACTCAGATCTTCACCAAACTTTGCAGGGATACATTGGATGTCAAGACACGTGGAAAAAACGTACAAAACAAGAGATTGGGGTCATCAAGATTTTGCACGGATTTTTTAGGAATTTTCAAATTTTCAGATGGGAGGTTCCAGATAAGGTCAAAAACTACATACTCAGATCTTCACCAAACTTTGCAGGGATACATTGGATGTCAAGACACGTGGAAAAAACGTACAAAACAAGAGATTGGAGACATCAAGATTTTGGACGAATTTTTTAAGAATTTTCAAATTTTCAGATAGGAGGTTCCATATAAGGTCAAAAACTACATACTCAGATCTTCACCAAACTTTGCAGGGATACATTGGATGTCAAGACACGTGGAAAAAACGTACAAAAAAGAGATTGGAGACATCAAGATTTTGGACGAATTTTTTAACAATTTTCAAATTTTCAGAAAGGATGTTCCAGATAAGGTCAAAAACGACATACTCAGATCTTCACCAAACTTTGCATGGATACATTGGATGTCAAGACACGTGGAAAAAACGTACAAAACAAGAGATTGGGTTCATCAAGATTTTGCACGGATTTTTTAGGAATTTTCAAATTTTCAGATGGGAGGTTCCAGATAAGGTCAAAAACTACATACTCAGATCTTCACCAAACTTTGCAGGGATTCATTGGATGTCAAGACACGTGGAAAAAACGTACAAAACAAGAGATTGGAGACATCAAGATTTTGGACGAATTTTTTAAGAATTTTCAAATTTTCAGATAGGAGGTTCCATATAAGGTCAAAAACTACATACTCAGATCTTCACCAAACTTTGCATGGATACATTATGTGTCAAGACACGTGGAAAAAACGTACAAAACAAAAGATTGGAGACATCAAGATTTTGGTCGAATTTTTTAAGAATTTTCAAATTTTCAGATGGGAGGTTCCAGATAAGGTCAAAAACTACATACTCAGATCTTCACCAAACTTTGCAGGGATACATTGGATGTCAAGACACGTGGAAAAAACGTACAAAAAAGAGATTGGAGACATCAAGATTTTGGACGAATTTTTTAACAATTTTCAAATTTTCAGAAAGGATGTTCCAGATAAGGTCAAAAACGACATACTCAGATCTTCACCAAACTTTGCAGGGATACATTGGATATCAAGACACGTGGAAAAAACGTACAAAACAAGAGATTGGAGACATCAAGATTTTCGACGAATTTTTTAAGAATTTTCAAATTTTCAGATAGGAGGTTCCATATAAGGTCAAAAACTACATACTCAGATCTTCACCAAACTTTGCATGGATACATTATGTGTCAAGACACGTGGAAAAAACGTACAAAACAAGAGATTGGGGTCATCAAGATTTTGGACGAATTTTTTAAGAATTTTCAAATTTTCAGATAGGAGGTTCCTAATAAGGTCAAAAACTACATACTCAGATCTTCACCAAACTTTGCAGGGATACATTGGATGTCAAGACACGTGGAAAAAACGTACAAAACAAAAGATTGGAGACATCAAGATATTGGTCGAATTTTTTAAGAATTTTCAAATTTTCAGATGGGAGGTTCCAGATAAGGTCAAAAACTACATACTCAGATCTTCACCAAACTTTGCAGGGATACATTGGATGTCAAGACACGTGGAAAAAACGTACAAAAAAGAGATTGGAGACATCAAGATTTTCGACGAATTTTTTAACAATTTTCAAATTTTCAGAAAGGATGTTCCAGATAAGGTCAAAAACGACATACTCAGATCTTCACCAAACTTTGCATGGATACATTGGATGTCAAGACACGTGGAAAAAACGTACAAAACAAGAGATTGGGGTCATCAAGATTTTGCACGGATTTTTTAGGAATTTTCAAATTTTCAGATGGGAGGTTCCAGATAAGGTCAAAAACTACATACTCAGATCTTCACCAAACTTTGCAGGGATACATTGGATGTCAAGACACGTGGAAAAAACGTACAAAACAAGAGATTGGAGACATCAAGATTTTGGACGAATTTTTTAAGAATTTTCAAATTTTCAGATAGGAGGTTCCATATAAGGTCAAAAACTACATACTCAGATCTTCACCAAACTTTGCATGGATACATTATGTGTCAAGACACGTGGAAAAAACGTACAAAACAAAAGATTGGAGACATCAAGATTTTGGTCGAATTTTTTAAGAATTTTCAAATTTTCAGATGGGAGGTTCCAGATAAGGTCAAAAACTACATACTCAGATCTTCACCAAACTTTGCAGGGATACATTGGATGTCAAGACACGTGGAAAAAACGTACAAAAAAGAGATTGGAGACATCAAGATTTTGGACGAATTTTTTAACAATTTTCAAATTTTCAGATGGGAGGTTCCAGATAAGGTCAAAAACTACATACTCAGATCTTCACCAAACTTTGCAGGGATACATTGGATGTCAAGACACGTGGAAAAAACGTACAAAACAAGAGATTGGAGACATCAAGATTTTGGACGAATTTTTTAAGAATTTTCAAATTTTCAGAAAGGATGTTCCAGATAAGGTCAAAAACGACATACTCAGATCTTCACCAAACTTTGCAGGGATCCATTGGAGGTCGAGACACGTGGAAAAAACGTACAAAACAAGAGATTGGAGACATCAAGATTTTCGACGAATTTTTGAAGAATTTTCAAATTTTCAGATGGGAGGTTCCAGATAAGGTCAAAAACTACATACTCAGATCTTCACCAAACTTTGCAGGGATACATTGGATGTCAAGACACGTGGAAAAAACGTACAAAAAAGAGATTGGAGACATCAAGATTTTGGACGAATTTTTTAACAATTTTCAAATTTTCAGAAAGGATGTTCCAGATAAGGTCAAAAACGACATACTCAGATCTTCACCAAACCTTGCATGGATACATTGGATGTCAAGACACGTGGAAAAAACGTACAAAACAAGAGATTGGGGTCATCAAGATTTTGCACGGATTTTTTAGGAATTTTCAAATTTTCAGATGGGAGGTTCCAGATAAGGTCAAAATCTACATACTCAGATCTTCACCAAACTTTGCAGGGATACATTGGATGTCAAGACACGTGGAAAAAACGTACAAAACAAGAGATTGGAGACATCAAGATTTTGGACGAATTTTTTAAGAATTTTCAAATTTTCAGATAGGAGGTTCCATATAAGGTCAAAAACTACATACTCAGATCTTCACCAAACTTTGCATGGATACATTATGTGTCAAGACACGTGGAAAAAACGTACAAAACAAAACATTGGAGACATCAAGATTTTGGTCGAATTTTTTAAGAATTTTCAAATTTTCAGATGGGAGGTTCCAGATAAGGTCAAAAACTACATACTCAGATCTTCACCAAACTTTGCAGGGATACATTGGATGTCAAGACACGTGGAAAAAACGTACAAAAAAGAGATTGGAGACATCAAGATTTTGGACGAATTTTTTAACAATTTTCAAATTTTCAGAAAGGATGTTCCAGATAAGGTCAAAAACGACATACTCAGATCTTCACCAAACTTTGCAGGGATACATTGGATGTCAAGACACGTGGAAAAAACGTACAAAACAAGAGATTGGAGACATCAAGATTTTCGACGAATTTTTGAAGAATTTTCAAATTTTCAGATAGGAGGTTCCAGATAAGGTCAAAAACTACATACTCAGATCTTCACCAAACGTTGCAGGGATACTTTGCATGTCAAGACACGTGGAAAAAACGTACAAAACAAGAGATTGGAGACATCAAGATTTTGGACGAATTTTTTAAGAATTTTCAAATTTTCAGATAGGAGGTTCCATATAAGGTCAAAAACTACATACTCAGATCTTCACCAAACTTTGCATGGATACATTATGTGTCAAGACACGTGGAAAAAACGTACAAAACAAAAGATTGGAGACATCAAGATATTGGTCGAATTTTTTAAGAATTTTCAAATTTTCAGATGGGAGGTTCCAGATAAGGTCAAAAACTACATACTCAGATCTTCACCAAACTTTGCAGGGATACATTGGATGTCAAGACACGTGGAAAAAACGTACAAAACAAGAGATTGGAGACATCAAGATTTTGGACGAATTTTTTAAGAATTTTCAAATTTTCAGAAAGGATGTTCCAATTAAGGTCAAAAACGACATACTCAGATCTTCACCAAACTTTGCAGGGATCCATTGGAGGTCGAGACACGTGGAAAAAACGTACAAAACAAGAGATTGGAGACATCAAGATTTTCGACGAATTTTTGAAGAATTTTCAAATTTTCAGATGGGAGGTTCCAGATAAGGTCAAAAACTACATACTCAGATCTTCACCAAACTTTGCAGGGATACATTGGATGTCAAGACACGTGGAAAAAAACGTACAAAAAAGAGATTGGAGACATCAAGATTTTGGACGAATTTTTTAAGAATTTTCAAATTTTCAGAAAGGATGTTCCAGATAAGGTCAAAAACGACATACTCAGATCTTCACCAAACCTTGCATGGATACATTGGATGTCAAGACACGTGGAAAAAACGTACAAAACAAGAGATTGGGGTCATCAAGATTTTGCACGGATTTTTTAGGAATTTTCAAATTTTCAGTTGGGAGGTTCCAGATAAGGTCAAAAACTACATACTCAGATCTTCACCAAACTTTGCAGGGATACATTGGATGTCAAGACACGTGGAAAAAACGTACAAAACAAGAGATTGGAGACATCAAGATTTTGGACGAATTTTTTAAGAATTTTCAAATTTTCAGATAGGAGGTTCCATATAAGGTCAAAAACTACATACTCAGATCTTCACCAAACTTTGCATGGATACATTATGTGTCAAGACACGTGGAAAAAACGTACAAAACAAAAGATTGGAGACATCAAGATTTTGGTCGAATTTTTTAAGAATTTTCAAATTTTCAGATGGGAGGTTCCAGATAAGGTCAAAAACTACATACTCAGATCTTCACCAAACTTTGCAGGGATACATTGGATGTCAAGACACGTGGAAAAAACGTACAAAAAAGAGATTGGAGACATCAAGATTTTGGACGAATTTTTTAACAATTTTCAAATTTTCAGAAAGGATGTTCCAGATAAGGTCAAAAACGACATACTCAGATCTTCACCAAACTTTGCAGGGATACATTGGATATCAAGACACGTGGAAAAAACGTACAAAACAAGAGATTGGAGACATCAAGATTTTCGAAGAATTTTTTAAGAATTTTCAAATTTTCAGATAGGAGGTTCCAGATAAGGTCAAAAACTACATACTCAGATCTTCACCAAACGTTGCAGGGATACTTTGCATGTCAAGACACGTGGAAAAAACGTACAAAACAAAAGATTGGAGACATCAAGATTTTGGACGAATTTTTTAAGAATTTTCAAATTTTCAGATGGGAGGTTCCAGATAAGGTCAAAAACGACATACTCAGATCTTCACCAAACTTTGCATGGATACATTGGATGTCAAGACACGTGGAAAAAACGTACAAAACAAGAGATTGGAGACATCAAGATTTTGGACGAATTTTTTAAGAATTCTCAAATTTTCAGAAAGGAGGTTCCATATAAGGTCAAAAACTACATACTCAGATCTTCACCAAACTTTGCAGGGATACTTTGGATGTCAAGACACGTGGAAAAAACGTACAAAACAAGAGATTGGGGCCATCAAGATTTTGGACGAATTTTTTAAGAATTTTCAAATTTTCAGATGGGAGGTTCAATATAAGGTCAAAAACTACATACTCAGATCTTCACCAAACTTTGCATGGATACATTGGATGTCAAGACACGTGGAAAAAACATACAAAACATAGGATTCGGAACATCAAGATTTTGGTCGAATTTTTTAAGAATTTTCAAATTTTCAGATAGGAGGTTCCATATAAGGTCAAAAACTACATACTCAGATCTTCACCAAACATTGCAGGAATACATTGGATGTCAAGACACGTGGAAAAAACGTACAAAACAAGAGATTGGGGTCATCAAGATTTTGCACGGATTTTTTAGGAATTTTCAAATTTTCAGATGGGAGGTTCCAGATAAGGTAAAAAACTACATACTCAGATCTTCACCAAACTTTGCAGGGATACATTGGATGTCAAGACACGTGGAAAAAACGTACAAAACAAGAGATTGGAGACATCAAGATTTTGGACGAATTTTTTAAGGATTTTCAAATTTTCAGATAGGAGGTTCCATATAAGGTCAAAAACTACATACTCAGATCTTCACCAAACTTTGCATGGATACATTATGTGTCAAGACACGTGGAAAAAACGTACAAAACAAGAGATTGGAGACATCAAGATTTTGGACGAATTTTTTAAGAATTTTCAAATTTTCAGAAAGGATGTTCCAGATAAGGTCAAAAACAACATACTCAGATCTTCACCAAACTTTGCAGGGATACATTGGATATCAAGACACGTGGAAAAAACGTACAAAACAAGAGATTGGAGACATCAAGATTTTGGACGAATTTTTTAAGAATTTTCAAATTTTCAGATAGGAGGTTCCAGATAAGATCAAAAACTACATACTCAGATCTTCACCAAACTTTGCAGGGATACATTGGATGTCAAGACACGTGGAAAAAAAGTACAAAACAAGAGATTGGGGTCATCAAGATTTTGGACGGATTTTTTAGGAATTTTCAAATTTTCAGATGGGAGGTTCCATATAAGGTCAAAAACTACATACTCAGATCTTCACCAAACTTTGCAGGGATACATTGGATGTCAAGACACGTGGAAAAAACGTACAAAACAAGAGATTGGAGACATCAAGATTTTCGACGAATTTTTTAAGAATTTTCAAATTTTCAGATGGGAGATTCCAGATAAGGTCAAAAACTACATACTCAGATCTTCACCAAACTTTGCAGGGATACATTGGATGTCAAGACACGTGGAAAAAACGTACAAAACAAGAGATTGGAGACATCAAGATTTTGGACGAATTTTTTAAGAATTTTCAAATTTTCAGATAGGAGGTTCCAGATAAGGTCAAAAACTACATACTCAGATCTTCACCAAACTTTGCAGGGATACATTGGATGTCAAGACACGTGGAAAAAACGTACAAAACAAGAGATTGGGGTCATCAAGATTTTGGACGGATTTTTTAGGAATTTTCAAATTTTCAGATGGGAGGTTCCAGATAAGGTCAAAAACTACATACTCAGATCTTCACCAAACATTGCAGGGATACATTGGATGTCAAGACACGTGGAAAAAACGTACAAAACAAGAGATTGGAGACATCAAGATTTTGGACGAATTTTTTAAGAATTTTCAAATTTTCAGATAGGAGGTTCCAGATGAGGTCAAAAACTAAATACTCAGATCTTCACCAAACTTTGCAGGAATACTTTGCATGTCAAGACACGTGGAAAAAACATACAAAACATAGGATTGGTGACATCAAGATTTTGGACGAATTTTTTAAGAATTTTCAAATTTTCAGATAGGAGGTTCCATATAAGGTCAAAAACTACATACTCAGATCTTCACCAAACTTTGCAGGGATACATTGGAGGTCGAGACACGTGGAAAAAAAGTACAAAACAAGAGATTGGGGTCATCAAGATTTTGGACGGATTTTTTAGGAATTTTCAAATTTTCAGATGGGAGGTTCCAGATAAGGTCAAAAACTACATACTCAGATCTTCACCAAACATTGCAGGGATACATTGGATGTCAAGACACGTGGAAAAAACGTACAAAACAAGAGATCGGAGACATCAAGATTTTCGACGAATTTTTTAAGAATTTTCAAATTTTCAGATGGGAGGTTCCAGATAAGGTCAAAAACGACATACTCAGATCTTCACCAAACTTTGCAGGGATCCATTGGAGGTCGAGACACGTGGAAAAAACGTACAAAACAAGAGATTGGAGACATCAAGATTTTGGACGAATTTTTTAAGAATTTTCAAATTTTCAGATGGGAGGTTCCATATAAGGTCAAAAACTACATACTCAGATCTTCACCAAACTTTGCAGGAATACATTGGATGTCAAGACACGTGGAAAAAACGTACAAAACAAGAGATTGGAGACATCAAGATTTTCGACGAATTTTTTAAGAATTTTCAAATTTTCAGAAAGGATGTTCCAGATAAGGTCAAAAACGACATACTCAGATCTTCACCAAACTTTGCAGGGATCCATTGGAGGTCGAGACACGTGGAAAAAACGTACAAAACAAGAGATTGGAGACATCAAGATTTTGCACGGATTTTTTAGGAATTTTCAAATTTTCAGATGGGAGGTTCCAGATTAGGTCAAAAACTACATACTCAGATCTTCACCAAACTTTGCAGGGATACATTGGATGTCAAGACACGTGGAAAAAACGTACAAAACAAGAGATTGGAGACATCAAGATTTTGGACGAATTTTTTAAGAATTTTCAAATTTTCAGATAGGAGGTTCCATATAAGGTCAAAAACTACATACTCAGATCTTCACCAAACTTTGCATGGATACATTATGTGTCAAGACACGTGGAAAAAACGTACAAAACAAGAGATTGGGGTCATCAAGATTTTGGACGAATTTTTTAAGAATTTTCAAATTTTCAGATAGGAGGTTCCATATAAGGTCAAAAACTACATACTCAGATCTTCACCAAACTTTGCATGGATACATTATGTGTCAAGACACGTGGAAAAAACGTACAAAACAAGAGATTGGAGACATCAAGATTTTGGACGAATTTTTTAAGAATTTTCAAATTTTCAGAAAGGATGTTCCAGATAAGGTCAAAAACGACATACTCAGATCTTCACCAAACTTTGCAGGGATACATTGGATATCAAGACACGTGGAAAAAACGTACAAAACAAGAGATTGGAGACATCAAGATTTTCGACGAATTTTTTAAGAATTTTCAAATTTTCAGATAGGAGGTTCCAGATAAGGTCAAAAACTACATACTCAGATCTTCACCAAACGTTGCAGGGATACTTTGCATGTCAAGACACGTGGAAAAAACGTACAAAACAAAAGATTGGAGACATCAAGATTTTCGACGAATTTTTTAAGAATTTTCAAATTTTCAGAAAGGATGTTCCAGATAAGGTCAAAAACGACATACTCAGATCTTCACCAAACTTTGCAGGGATCCATTGGAGGTCGAGACACGTGGAAAAAACGTACAAAACAAGAGATTGGAGACATCAAGACTTTCGACGAATTTTTGAAGAATTTTCAAATTTTAAGATGGGAGGTTCCAGATAAGGTCAAAAACTACATACTCAGATCTTCACCAAACTTTGCAGGGATACATTGGATGTCAAGACACGTGGAAAAAACGTACAAAAAAGAGATTGGAGACATCAAGATTTTGGACGAATTTTTTAACAATTTTCAAATTTTCAGAAAGGATGTTCCAGATAAGGTCAAAAACGACATACTCAGATCTTCACCAAACTTTGCATGGATACATTGGATGTCAAGACACGTGGAAAAAACGTACAAAACAAGAGATTGGGGTCATCAAGATTTTGCACGGATTTTTTAGGAATTTTCAAATTTTCAGATGGGAGGTTCCAGATAAGGTCAAAAACTACATACTCAGATCTTCACCAAACTTTGCAGGGATACATTGGATGTCAAGACACGTGGAAAAAACGTACAAAACAAGAGATTGGAGACATCAAGATTTTGGACGAATTTTTTAAGAATTTTCAAATTTTCAGATAGGAGGTTCCATATAAGGTCAAAAACTACATACTCAGATCTTCACCAAACTTTGCATGGATACATTATGTGTCAAGACACGTGGAAAAAACGTACAAAACAAAAGATTGGAGACATCAAGATTTTGGTCGAATTTTTTAAGAATTTTCAAATTTTCAGATGGGAGGTTCCAGATAAGGTCAAAAACTACATACTCAGATCTTCACCAAACTTTGCAGGGATACATTGGATGTCAAGACACGTGGAAAAAACGTACAAAAAAGAGATTGGAGACATCAAGATTTTGGACGAATTTTTTAACAATTTTCAAATTTTCAGAAAGGATGTTCCAGATAAGGTCAAAAACGACATACTCAGATCTTCACCAAACTTTGCAGGGATACATTGGATATCAAGACACGTGGAAAAAACGTACAAAACAAGAGATTGGAGACATCAAGATTTTCGACGAATTTTTTAAGAATTTTCAAATTTTCAGATAGGAGGTTCCAGATAAGGTCAAAAACTACATACTCAGATCTTCACCAAACGTTGCAGGGATACTTTGCATGTCAAGACACGTGGAAAAAACGTACAAAACAAAAGATTGGAGACATCAAGATTTTCGACGAATTTTTTAAGAATTTTCAAATTTTCAGATGGGAGGTTCCAGATAAGGTCAAAAACGACATACTCAGATCTTCACCAAACTTTGCATGGATACATTGGATGTCAAGACACGTGGAAAAAACGTACAAAACAAGAGATTGGAGACATCAAGATTTTGGACGAATTTTTTAAGAATTCTCAAATTTTCAGATGGGAGGTTCCATATAAGGTCAAAAACTACATACTCAGATCTTCACCAAACTTTGCAGGGATACTTTGGATGTCAAGACACGTGGAAAAAACGTACAAAACAAGAGATTGGGGTCATCAAGATTTTGGACGAATTTTTTAAGAATTTTCAAATTTTCAGATGGGAGGTTCAATATAAGGTCAAAAACTACATACTCAGATCTTCACCAAACTTTGCATGGATACATTGGATGTCAAGACACGTGGAAAAAACATACAAAACATAGGATTCGGAACATCAAGATTTTGGTCGAATTTTTTAAGAATTTTCAAATTTTCAGATAGGAGGTTCCATATAAGGTCAAAAACTACATACTCAGATCTTCACCAAACATTGCAGGAATACATTGGATGTCAAGACACGTGGAAAAAACGTACAAAACAAGAGATTGGGGTCATCAAGATTTTGCACGGATTTTTTAGGAATTTTCAAATTTTCAGATGGGAGGTTCCAGATAAGGTCAAAAACTACATACTCAGATCTTCACCAAACATTGCAGGGATACATTGGATGTCAAGACACGTGGAAAAAACGTACAAAACAAGAGATTGGAGACATCAATATTTTGGACGAATTTTTAAAGAATTTTCAAATTTTCAGATAGGAGGTTCCAGATGAGGTCAAAAACTACATACTCAGATCTTCACCAAACTTTGCAGGGATACATTGGATGTCAAGACACGTGGAAAAAACGTACAAAACAAGAGATTGGGGTCATCAAGATTTTGGACGGATTTTTTAGGAATTTTCAAATTTTCAGATGGGAGGTTCCAGATAAGGTCAAAAACTACATACTCAGATCTTCACCAAACATTGCAGGGATACATTGGATGTCAAGACACGTGGAAAAAACGTACAAAACAAGAGATTGGAGACATCAAGATTTTGGACGAATTTTTTAAGAATTTTCAAATTTTCAGATAGGAGGTTCCAGATGAGGTCAAAAACTACATACTCAGATCTTCACCAAACTTTGCAGGAATACTTTGCATGTCAAGACACGTGGAAAAAACATACAAAACATAGGATTGGTGACATCAAGATTTTGGACGAATTTTTTAAGAATTTTCAAATTTTCAGATAGGAGGTTCCATATAAGGTCAAAAACTACATACTCAGATCTTCACCAAACTTTGCAGGGATACATTGGAGGTCGAAACACGTGGAAAAAAAGTACAAAACAAGAGATTGGGGTCATCAAGGTTTTGGACGGATTTTTTAGGAATTTTCAAATTTTCAGATGGGAGGTTCCAGATAAGGTCAAAAACTACATACTCAGATCTTCACCAAACATTGCAGGGATACATTGGATGTCAAGACACGTGGAAAAAACGTACAAAACAAGAGATTGGAGACATCAAGATTTTGGACGAATTTTTTAAGAATTTTCAAATTTTCAGATAGGAGGTTCCAGATGAGGTCAAAAACTACATACTCAGATCTTCACCAAACTTTGCAGGAATACTTTGCATGTCAAGACACGTGGAAAAAACGTACAAAACAAGAGATCGGAGACATCAAGATTTTCGACGAATTTTTTAAGAATTTTCAAATTTTCAGATGGGAGGTTCCAGATAAGGTCAAAAACGACATACTCAGATCTTCACCAAACTTTGCAGGGATCCATTGGAGGTCGAGACACGTGGAAAAAACGTACAAAACAAGAGATTGGAGACATCAAGATTTTGGACGAATTTTTTAAGAATTTTCAAATTTTCAGATAGGAGGTTCCATATAAGGTCAAAAACTACATACTCAGATCTTCACCAAACTTTGCAGGGATACATTGGATGTCAAGACACGTGGAAAAAACGTACAAAACAAGAGATTGGAGACATCAAGATTTTCGACGAATTTTTTAAGAATTTTCAAATTTTCAGAAAGGATGTTCCAGATAAGGTCAAAAACGACATACTCAGATCTTCACCAAACTTTGCAGGGATCCATTGGAGGTCGAGACACGTGGAAAAAACGTACAAAACAAGAGATTGGAGACATCAAGATTTTGCACGGATTTTTTAGGAATTTTCAAATTTTCAGATGGGAGGTTCCTGATAAGGTCAAAAACTACATACTCAGATCTTCACCAAACTTTGCAGGGATACATTGGATGTCAAGACACGTGGAAAAAACGTACAAAACAAGAGATTGGAGACATCAAGATTTTGGACGAATTTTTTAAGAATTTTCAAATTTTCAGATAGGAGGTTCCATATAAGGTCAAAAACTACATACTCAGATCTTCACCAAACTTTGCATGGATACATTATGTGTCAAGACACGTGGAAAAAACGTACAAAACAAGAGATTGGGGTCATCAAGATTTTGGACGAATTTTTTAAGAATTTTCAAATTTTCAGATAGGAGGTTCCATATAAGGTCAAAAACTACATACTCAGATCTTCACCAAACTTTGCATGGATACATTATGTGTCAAGACACGTGGAAAAAACGTACAAAACAAGAGATTGGAGACATCAAGATTTTGGACGAATTTTTTAAGAATTTTCAAATTTTCAGAAAGGATGTTCCAGATAAGGTCAAAAACGACATACTCAGATCTTCACCAAACTTTGCAGGGATACATTGGATATCAAGACACGTGGAAAAAACGTACAAAACAAGAGATTGGAGACATCAAGATTTTCGACGAATTTTTTAAGAATTTTCAAATTTTCAGATAGGAGGTTCCATATAAGGTCAAAAACTACATACTCAGATCTTCACCAAACGTTGCAGGGATACTTTGCATGTCAAGACACGTGGAAAAAACGTACAAAACAAAAGATTGGAGACATCAAGATTTTCGACGAATTTTTTAAGAATTTTCAAATTTTCAGAAAGGATGTTCCAGATAAGGTCAAAAACGACATACTCAGATCTTCACCAAACTTTGCAGGGATCCATTGGAGGTCGAGACACGTGGAAAAAACGTACAAAACAAGAGATTGGAGACATCAAGACTTTCGACGAATTTTTGAAGAATTTTCAAATTTTCAGAAAGGAGGTTCCAGATAAGGTCAAAAACTACATACTCAGATCTTCACCAAACTTTGCAGGGATACATTGGATGTCAAGACACGTGGAAAAAACGTACAAAAAAGAGATTGGAGACATCAAGATTTTGGACGAATTTTTTAACAATTTTCAAATTTTCAGAAAGGATGTTCCAGATAAGGTCAAAAACGACATACTCAGATCTTCACCAAACTTTGCATGGATACATTGGATGTCAAGACACGTGGAAAAAACGTACAAAACAAGAGATTGGGGTCATCAAGATTTTGCACGGATTTTTTAGGAATTTTCAAATTTTCAGATGGGAGGTTCCAGATAAGGTCAAAAACTACATACTCAGATCTTCACCAAACTTTGCAGGGATACATTGGATGTCAAGACACGTGGAAAAAACGTACAAAACAAGAGATTGGAGACATCAAGATTTTGGACGAATTTTTTAAGAATTTTCAAATTTTCAGATAGGAGGTTCCATATAAGGTCAAAAACTACATACTCAGATCTTCACCAAACTTTGCATGGATACATTATGTGTCAAGACACGTGGAAAAAACGTACAAAACAAAAGATTGGAGACATCAAGATTTTGGTCGAATTTTTTAAGAATTTTCAAATTTTCAGATGGGAGGTTCCAGATAAGGTCAAAAACTACATACTCAGATCTTCACCAAACTTTGCAGGGATACATTGGATGTCAAGACACGTGGAAAAAACGTACAAAAAAGAGATTGGAGACATCAAGATTTTGGACGAATTTTTTAACAATTTTCAAAATTTCAGAAAGGATGTTCCAGATAAGGTCAAAAACGACATACTCAGATCTTCACCAAACTTTGCAGGGATACATTGGATATCAAGACACGTGGAAAAAACGTACAAAACAAGAGATTGGAGACATCAAGATTTTCGACGAATTTTTTAAGAATTTTCAAATTTTCAGATAGGAGGTTCCAGATAAGGTCAAAAACTACATACTCAGATCTTCACCAAACGTTGCAGGGATACTTTGCATGTCAAGACACGTGGAAAAAACGTACAAAACAAAAGATTGGAGACATCAAGATTTTCGACGAATTTTTTAAGAATTTTCAAATTTTCAGATGGGAGGTTCCAGATAAGGTCAAAAACGACATACTCAGATCTTCACCAAACTTTGCATGGATACATTGGATGTCAAGACACGTGGAAAAAACGTACAAAACAAGAGATTGGAGACATCAAGATTTTGGACGAATTTTTTAAGAATTCTCAAATTTTCAGAAAGGAGGTTCCATATAAGGTCAAAAACTACATACTCAGATCTTCACCAAACTTTGCAGGGATACTTTGGATGTCAAGACACGTGGAAAAAACGTACAAAACAAGATATTGGGGTCATCAAGATTTTGGACGAATTTTTTAAGAATTTTCAAATTTTCAGATGGGAGGTTCAATATAAGGTCAAAAACTACATACTCAGATCTTCACCAAACTTTGCATGGATACATTGGATGTCAAGACACGTGGAAAAAACATACAAAACATAGGATTCGGAACATCAAGATTTTGGTCGAATTTTTTAAGAATTTTCAAATTTTCAGATAGGAGGTTCCATATAAGGTCAAAAACTACATACTCAGATCTTCACCAAACATTGCAGGAATACATTGGATGTCAAGACACGTGGAAAAAACGTACAAAACAAGAGATTGGGGTCATCAAGATTTTGCACGGATTTTTTAGGAATTTTCAAATTTTCAGATGGGAGGTTCCAGATAAGGTCAAAAACTACATACTCAGATCTTCACCAAACATTGCAGGGATACATTGGATGTCAAGACACGTGGAAAAAACGTACAAAACAAGAGATTGGAGACATCAATATTTTGGACGAATTTTTAAAGAATTTTCAAATTTTCAGATAGGAGGTTCCAGATGAGGTCAAAAACTACATAGTCAGATCTTCACCAAACTTTGCAGGAATACTTTGCATGTCAAGACACGTGGAAAAAACGTACAAAACAAGAGATCGGAGACATCAAGATTTTCGACGAATTTTTTAAGAATTTTCAAATTTTCAGATGGGAGGTTCCAGATAAGGTCAAAAACGACATACTCAGATCTTCACCAAACTTTGCATGGATACATTGGATGTCAAGACACGTGGAAAAAACATACAAAACATAGGATTGGTGACATCAAGATTTTGGACGAATTTTTTAAGAATTTTCAAATTTTCAGATAGAAGGTTCCATATAAGGTCAAAAACTACATACTCAGATCTTCACCAAACTTTGCAGGGATACATTGGATGTCAAGACACGTGGAAAAAACGTACAAAACAAGAGATTGGAGACATCAAGATTTTCGACGAATTTTTTAAGAATTTTCAAATTTTCAGAAAGGATGTTCCAGATAAGGTCAAAAACGACATACTCAGATCTTCACCAAACTTTGCAGGGATACATTGGAGGTCGAGACACGTGGAAAAAACGTACAAAACAAGAGATTGGAGACATCAAGATTTTGGACGAATTTTTGAAGAATTTTCAAATTTTCAGATAGGAGGTTCCAGATAAGGTCAAAAACTACATACTCAGATCTCAACCAAACATTGCAGGGATACATTGGATGTCAAGACACGTGGAAAAAACATACAAAACATAGGATTGGTGACATCAAGATTTTCGACGAATTTTTTAAGAATTTTCAAATTTTCAGATAGGAGGTTCCATATAAGGTCAAAAACTACATGCTCAGATCTTCACCAAACTTTGCAGGGATACATTGGATGTCAAGACACGTGGAAAAAACGTACAAAACAAGAGATTGGAGACATCAAGATTATGGACGAATTTTTTGAGAATTTTCAAATTTTCAGAAAGGAGGTTCCATATAAGGTCAAAAACTACATACTCAGATCTTCACCAAACTTTGCAGGGATACATTGGATGTCAAGAAACGTGGAAAAAACGTACAAAACAAGAGATTGGAGACATCAAGATTTTCGACGAATTTTTTAAGAATTTTCAAATTTTCAGAAAGGATGTTCCAGATAAGGTCAAAAACGACATACTCAGATCTTCACTAACTTTGCAGGGATACATTGGAGGTCGAGACACGTGGAAAAAACGTACAAAACAAGAGATTGGAGACATCAAGATTTTGGACGAATTTTTGAAGAATTTTCAAATTTTCAGATAGGAGGTTCCAGATAAGGTCAAAAACTACATACTCAGATCTCCACCAAACATTGCAGGGATACATTGGATGTCAAGACACGTGGAAAAAACGTACAAAGCAAGAGATTGGAGACATCAAGATTTTCGACGAATTTTAAGGATTTTCAAATTTTCAGATAGGAGGTTCCAGATAAGGTCAAAAACTACATACTCAGATCTTCACCAAACGTTGCAGGGATACTTTGCATGTCAAGACACGTGGAAAAAACGTACAAAACAAGAGATTGGAGACATCAAGATTTTCGACGAATTTTTTAAGAATTTTCAAATTTTCGGATGGGAGGTTCCAGATAAGGTCAAAAACGACATACTCAGATCTTCACCAAACTTTGCATGGATACATTGGATGTCAAGACACGTGGAAAAAACGTACAAAACAAGAGATTGGAGACATCAAGATTTTGGACGAATTTTTTAAGAATTCTCAAATTTTCAGAAAGGAGGTTCCATATAAGGTCAAAAACTACATACTCAGATCTTCACCAAACTTTGCAGGGATACATTGGATGTCAAGACACGTGGAAAAAACGTACAAAACAAGAGATTGGGGTCTTCAAGATTTTGGACGAATTTTTTAAGAATTTTCAAATTTTCAGAAAGGAGGTTCCATATAAGGTCAAAAACTACATACTCAGATCTTCACCAAACTTTGCAGGGATACATTGAATGTCAAGACACGTGGAAAAAACGTACAAAACAAGAGATTGTGGTCATCAAGATTTTGGACGGATTTTTTAGGAATTTTCAAATTTTCAGATGGGAGGTTCCATATAAGGTCAAAAACTACATACTCAGATCTTCACCAAACTTTGCATGGATACATTATGTGTCAAGACACGTGGAAAAAACGTACAAAACAAGAGATTGGAGACATCAAGATTTTGGTCGAATTTTTTAAGAATTTTCAAATTTTCAGATGGGAGGTTCCAGATAAGGTCAAAAACTACATACTCAGATCTTCACCAAACTTTGCAGGGATACATTGGATGTCAAGACACGTGGAAAAAACGTACAAAACAAGAGATAGGAGACATCAAGATTTTGGACGAATTTTTTAACAATTTTCAAATTTTCAGAAAGGATGTTCCAGATAAGGTCAAAAACGACATACTCAGATCTTCACCAAACTTTGCAGGGATACATTGGATATCAAGACACGTGGAAAAAACGTACAAAACAAGAGATTGGAGACATCAAGATTTTGGACGAATTTTTTAAGAATTTTCAAATTTTCAGATAGGAGGTTCCAGATAAGGTCAAAAACTACATACTCAGATCTTCACCAAACTTTGCAGGGATACATTGGATGTCAAGACACGTGGAAAAAACGTACAAAACAAGAGATTGGAGACATCAAGATTTTCGACGAATTTTTTAAGAATTTTCAAATTTTCAGATAGGAGGTTCCAGATGAGGTCAAAAACTACATACTCAGATCTTCACCAAACTTTGCAGGAATACTTTGCATGTCAAGACACGTGGAAAAAACGTACAAAACAAGAGATCGGAGACATCAAGATTTTCGACGAATTTTTTAAGAATTTTCAAATTTTCAAATGGGAGGTTCCAGATAAGGTCAAAAACGACATACTCAGATCTTCACCAAACTTTGCAGGGATCCATTGGAGGTCGAGACACGTGGAAAAAACGTACAAAACAAGAGATTGGAGACATCAAGATTTTGGACGAATTTTTTAAAAATTTTCAAATTTTCAGATAGGAGGTTCCATATAAGGTCAAAAACTACATACTCAGATCTTCACCAAACTTTGCAGGGATACATTGGATGTCAAGACACGTGGAAAAAACGTACAAAACAAGAGATTGGAGACATCAAGATATTGGACGATTTTTTTAAAAATTTTCAAATTTTCAGAAATGCGGTTCCAGATAAGGTCAAAAACTACGTACTCAGATCTTCACCAAACTTTGCAGGGATACATTGGATGTCAAGACACGTGGAAAAAACGTACAAAACAAGAGATTCGGGTCAACAAGATTTTGGACGGATTTTTTAGGAATTTTCAAATTTTCAGATGGGAGGTTCCAGATAAGGTCAAAAACTACATACTCAGATCTTCACCAAACTCTGCAGGGATACATTGTATGTCAAGACACGTGGAAAAAACATACAAAACATAGGATTGGGGACATCAAGATTTTGTTAAATTCTTTTAAGAATTTTCAAATTTTCAGATAGGAGGTTCCATATAAGGTCAAAAACTACATACTCAGATCTTCACCAAACATTGCAGGGATACATTGGATGTCAAGACACGTGGAAAGAACGTACAAAACAAGAGATTGGAGACATCAAGATTTTGGACGAATTTTTTAAGAATTTTCAAATTTTCAGATAGGAGGCTCCATATAAGGTCAAAAACTACATACTCAGATCTTCACCAAACATTGCAGGGATACATTGGATGTCAAGACACGTGGAAAAAACGTACAAAACAAGAGATTGGAGACATCAAGATTTTGGACGAATTTTTTAAGAATTTTCAAATTTTCAGATAGGAGGTTCCAGATAAGGTCAAAAACTACATACTCAGATCTTCACCAAACGTTGCAGGGATACTTTGCATGTCAAGACACGTGGAAAAAACGTACAAAACAAGAGATTGGAGACATCAAGATTTTCGACGAATTTTTTAAGAATTTTCAAATTTTCAGATGGGAGGTTCCAGATAAGGTCAAAAACTACATACTCAGATCTTCACCAAACTTTGCATGGATACATTGGATGTCAAGACACGTGGAAAAAACATACAAAACATAGGATTGGGGACATCAAGATTTTGGTCAAATTTTTTAAGAATTTTCAAATTTTCAGATAGGAGGTTCCATATAAGGTCAAAAACTACATACTCAGATCTTCACCAAACTTTGCATGGATACATTATGTGTCAAGACACGTGGAAAAAACGTACAAAACAAGAGATTGGAGACATCAAGATTTTGGTCGAATTTTTTAAGAATTTTCAAATTTTCAGATGGGAGGTTCCAGATAAGGTCAAAAACTACATACTCAGATCTTCACCAAACTTTGCAGGGATACATTGGATGTCAAGACACGTGGAAAAAACGTACAAAACAAGAGATAGGAGACATCAAGATTTTGGACGAATTTTTTAACAATTTTCAAATTTTCAGAAAGGATGTTCCAGATAAGGTCAAAAACGACGTACTCAGATCTTCACCAAACTTTGCAGGGATACATTGGATATCAAGACACGTGGAAAAAACGTACAAAACAAGAGATTGGAGACATCAAGATTTTGGACGAATTTTTTAAGAATTTTCAAATTTTCAGATAGGAGGTTCCAGATAAGGTCAAAAACTACATACTCAGATCTTCACCAAACTTTGCAGGGATACATTGGATGTCAAGACACGTGGAAAAAACGTACAAAACAAGAGATTGGAGACATCAAGATTTTGGACGATTTTTTTAAGAATTTTCAAATTTTCAGAAATGCGGTTCCAGATAAGGTCAAAAACTACATACTCAGATCTTCACCAAACTTTGCAGGGATACATTGGATGTCAAGACACGTGGAAAAAACGTACAAAACAAGAGATTGGGGTCAACAAAATTTTGGACGGATTTTTTAGGAATTTTCAAATTTTCAGATGGGAGGTTCCAGATAAGGTCAAAAACTACATACTCAGATCTTCACCAAACTCTGCAGGGATACATTTTATGTCAAGACACGTGGAAAAAACATACAAAACATAGGATTGGGGACATCAAGATTTTGTTAAATTTTTTTAAGAATTTTCAAATTTTCAGATAGGAGGTTCCATATAAAGTCAAAAACTACATACTCAGATCTTCACCAAACATTGCAGGGATACATTGGATGTCAAGACACGTGGAAAGAACGTACAAAACAAGAGATTGGAGACATCAAGATTTTGGACGAATTTTTTAAGAATTTTCAAATTTTCAGATAGGAGGTTCCATATAAGGTCAAAAACTACATACTCAGATCTTCACCAAACATTGCAGGGATACATTGGATGTCAAGACACGTGGAAAAAACGTACAAAACAAGAGATTGGAGACATCAAGATTTTGGACGAATTTTTTAAGAATTTTCAAATTTTCAGATAGGATGTTCCAGATAAGGTCAAAAACTACATACTCAGATCTTCACCAAACGTTGCAGGGATACTTTGCATGTCAAGACACGTGGAAAAAACGTACAAAACAAGAGATTGGAGACATCAAGATTTTCGACGAATTTTTTAAGAATTTTCAAATTTTCAGATAGGAGGTTCCAGATAAGGTCAAAAACTACATACTCAGATCTTCACCAAACTCTGCAGGGATACATTGGATGTCAAGACACGTGGAAAAAACATACAAAACATAGGATTGGGGACATCAAGATTTTGGTCAAATTTTTTAAGAATTTTCAAATTTTCAGATAGGAGTTTCCATATAAGGTCAAAAACTACATACTCAGATCTTCACCAAACTTTGCATGGATACATTATGTGTCAAGACACGTGGAAAAAACGTACAAAAGAAGAGATTGGAGACATCAAGATTTTGGTCGAATTTTTTAAGAATTTTCAAATTTTCAGATGGGAGGTTCCAGATAAGGTCAAAAACTACATACTCAGATCTTCACCAAACTTTGCAGGGATACTTTGCATGTCAAGACACGTGGAAAAAACGTACAAAACAAAAGATTGGAGACATCAAGATTTTCGACGAATTTTTTAAGAATTTTCAAATTTTCAGATGGGAGGTTCCAGATAAGGTCAAAAACGACATACTCAGATCTTCACCAAACTTTGCATGGATACATTGGATGTCAAGACACGTGGAAAAAACGTACAAAACAAGAGATTGGGGTCATCAAGATTTTGCACGGATTTTTTAGGAATTTTCAAATTTTCAGATGGGAGGTTCCAGATAAGGTCAAAAACTACATACTCAGATCTTCACCAAACTTTGCAGGGATACATTGGATGTCAAGACACGTGGAAAAAACGTACAAAACAAGAGATTGGAGACATCAAGATTTTGGACGAATTTTTTAAGAATTTTCAAATTTTCAGATAGGAGGTTCCATATAAGGTCAAAAACTACATACTCAGATCTTCACCAAACTTTGCATGGATACATTATGTGTCAAGACACGTGGAAAAAACGTACAAAACAAAAGATTGGAGACATCAAGATTTTGGTCGAATTTTTTAAGAATTTTCAAATTTTCAGATGGGAGGTTCCAGATAAGGTCAAAAACTACATACTCAGATCTTCACCAAACTTTGCAGGGATACATTGGATGTCAAGACACGTGGAAAAAACGTACAAAACAAGAGATAGGAGACATCAAGATTTTGGACGAATTTTTTAAGAATTTTTAAATTTTCAGATAGGAGGTTCCATATAAAGTCAAAAACTACATACTCAGATTTTCACCAAACTTTGCATGGATACATTATGTGTCAAGACACGTGGAAAAAACGTACAAAACAAGAGATTGGAGACATCAAGATATTGGTCGAATTTTTTAAGAATTTTCAAATTTTCAGATGGGAGGTTCCAGATAAGGTCAAAAACTACATACTCAGATCTTCACCAAACTTTGCAGGGATACATTGGATGTCAAGACACGTGGAAAAAACGTACAAAACAAGAGATAGGAGACATCAAGATTTTGGACGAATTTTTTAACAATTTTCAAATTTTCAGAAAGGATGTTCCAGATAAGGTCAAAAACAACATACTCAGATCTTCACCAAACTTTGCAGGGATACATTGGATATCAAGACACGTGGAAAAAACGTACAAAACAAGAGATTGGAGACATCAAGATTTTGGACGAATTTTTTAAGAATTTTCAAATTTTCAGATAGGAGGTTCCAGATAAGATCAAAAACTACATACTCAGATCTTCACCAAACTTTGCAGGGATACATTGGATGTCAAGACACGTGGAAAAAAAGTACAAAACAAGAGATTGGGGTCATCAAGATTTTGGACGGATTTTTTAGGAATTTTCAAATTTTCAGATGGGAGGTTCCAGATAAGGTCAAAAACTACATACTCAGATCTTCACCAAACATTGCAGGGATACATTGGATGTCAAGACACGTGGAAAAAACGTACAAAACAAGAGATTGGAGACATCAAGATTTTGGACGAATTTTTTAAGAATTTTCAAATTTTCAGATAGGAGGTTCCAGATGAGGTCAAAAACTACATACTCAGATCTTCACCAAACTTTGCAGGAATACTTTGCATGTCAAGACACGTGGAAAAAACGTACAAAACAAGAGATCGGAGACATCAAGATTTTCGACGAATTTTTTAAGAATTTTCAAATTTTCAGATGGGAGGTTCCAGATAAGGTCAAAAACGACATACTCAGATCTTCACCAAACTTTGCAGGGATCCATTGGAGGTCGAGACACGTGGAAAAAACGTACAAAACAAGAGATTGGAGACATCAAGATTTTGGACGAATTTTTTAAGAATTTTCAAATTTTCAGATAGGAGGTTCCATATAAGGTCAAAAACTACATACTCAGATCTTCACCAAACTTTGCAGGGATACATTGGATGTCAAGACACGTGGAAAAAACGTACAAAACAAGAGATTGGAGACATCAAGATTTTCGACGAATTTTTTAAGAATTTTCAAATTTTCAGAAAGGATGTTCCAGATAAGGTCAAAAACGACATACTCAGATCTTCACCAAACTTTGCAGGGATCCATTGGAGGTCGAGACACGTGGAAAAAACGTACAAAACAAGAGATTGGAGACATCAAGATTTTGGACGAATTTTTGAAGAATTTTCAAATTTTCAGATAGGAGGTTCCAGATAAAGTCTAAAACTACATACTCAGATCTCCACCAAACATTGCAGGAATACATTGGATGTCAAGTCACGTGGAAAAAACGTACAAAACAAGAGATTGGAGACATCAAGATTTTCGACGAATTTTTGAAGAATTTTCAAATTTTCAGATAGGAGGTTCCAGATAAGGTCAAAAACTACATACTCAGATCTTCACCAAACGTTGCAGGGATACTTTGCATGTCAAGACACGTGGAAAAAACGTACAAAACAAAAGATTGGAGACATCAAGATTTTCGACGAATTTTTTAAGAATTTTCAAATTTTCAGATGGGAGGTTTCAGATAAGGTCAAAAACGACATACTCAGATCTTCACCAAACTTTGCATGGATACATTGGATGTCAAGACACGTGGAAAAAACGTACAAAACAAGAGATTGGAGACATCAAGATTTTGGACGAATTTTTTAAGAATTCTCAAATTTTCAGAAAGGAGGTTCCATATAAGGTCAAAAACTACATACTCAGATCTTCACCAAACTTTGCAGGGATACTTTGGATGTCAAGACACGTGGAAAAAACGTACAAAACAAGAGATTGGGGTCATCAAGATTTTGGACGAATTTTTTAAGAATTTTCAAATTTTCAGATGGGAGGTTCAATATAAGGTCAAAAACTACATACTCAGATCTTCACCAAACTTTGCATGGATACATTGGATGTCAAGACACGTGGAAAAAACATACAAAACATAGGATTCGGAACATCAAGATTTTGGTCGAATTTTTTAAGAATTTTCAAATTTTCAGATAGGAGGTTCCATATAAGGTCAAAAACTACATACTCAGATCTTCACCAAACATTGCAGGAATACATTGGATGTCAAGACACGTGGAAAAAACGTACAAAACAAGAGATTGGGGTCATCAAGATTTTGCACGGATTTTTTAGGAATTTTCAAATTTTCAGATGGGAGGTTCCAGATAAGGTCAAAAACTACATACTCAGATCTTCACCAAACTTTGCAGGGATACATTGGATGTCAAGACACGTGGAAAAAACGTACAAAACAAGAGATTGGAGACATCAAGATTTTGGACGAATTTTTTAAGAATTTTCAAATTTTCAGATAGGAGGTTCCATATAAGGTCAAAAACTACATACTCAGATCTTCACCAAACTTTGCATGGATACATTATGTGTCAAGACACGTGGAAAAAACGTACAAAACAAAAGATTGGAGACATCAAGATTTTGGTCGAATTTTTTAAGAATTTTCAAATTTTCAAATGGGAGGTTCCAGATAAGGTCAAAAACTACATACTCAGATCTTCACCAAACTTTGCAGGTCACCTGTTCTCGCAGGTGGAGGTGAGGAAACACAACACCGTCATCGACAGAATAGATTATCCAGGCATCACGTCGACGGCAGTGGGAACGTTGAAATTATCCAAAACGGACGCAGCGTACTACCAGGTCGGGGGATTCGAAGCCGGGACCAAAATATCGACGAAAAGTCACACGGTGCTCTTTCCCATGCGTCTGCTGCCTGGTTTCTTCTCGGACTACAAGGAGATCATGTGGAAGGGAGGACTGAGGGTCACGTTTCGAAGAGCGGCCAACGACAACGACGCACTGATGCGATACGCTACTTTGGGTCCGGACGGCACCACGCCGATAGCCAACACTTTACCCGAAGCGGCGAAATGCGTCATCCGGAGCATGGAATTGAGAATGCCGGTGGTGGAATACGAAACGAACTACGCCCTCAAGTACAAAGCGGAGATCTTGAAAAGTCCGCAAGTGTCGATTCACTTTCACGGTTACCAGTGCGTGCAGAAGATGGCGTCGGGAAGTCACATGGAATTCGACGTAACGACGCAGTTCAACAACATACAGTTCGACATGCCAGATTTCGTCGTAGTGCTTTTTCAGACCGGGAGGGACAAGAATCAGGAAAAAGATTCCAGCAAGTTCGACGACTGCAAGATCAAGAACGTTTATCTGAAGAACGGTAGGAACGAAGTGTTCCCACGCGAGAATTACAACCTCGACGTGACCAAAAACGATTACCTCAAACTTTACGAAGCTTACACGGCTTACAAACGCGTGACCGAGGGAAGCGTGGACATGTACTACACGCCCAGCGAATTCAAAGCCCGGAGACCCATGACCGTCATCAACACATCTAAGAGAAGGCAGGTGGTGGTCAACGATCGAACCAACATCAAGGTCGTCTGCGAGTTCCACGACGCGCTGCCTGCCGATACTCTATGCAGCGTCATCCTGATTGCAGAGAAGTCCTTCGTCCACGACGTGAAGAACGAGAGGGTGACGGAACAGTTTTAAAATTCATAAAAAATTGCCACATACTAAAAAATCAACATCCAACACATTTTAGGTTATATAAAATTTGTGAAAACCTTATAATACTGAAATATTAAAACAAACGGAGTCCCCCTTGTAGGTTAGTTCGGTGCGTAAATAAAAAAAAATGATAGGTTAAGTTATATCACTTAGGATCGTAAGAAAATTAAAAAATCGTAAAAAAAAAGATAGGTTAAGTTATATCACGTAACATCGTGATATACCTACCAAGTACAAATAGAAAAAAAATAAGTGCAGTGAAAATTTGTACTAAAACATCGCTAAACGCTATAACATCGACAAAAAATTGTCAAAAATATGTCAAAAACTTATATTCGATTGATAAAAAAAATACCTACAAAATATGATCCTCAAATAATAACGTTCAAACAGTGCATAAATAAAAAAAATGATAGGTTAAGTTATATCACTTAGGATCGTAAAAAAATTAAATAATCGTAAAAAAAGGATAGGTTAAGTTGTATCACGTAACATCATGATATACCTACCAAGTACGAGTGGGGGAAAAATGAGTATAGTGAAAATTTGTACTAAAACATCGCTAAACGCTAAAACATCGACAAAAAATTGTCAAAGTATGTCAAAAAGTGATATTCAATTGGTAAAAAAAGACCATACCTACTAAGTACTACTTTGAAACGCTCCAATAGCACTACTTAGGAGGTTCCATATAAGGTCAAAAACTACATACTCAGATCTTCACCAAACATTGCAGGAATACATTGGATGTCAAGACACGTGGAAAAAACGTACAAAACAAGAGATTGGGGTCATCAAGATTTTGCACGGATTTTTTAGGAATTTTCAAATTTTCAGATGGGAGGTCCCAGATAAGGTCAAAAACTACATACTCAGATCTTCACCAAACTTTGCAGGGATACATTGGATGTCAAGACACGTGGAAAAAACGTACAAAACAAGAGATTGGAGACATCAAGATTTTGGACGAATTTTTTAAGAATTTTCAAATTTTCAGATAGGAGGTTCCATATAAGGTCAAAAACTACATACTCAGATCTTCACCAAACTTTGCATGGATACATTATGTGTCAAGACACGTGGAAAAAACGTACAAAACAAAACATTGGAGACATCAAGATATTGGTCGAATTTTTTAAGAATTTTCAAATTTTCAGATGGGAGGTTCCAGATAAGGTCAAAAACTACATACTCAGATCTTCACCAAACTTTGCATGGATACATTATGTGTCAAGACACGTGGAAAAAACGTACAAAACAAAAGATTGGAGACATCAAGATATTGGTCGAATTTTTTAAGAATTTTCAAATTTTCAGATGGGAGGTTCCAGATAAGGTCAAAAACTACATACTCAGATCTTCACCAAACTTTGCAGGGATACATTGGATGTCAAGACACGTGGAAAAAACGTACAAAACAAGAGATAGGAGACATCAAGATTTTGGACGAATTTTTTAACAATTTTCAAATTTTCAGAAAGGATGTTCCAGATAAGGTCAAAAACAACATACTCAGATCTTCACCAAACTTTGCAGGGATACATTGGATATCAAGACACGTGGAAAAAACGTACAAAACAAGAGATTGGAGACATCAAGATTTTGGACGAATTTTTTAAGAATTTTCAAATTTTCAGATAGGAGGTTCCAGATAAGATCAAAAATTACATACTCAGATCTTCACCAAACTTTGCAGGGATACATTGGATGTCAAGACACGTGGAAAAAAAGTACAAAACAAGAGATTGGGGTCATCAAGATTTTGGACGGATTTTTTAGGAATTTTCAAATTTTCAGATGGGAGGTTCCAGATAAGGTCAAAAACTACATACTCAGATCTTCACCAAACATTGCAGGGATACATTGGATGTCAAGACACGTGGAAAAAACGTACAAAACAAGAGATTGGAGACATCAAGATTTTGGACGAATTTTTTAAGAATTTTCAAATTTTCAGATAGGAGGTTCCAGATGAGGTCAAAAACTACATACTCAGATCTTCACCAAACTTTGCAGGAATACTTTGCATGTCAAGACACATGGAAAAACGTACAAAACAAGAGATCGGAGACATCAAGATTTTGGACGAATTTTTTAAGAATTTTCAAATTTTCAGATGGGAGGTTCCAGATAAGGTCAAAAACGACATACTCAGATCTTCACCAAACTTTGCATGGATCCATTGGAGGTCGAGACACGTGGAAAAAACGTACAAAACAAGAGATTGGAGACATCAAGATTTTGGACGAATTTTTTAAGAATTTTCAAATTTTCAGATGGGAGGTTCCATATAAGGTCAAAAACTACATACTCAGATCTTCACCAAACTTTGCATGGATACATTATGTGTCAAGACACGTGGAAAAAACGTACAAAACAAAAGATTGGAGACATCAAGATTTTGGTCGAATTTTTTAAGAATTTTCAAATTTTCAGATGGGAGGTTCCAGATGAGGTCAAAAACTACATACTCAGATCTTCACCAAACTTTGCAGGGATACATTGGATGTCAAGACACGTGGAAAAAACGTACAAAAAAGAGATTGGAGACATCAAGATTTTGGACGAATTTTTTAACAATTTTCAAATTTTCAGAAAGGATGTTCCAGATAAGGTCAAAAACGACATACTCAGATCTTCACCAAACTTTGCAGGGATACATTGGATATCGAGACACGTGGAAAAAACGTACAAAACAAGAGATTGGAGACATCAAGATTTTGGACGAATTTTTTAAGAATTTTCAAATTTTCAGATAGGAGGTTCCAGATAAGGTCAAAAACTACATACTCAGATCTTCACCAAACTTTGCAGGGATACATTGGATGTCAAGACACGTGGAAAAAACGTACAAAACAAGAGATTGGGGTCATCAAGATTTTGGACGGATTTTTTAGGAATTTTCAAATTTTCAGATGGGAGGTTCCAGATAAGGTCAAAAACTACATACTCAGATCTTCACCAAACATTGCAGGGATACATTGGATGTCAAGACACGTGGAAAAAACGTACAAAACAAGAGATTGGAGACATCAAAATTTTGGACGAATTTTTTAAGAATTTTCAAATTTTCAGATAGGAGGTTCCAGATGAGGTCAAAAACTACATACTCAGATCTTCACCAAACTTTGCAGGAATACTTTGCATGTCAAGACACGTGGAAAAAACGTACAAAACAAGAGATCGGAGACATCAAGATTTTCGACGAATTTTTTAAGAATTTTCAAATTTTCAGATGGGAGGTTCCAGATAAGGTCAAAAACGACATACTCAGATCTTCACAAAAACTTTGCAGGGATACATTGGAGGTCGAGACACGTGGAAAAAAGTACAAAACAAGAGATTGGGGTCATCAAGATTTTGGACGGATTTTTTAGGAATTTTCAAATTTTCAGATGGGAGGTTCCAGATAAGGTCAAAAACTACATACTCAGATCTTCACCAAACATTGCAGGGATACATTGGATGTCAAGACACGTGGAAAAAACGTACAAAACAAGAGATTGGAGACATCAAGATTTTGGACGAATTTTTTAAGAATTTTCAAATTTTCAGATAGGAGGTTCCAGATGAGGTCAAAAACTACATACTCAGATCTTCACCAAACTTTGCAGGAATACTTTGCATGTCAAGACACGTGGAAAAAACGTACAAAACAAGAGATCGGAGACATCAAGATTTTCGACGAATTTTTTAAGAATTTTCAAATTTTCAGATGGGAGGTTCCAGATAAGGTCAAAAACGACATACTCAGATCTTCACCAAACTTTGCAGGGATCCATTGGAGGTCGAGACACGTGGAAAAAACGTACAAAACAAGAGATTGGAGAAATCAAGATTTTGGACGAATTTTTTAAGAATTTTCAAATTTTCAGATAGGAGGTTCCATATAAGGTCAAAAACTACATACTCAGATCTTCACCAAACTTTGCAGGGATACATTGGATGTCAAGACACGTGGAAAAAACGTACAAAACAAGAGATTGGAGACATCAAGATTTTCGACGAATTTTTTAAGAATTTTCAAATTTTCAGAAAGGATGTTCCAGATAAGGTCAAAAACGACATACTCAGATCTTCACCAAACTTTGCAGGGATCCATTGGAGGTCGAGACACGTGGAAAAAACGTACAAAACAAGAGATTGGAGACATCAAGATTTTGGACGAATTTTTGAAGAATTTTCAAATTTTCAGATAGGAGGTTCCAGATAAGGTCTAAAACTACATACTCAGATCTCCACCAAACTTTGCAGGAATACATTGGATGTCAAGACACGTGGAAAAAACGTACAAAACAAGAGATTGGAGACATCAAGATTTTCGACGAATTTTTGAAGAATTTTCAAATTTTCAGATAGGAGGTTCCAGATAAGGTCAAAAACAACATACTCAGATCTTCACCAAACGTTGCAGGGATACTTTGCATGTCAAGACACGTGGAAAAAACGTACAAAACAAAAGATTGGAGACATCAAGATTTTCGACGAATTTTTTAAGAATTTTCAAATTTTCAGATGGGAGGTTCCAGATAAGGTCAAAAACGACATACTCAGATCTTCACCAAACTTTGCATGGATACATTGGATGTCAAGACACGTGGAAAAAACGTACAAAACAAGAGATTGGAGACATCAAGATTTTGGACGAATTTTTTAAGAATTCTCAAATTTTCAGAAAGGAGGTTCCATATAAGGTCAAAAACTACATACTCAGATCTTCACCAAACTTTGCAGGGATACTTTGGATGTCAAGACACGTGGAAAAAACGTACAAAACAAGAGATTGGGGTCATCAAGATTTTGGACGAATTTTTTAAGAATTTTCAAATTTTCAGATGGGAGGTTCAATATAAGGTCAAAAACTACATACTCAGATCTTCACCAAACTTTGCATGGATACATTGGATGTCAAGACACGTGGAAAAAAACATACAAAACATAGGATTCGGAACATCAAGATTTTGGTCGAATTTTTTAAGAATTTTCAAATTTTCAGATAGGAGGTTCCATATAAGGTCAAAAACTACATACTCAGATCTTCACCAAACATTGCAGGAATACATTGGATGTCAAGACACGTGGAAAAAACGTACAAAACAAGAGATTGGGGTCATCAAGATTTTGCACGGATTTTTTAGGAATTTTCAAATTTTCAGATGGGAGGTTCCAGATAAGGTCAAAAACTACATACTCAGATCTTCACCAAACTTTGCAGGGATACATTGGATGTCAAGACACGTGGAAAAAACGTACAAAACAAGAGATTGGAGACATCAAGATTTTGGACGAATTTTTTAAGAATTTTCAAATTTTCAAATAGGAGGTTCCATATAAGGTCAAAAACTACATACTCAGATCTTCACCAAACTTTGCATGGATACATTATGTGTCAAGACACGTGGAAAAAACGTACAAAACAAAAGATTGGAGACATCAAGATATTGGTCGAATTTTTTAAGAATTTTCAAATTTTCAGATGGGAGGTTCCAGATAAGGTCAAAAACTACATACTCAGATCTTCACCAAACTTTGCAGGGATACATTGGATGTCAAGACACGTGGAAAAAACGTACAAAACAAGAGATAGGAGACATCAAGATTTTGGACGAATTTTTTAACAATTTTCAAATTTTCAGAAAGGATGTTCCAGATAAGGTCAAAAACAACATACTCAGATCTTCACCAAACTTTGCAGGGATACATTGGATATCAAGATACGTGGAAAAAACGTACAAAACAAGAGATTGGAGACATCAAGATTTTGGACGAATTTTTTAAGAATTTTCAAATTTTCAGATAGGAGGTTCCAGATAAGATCAAAAACTACATACTCAGATCTTCACCAAACTTTGCAGGGATACATTGGATGTCAAGACACGTGGAAAAAAATTACAAAACAAGAGATTGGGGTCATCAAGATTTTGGACGGATTTTTTAGGAATTTTCAAATTTTCAGATGGGAGGTTCCAGATAAGGTCAAAAACTACATACTCAGATCTTCACCAAACATTGCAGGGATACATTGGATGTCAAGACACGTGGAAAAAACGTACAAAACAAGAGATTGGAGACATCAAGATTTTGGACGAATTTTTTAAGAATTTTCAAATTTTCAGATAGGAGGTTCCAGATAAGGTCAAAAACTACATACTCAGATTTTCACCAAACTTTGCGGGGATCCATTGGAGGTCGAGACACGTGGAAAAAACGTACAAAACAAGAGATTGGAGACATCAAGATTTTGGACGAATTTTTTAAGAATTTTCAAATTTTCAGATAGGAGGTTCCATATAAGGTCAAAAACTACATACTCAGATCTTCACCAAACTTTGCAGGGATACATTGGATGTCAAGACACGTGGAAAAAACGTACAAAACAAGAGATTGGAGACATCAAGATTTTCGACGAATTTTTTAAGAATTTTCAAATTTTCAGAAAGGATGTTCCAGATAAGGTCAAAAACGACATACTCAGATCTTCACCAAACTTTGCAGGGATCCATTGGAGGTCGAGACACGTGGAAAAAACGTACAAAACAAGAGATTGGAGACATCAAGATTTTGGACGAATTTTTGAAGAATTTTCAAATTTTCAGATAGGAGGTTCCAGATAAGGTCTAAAACTACATACTCAGATCTCCACCAAACATTGCAGGAATACATTGGATGTCAAGACACGTGGAAAAAACGTACAAAACAAGAGATTGGAGACATCAAGATTTTCGACGAATTTTTGAAGAATTTTCAAATTTTCAGATAGGAGGTTCCAGATAAGGTCAAAAACTACATACTCAGATCTTCACCAAACGTTGCAGGGATACTTTGCATGTCAAGACACGTGGAAAAAACGTACAAAACAAAAGATTGGAGACATCAAGATTTTCGACGAATTTTTTAAGAATTTTCAAATTTTCAGATGGGAGGTTCCAGATAAGGTCAAAAACGACATACTCAGATCTTCACCAAACTTTGCATGGATACATTGGATGTCAAGACACGTGGAAAAAACGTACAAAACAAGAGATTGGAGACATCAAGATTTTGGACGAATTTTTTAAGAATTCTCAAATTTTCAGAAAGGAGGTTCCATATAAGGTCAAAAACTACATACTCAGATATTCACCAAACTTTGCAGGGATACTTTGGATGTCAAGACACGTGGAAAAAACGTACAAAACAAGAGATTGGGGTCATCAAGATTTTGGACGAATTTTTTAAGAATTTTCAAATTTTCAGATGGGAGGTTCAATATAAGGTCAAAAACTACATACTCAGATCTTCACCAAACTTTGCATGGATACATTGGATGTCAAGACACGTGGAAAAAACATACAAAACATAGGATTCGGAACATCAAGATTTTGGTCGAATTTTTTAAGAATTTTCAAATTTTCAGATAGGAGGTTCCATATAAGGTCAAAAACTACATACTCAGATCTTCACCAAACATTGCAGGAATACATTGGATGTCAAGACACGTGGAAAAAACGTACAAAACAAGAGATTGGGGTCATCAAGATTTTCCACGGATTTTTTAGGAATTTTCAAATTTTCAGATGGGAGGTTCCAGATAAGGTCAAAAACTACATACTCAGATCTTCACCAAACTTTGCAGGGATACATTGGATGTCAAGACACGTGGAAAAAACGTACAAAACAAGAGATTGGGGTCATCAAGATTTTGGACGGATTTTTTAGGAATTTTCAAATTTTCAGATGGGAGTTTCCAGATAAGGTCAAAAACTACATACTCAGATCTTCACCAAACATTGCAGGGATACATTGGATGTCAAGACACGTGGAAAAAACGTACAAAACAAGAGATTGGAGACATCAAGATTTTGGACGAATTTTTTAAGAATTTTCAAATTTTCAGATAGGAGGTTCCAGATGAGGTCAAAAACTACATACTCAGATCTTCACCAAACTTTGCAGGAATACATTGGATGTCAAGACACGTGGAAAAAACGTACAAAACAAGAGATTGGAGACATCAAGATTTTCGACGAATTTTTGAAGAATTTTCAAATTTTCAGATAGGAGGTTCCAGATAAGGTCAAAAACTACATACTCAGATCTTCACCAAACGTTGCAGGGATACTTTGCATGTCAAGACACGTGGAAAAAACGTACAAAACAAAAGATTGGAGACATCAAGATTTTCGACGAATTTTTTAAGAATTTTCAAATTTTCAGATGGGAGGTTCCAGATAAGGTCAAAAACTACACCAAACATTGCAGGAATACATTGGATGTCAAGACACGTGGAAAAAACGTACAAAACAAGAGATTGGAGACATCAAGATTTTGGACGAATTTTTTGAGAATTCTCAAATTTTCAGAAAGGAGGTTCCATATAAGGTCAAAAACTACATACTCAGATCTTCACCAAACTTTGCAGGGATACTTTGGATGTCAAGACACGTGGAAAAAACGTACAAAACAAGAGATTGGGGTCATCAAGATTTTGGACGAATTTTTTAAGAATTTTCAAATTTTCAGATGGGAGGTTCAATATAAGGTCAAAAACTACATACTCAGATCTTCACCAAACTTTGCATGGATACATTGGATGTCAAGACACGTGGAAAAAACATACAAAACATAGGATTCGGAACATCAAGATTTTGGTCGAATTTTTTAAGAATTTTCAAATTTTCAGATAGGAGGTTCCATATAAGGTCAAAAACTACACCAAACATTGCAGGAATACATTGGATGTCAAGACACGTGGAAAAAACGTACAAAACAAGAGATTGGGGTCATCAAGATTTTGCACGGATTTTTTAGGAATTTTCAAATTTTCAGATGGGAGGTTCCAGATAAGGTCAAAAACTACATACATTATGTGTCAAGACACGTGGAAAAAACGTACAAAACAAAAGATTGGAGACATCAAGATATTGGTCGAATTTTTTAAGAATTTTCAAATTTTCAGATGGGAGGTTCCAGATAAGGTCAAAAACTACATACTCAGATCTTCACCAAACTTTGCAGGGATACATTGGATGTCAAGACACGTGGAAAAAACGTACAAAACAAGAGATAGGAGACATCAAGATTTTGGACGAATTTTTTAACAATTTTCAAATTTTCAGAAAGGATGTTCCAGATAAGGTCAAAAACAACATACTCAGATCTTCACCAAACTTTGCAGGGATACATTGGATATCAAGACACGTGGAAAAAACGTACAAAACAAGAGATTGGAGACATCAAGATTTTGGACGAATTTTTTAAGAATTTTCAAATTTTCAGATAGGAGGTTCCAGATAAGATCAAAAACTACATACTCAGATCTTCACCAAACTTTGCAGGGATACATTGGATGTCAAGACACGTGGAAAAAACGTACAAAACAAGAGATTGGAGACATCAAGATTTTGGACGAATTTTTTAAGAATTTTCAAATTTTCAGATAGGAGGTTCCAGATGAGGTCAAAAACTACATACTCAGATCTTCACCAAACATTGCAGGGATACATTGGATGTCAAGACACGTGGAAAAAACGTACAAAACAAGAGATTGGAGACATCAAGATTTTGGACGAATTTTTTAAGAATTTTCAAATTTTCAGATAGGAGGTTCCATATAAGGTCAAAAACTACATACTCAGATCTTCACCAAACTTTGCATGGATACATTATGTGTCAAGACACGTGGAAAAAACGTACAAAACAAAAGATTGGAGACATCAAGATTTTGGACGGATTTTTTAGGAATTTTCAAATTTTCAGATGGGAGGTTCCAGATAAGGTCAAAAACTACATACTCAGATCTTCACCAAACTTTGCAGGGATACATTGGATGTCAAGACACGTGGAAAAAACGTACAAAACAAGAGATAGGAGACATCAAGATTTTGGACGAATTTTTTAACAATTTTCAAATTTTCAGAAAGGATGTTCCAGATAAGGTCAAAAACAACATACTCAGATCTTCACCAAACTTTGCAGGGATACATTGGATATCAAGACACGTGGAAAAAACGTACAAAACAAGAGATTGGAGACATCAAGATTTTGGACGAATTTTTTAAGAATTTTCAAATTTTCAGATAGGAGGTTCCAGATAAGATCAAAAATTACATACTCAGATCTTCACCAAACTTTGCAGGGATACATTGGATGTCAAGACACGTGGAAAAAAAGTACAAAACAAGAGATTGGGGTCATCAAGATTTTGGACGGATTTTTTAGGAATTTTCAAATTTTCAGATGGGAGGTTCCAGATAAGGTCAAAAACTACATACTCAGATCTTCACCAAACATTGCAGGGATACATTGGATGTCAAGACACGTGGAAAAAACGTACAAAACAAGAGATTGGAGACATCAAGATTTTGGACGAATTTTTTAAGAATTTTCAAATTTTCAGATAGGAGGTTCCAGATGAGGTCAAAAACTACATACTCAGATCTTCACCAAACTTTGCAGGAATACTTTGCATGTCAAGACACATGGAAAAACGTACAAAACAAGAGATCGGAGACATCAAGATTTTGGACGAATTTTTTAAGAATTTTCAAATTTTCAGATGGGAGGTTCCAGATAAGGTCAAAAACGACATACTCAGATCTTCACCAAACTTTGCAGGGATCCATTGGAGGTCGAGACACGTGGAAAAAACGTACAAAACAAGAGATTGGAGACATCAAGATTTTGGACGAATTTTTTAAGAATTTTCAAATTTTCAGATGGGAGGTTCCATATAAGGTCAAAAACTACATACTCAGATCTTCACCAAACTTTGCATGGATACATTATGTGTCAAGACACGTGGAAAAAACGTACAAAACAAAAGATTGGAGACATCAAGATTTTGGTCGAATTTTTTAAGAATTTTCAAATTTTCAGATGGGAGGTTCCAGATGAGGTCAAAAACTACATACTCAGATCTTCACCAAACTTTGCAGGGATACATTGGATGTCAAGACACGTGGAAAAAACGTACAAAAAAGAGATTGGAGACATCAAGATTTTGGACGAATTTTTTAACAATTTTCAAATTTTCAGAAAGGATGTTCCAGATAAGGTCAAAAACGACATACTCAGATCTTCACCAAACTTTGCAGGGATACATTGGATATCGAGACACGTGGAAAAAACGTACAAAACAAGAGATTGGAGACATCAAGATTTTGGACGAATTTTTTAAGAATTTTTAAAATTTTCAGATAGGAGGTTCCAGATAAGGTCAAAAACTACATACTCAGATCTTCACCAAACTTTGCAGGGATACATTGGATGTCAAGACACGTGGAAAAAACGTACAAAACAAGAGATTGGGGTCATCAAGATTTTGGACGGATTTTTTAGGAATTTTCAAATTTTCAGATGGGAGGTTCCAGATAAGGTCAAAAACTACATACTCAGATCTTCACCAAACATTGCAGGGATACATTGGATGTCAAGACACGTGGAAAAAACGTACAAAACAAGAGATTGGAGACATCAAAATTTTGGACGAATTTTTTAAGAATTTTCAAATTTTCAGATAGGAGGTTCCAGATGAGGTCAAAAACTACATACTCAGATCTTCACCAAACTTTGCAGGAATACTTTGCATGTCAAGACACGTGGAAAAAACGTACAAAACAAGAGATCGGAGACATCAAGATTTTCGACGAATTTTTTAAGAATTTTCAAATTTTCAGATGGGAGGTTCCAGATAAGGTCAAAAACGACATACTCAGATCTTCACCAAACTTTGCATGGATACATTGGATGTCAAGACACGTGGAAAAAACATACAAAACATAGGATTGGTGACATCAAGATTTTGGACGAATTTTTTAAGAATTTTCAAATTTTCAGATAGGAGGTTCCATATAAGGTCAAAAACTACATACTCAGATCTTCACCAAACTTTGCAGGGATACATTGGAGGTCGAGACACGTGGAAAAAAAGTACAAAACAAGAGATTGGGGTCATCAAGATTTTGGACGGATTTTTTAGGAATTTTCAAATTTTCAGATGGGAGGTTCCAGATAAGGTCAAAAACTACATACTCAGATCTTCACCAAACATTGCAGGGATACATTGGATGTCAAGACACGTGGAAAAAACGTACAAAACAAGAGATTGGAGACATCAAGATTTTGGACGAATTTTTTAAGAATTTTCAAATTTTCAGATAGGAGGTTCCAGATGAGGTCAAAAACTACATACTCAGATCTTCACCAAACTTTGCAGGAATACTTTGCATGTCAAGACACGTGGAAAAAACGTACAAAACAAGAGATCGGAGACATCAAGATTTTCGACGAATTTTTTAAGAATTTTCAAATTTTCAGATGGGAGGTTCCAGATAAGGTCAAAAACGACATACTCAGATCTTCACCAAACTTTGCAGGGATCCATTGGAGGTCGAGACACGTGGAAAAAACGTACAAAACAAGAGATTGGAGAAATCAAGATTTTGGACGAATTTTTTAAGAATTTTCAAATTTTCAGATAGGAGGTTCCATATAAGGTCAAAAACTACATACTCAGATCTTCACCAAACTTTGCAGGGATACATTGGATGTCAAGACACGTGGAAAAAACGTACAAAACAAGAGATTGGAGACATCAAGATTTTCGACGAATTTTTTAAGAATTTTCAAATTTTCAGAAAGGATGTTCCAGATAAGGTCAAAAACGACATACTCAGATCTTCACCAAACTTTGCAGGGATCCGTTGGAGGTCGAGACACGTGGAAAAAACGTACAAAACAAGAGATTGGAGACATCAAGATTTTGGACGAATTTTTGAAGAATTTTCAAATTTTCAGATAGGAGGTTCCAGATAAGGTCTAAAACTACATACTCAGATCTCCACCAAACTTTGCAGGAATACATTGGATGTCAAGACACGTGGAAAAAACGTACAAAACAAGAGATTGGAGACATCAAGATTTTCGACGAATTTTTGAAGAATTTTCAAATTTTCAGATAGGAGGTTCCAGATAAGGTCAAAAACAACATACTCAGATCTTCACCAAACGTTGCAGGGATACTTTGCATGTCAAGACACGTGGAAAAAACGTACAAAACAAAAGATTGGAGACATCAAGATTTTCGACGAATTTTTTAAGAATTTTCAAATTTTCAGATGGGAGGTTCCAGATAAGGTCAAAAACGACATACTCAGATCTTCACCAAACTTTGCATGGATACATTGGATGTCAAGACACGTGGAAAAAACGTACAAAACAAGAGATTGGAGACATCAAGATTTTGGACGAATTTTTTAAGAATTCTCAAATTTTCAGAAAGGAGGTTCCATATAAGGTCAAAAACTACATACTCAGATCTTCACCAAACTTTGCAGGGATACTTTGGATGTCAAGACACGTGGAAAAAACGTACAAAACAAGAGATTGGGGTCATCAAGATTTTGGACGAATTTTTTAAGAATTTTCAAATTTTCAGATGGGAGGTTCAATATAAGGTCAAAAACTACATACTCAGATCTTCACCAAACTTTGCATGGATACATTGGATGTCAAGACACGTGGAAAAAACATACAAAACATAGGATTCGGAACATCAAGATTTTGGTCGAATTTTTTAAGAATTTTCAAATTTTCAGATAGGAGGTTTCTTATAAGGTCAAAAACTACATACTCAGATCTTCACCAAACATTGCAGGAATACATTGGATGTCAAGACACGTGGAAAAAACGTACAAAACAAGAGATTGGGGTCATCAAGATTTTGCACGGATTTTTTAGGAATTTTCAAATTTTCAGATGGGAAGTTCCAGATAAGGTCAAAAACTACATACTCAGATCTTCACCAAACTTTGCAGGGATACATTGGATGTCAAGACACGTGGAAAAAACGTACAAAACAAGAGATTGGAGACATCAAGATTTTGGACGAATTTTTTAAGAATTTTCAAATTTTCAGATAGGAGGTTCCATATAAGGTCAAAAACTACATACTCAGATCTTCACCAAACTTTGCATGGATACATTATGTGTCAAGACACGTGGAAAAAACGTACAAAACAAAAGATTGGAGACATCAAAATATTGGTCGAATTTTTTAAGAATTTTCAAATTTTCAGATGGGAGGTTCCAGATAAGGTCAAAAACTACATACTCAGATCTTCACCAAACTTTGCAGGGATACATTGGATGTCAAGACACGTGGAAAAAACGTACAAAACAAGAGATAGGAGACATCAAGATTTTGGACGAATTTTTTAACAATTTTCAAATTTTCAGAAAGGATGTTCCAGATAAGGTCAAAAACAACATACTCAGATCTTCACCAAACTTTGCAGGGATACATTGGATATCAAGACACGTGGAAAAAACGTACAAAACAAGAGATTGGAGACATCAAGATTTTGGACGAATTTTTTAAGAATTTTCAAATTTTCAGATAGGAGGTTCCAGATAAGATCAAAAACTACATACTCAGATCTTCACCAAACTTTGCAGGGATACATTGGATGTCAAGACACGTGGAAAAAAAGTACAAAACAAGAGATTGGGGTCATCAAGATTTTGGACGGATTTTTTAGGAATTTTCAAATTTTCAGATGGGAGGTTCCAGATAAGGTCAAAAACTACATACTCAGATCTTCACCAAACATTGCAGGGATACATTGGATGTCAAGACACGTGGAAAAAACGTACAAAACAAGAGATTGGAGACATCAAGATTTTGGACGAATTTTTTAAGAATTTTCAAATTTTCAGATAGGAGGTTCCAGATAAGGTCAAAAACTACATACTCAGATCTTCACCAAACTTTGCGGGGATCCATTGGAGGTCGAGACACGTGGAAAAAACGTACAAAACAAGAGATTGGAGACATCAAGATTTTGGACGAATTTTTTAAGAATTTTCAAATTTTCAGATAGGGAGGTTCCATATAAGGTCAAAAACTACATACTCAGATCTTCACCAAACTTTGCAGGGATACATTGGATGTCAAGACACGTGGAAAAAACGTACAAAACAAGAGATTGGAGACATCAAGATTTTCGACGAATTTTTTAAGAATTTTCAAATTTTCAGAAAGGATGTTCCAGATAAGGTCAAAAACGACATACTCAGATCTTCACCAAACTTTGCAGGGATCCATTGGAGGTCGAGACACGTGGAAAAAACGTACAAAACAAGAGATTGGAGACATCAAGATTTTCGACGAATTTTTGAAGAATTTTCAAATTTTCAGATAGGAGGTTCCAGATAAGGTCAAAAACTACATACTCAGATCTTCACCAAACGTTGCAGGGATACTTTGCATGTCAAGACACGTGGAAAAAACGTACAAAACAAAAGATTGGAGACATCAAGATTTTCGACGAATTTTTTAAGAATTTTCAAATTTTCAGATGGGAGGTTCCAGATAAGGTCAAAAACGACATACTCAGATCTTCACCAAACTTTGCATGGATACATTGGATGTCAAGACACGTGGAAAAAACGTACAAAACAAGAGATTGAAGACATCAAGATTTTGGACGAATTTTTTAAGAATTCTCAAATTTTCAGAAAGGAGGTTCCATATAAGGTCAAAAACTACATACTCAGATCTTCACCAAACTTTGCAGGGATACTTTGGATGTCAAGACACGTGGAAAAAACGTACAAAACAAGAGATTGGGGTCATCAAGATTTTGGACGAATTTTTTAAGAATTTTCAAATTTTCAGATGGGAGGTTCAATATAAGGTCAAAAACTACATACTCAGATCTTCACCAAACTTTGCATGGATACATTGGATGTCAAGACACGTGGAAAAAACATACAAAACATAGGATTCGGAACATCAAGATTTTGGTCGAATTTTTTAAGAATTTTCAAATTTTCAGATAGGAGGTTCCATATAAGGTCAAAAACTACATACTCAGATCTTCACCAAACATTGCAGGAATACATTGGATGTCAAGACACGTGGAAAAAACGTACAAAACAAGAGATTGGGGTCATCAAGATTTTGCACGGATTTTTTAGGAATTTTCAAATTTTCAGATGGGAGGTTCCAGATAAGGTCAAAAACTACATACTCAGATCTTCACCAAACTTTGCAGGGATACATTGGATGTCAAGACACGTGGAAAAAACGTACAAAACAAGAGATTGGGGTCATCAAGATTTTGGACGGATTTTTTAGGAATTTTCAAATTTTCAGATGGGAGGTTCCAGATAAGGTCAAAAACTACATACTCAGATCTTCACCAAACATTGCAGGGATACATTGGATGTCAAGACACGTGGAAAAAACGTACAAAACAAGAGATTGGAGACATCAAGATTTTGGACGAATTTTTTAAGAATTTTCAAATTTTCAGATAGGAGGTTCCAGATGAGGTCAAAAACTACATACTCAGATCTTCACCAAACTTTGCAGGAATACATTGGATGTCAAGACACGTGGAAAAAACGTACAAAACAAGAGATTGGAGACATCAAGATTTTCGACGAATTTTTGAAGAATTTTCAAATTTTCAGATAGGAGGTTCCAGATAAGGTCAAAAACTACATACTCAGATCTTCACCAAACGTTGCAGGGATACTTTGCATGTCAAGACACGTGGAAAAAACGTACAAAACAAAAGATTGGAGACATCAAGATTTTCGACGAATTTTTTAAGAATTTTCAAATTTTCAGATGGGAGGTTCCAGATAAGGTCAAAAAAGACATACTCAGATCTTCACCAAACTTTGCATGGATACATTGGATGTCAAGACACGTGGAAAAAACGTACAAAACAAGAGATTGGAGACATCAAGATTTTGGACGAATTTTTTAAGAATTCTCAAATTTTCAGAAAGGAGGTTCCATATAAGGTCAAAAACTACATACTCAGATCTTCACCAAACTTTGCAGGGATACTTTGGATGTCAAGACACGTGGAAAAACGTACAAAACAAGAGATTGGGGTCATCAAGATTTTGGACGAATTTTTTAAGAATTTTCAAATTTTCAGATGGGAGGTTCAATATAAGGTCAAAAACTACATACTCAGATCTTCACCAAACTTTGCATGGATACATTGGATGTCAAGACACGTGGAAAAAACATACAAAACATAGGATTCGGAACATCAAGATTTTGGTCGAATTTTTTAAGAATTTTCAAATTTTCAGATAGGAGGTTCCATATAAGGTCAAAAACTACATACTCAGATCTTCACCAAACATTGCAGGAATACATTGGATGTCAAGACACGTGGAAAAAACGTACAAAACAAGAGATTGGGGTCATCAAGATTTTGCACGGATTTTTTAGGAATTTTCAAATTTTCAGATGGGAGGTTCCAGATAAGGTCAAAAACTACATACTCAGATCTTCACCAAACTTTGCAGGGATACATTGGATGTCAAGACACGTGCAAAAAACGTACAAAACAAGAGATTGGAGACATCAAGATTTTGGACGAATTTTTTAAGAATTTTCAAATTTTCAGATAGGAGGTTCCATATAAGGTCAAAAACTACATACTCAGATCTTCACCAAACTTTGCATGGATACATTATGTGTCAAGACACGTGGAAAAAACGTACAAAACAAAAGATTGGAGACATCAAGATATTGGTCGAATTTTTTAAGAATTTTCAAATTTTCAGATGGGAGGTTCCAGATAAGGTCAAAAACTACATACTCAGATCTTCACCAAACTTTGCAGGGATACATTGGATGTCAAGACACGTGGAAAAAACGTACAAAACAAGAGATAGGAGACATCAAGATTTTGGACGAATTTTTTAACAATTTTCAAATTTTCAGAAAGGATGTTCCAGATAAGGTCAAAAACAACATACTCAGATCTTCACCAAACTTTGCAGGGATACATTGGATATCAAGACACGTGGAAAAAAACGTACAAAACAAGAGATTGGAGACATCAAGATTTTGGACGAATTTTTTAAGAATTTTCAAATTTTCAGATAGGAGGTTCCAGATAAGATCAAAAACTACATACTCAGATCTTCACCAAACTTTGCAGGGATACATTGGATGTCAAGACACGTGGAAAAAAAGTACAAAACAAGAGATTGGGGTCATCAAGATTTTGGACGGATTTTTTAGGAATTTTCAAATTTTCAGATGGGAGGTTCCAGATAAGGTCAAAAACTACATACTCAGATCTTCACCAAACATTGCAGGGATACATTGGATGTCAAGACACGTGGAAAAAACGTACAAAACAAGAGATTGGAGACATCAAGATTTTGGACGAATTTTTTAAGAATTTTCAAATTTTCAGATAGGAGGTTCCAGATGAGGTCAAAAACTACATACTCAGATCTTCACCAAACTTTGCAGGAATACTTTGCATGTCAAGACACCTGGAAAAACGTACAAAACAAGAGATCGGAGACATCAAGATTTTCGACGAATTTTTTAAGAATTTTCAAATTTTCAGATGGGAGGTTCCAGATAAGGTCAAAAACGACATACTCAGATCTTCACCAAACTTTGCAGGGATCCATTGGAGGTCGAGACACGTGGAAAAAACGTACAAAACAAGAGATTGGAGACATCAAGATTTTGGACGAATTTTTGAAGAATTTTCAAATTTTCAGATAGGAGGTTCCATATAAGGTCAAAAACTACATACTGAGATCTTCACCAAACTTTGCATGGATACATTATGTGTCAAGACACGTGGAAAAAACGTACAAAACAAAAGATTGGAGACATCAAGATTTTGGTCGAATTTTTTAAGAATTTTCAAATTTTCAGATGGGAGGTTCCAGATAAGGTCAAAAACTACATACTCAGATCTTCACCAAACTTTGCAGGGATACATTGGATGTCAAGACACGTGGAAAAAACGTACAAAACAAGAGATTGGAGACATCAAGATTTTGGACGAATTTTTTAACAATTTTCAAATTTTCAGAAAGGATGTTCCAGATAAGGTCAAAAACGACATACTCAGATCTTCACCAAACTTTGCAGGGATACATTGGATATCAAGACACGTGGAAAAAACATACAAAACATAGGATTCGGAACATCAAGATTTTGGTCGAATTTTTTAAGAATTTTCAAATTTTCAGATAGGAGGTTCCATATAAGGTCAAAAACTACATACTCAGATCTTCACCAAACATTGCAGGAATACATTGGATGTCAAGACACGTGGAAAAAACGTACAAAACAAGAGATTGGGGTCATCAAGATTTTGCACGGATTTTTTAGGAATTTTCAAATTTTCAGATGGGAGGTTCCAGATAAGGTCAAAAACTACATACTCAGATCTTCACCAAACTTTGCAGGGATACATTGGATGTCAAGACACGTGGAAAAAACGTACAAAACAAGAGATTGGAGACATCAAGATTTTGGACGAATTTTTTAAGAATTTTCAAATTTTCAGATAGGAGGTTCCATATAAGGTCAAAAACTACATACTCAGATCTTCACCAAACTTTGCATGGATACATTATGTGTCAAGACACGTGGAAAAAACGTACAAAACAAAAGATTGGAGACATCAAGATATTGGTCGAATTTTTTAAGAATTTTCAAATTTTCAGATGGGAGGTACCAGATAAGGTCAAAAACTACATACTCAGATCTTCACCAAACTTTGCAGGGATACATTGGATGTCAAGACACGTGGAAAAAACGTACAAAACAAGAGATAGGAGACATCAAGATTTTGGTCGAATTTTTTAACAATTTTCAAATTTTCAGAAAGGATGTTCCAGATAAGGTCAAAAAGAACATACTCAGATCTTCACCAAACTTTGCAGGGATACATTGGATATCAAGACACGTGGAAAAAACGTACAAAACAAGAGATTGGAGACATCAAGATTTTGGACGAATTTTTTAAGAATTTTCAAATTTTCAGATAGGAGGTTCCAGATAAGATCAAAAACTACATACTCAGATCTTCACCAAACTTTGCAGGGATACATTGGATGTCAAGACACGTGGAAAAAAAGTACAAAACAAGAGATTGGGGTCATCAAGATTTTGGACGGATTTTTTAGGAATTTTCAAATTTTCAGATGGGAGGTTCCAGATAAGGTCAAAAACTACATACTCAGATCTTCACCAAACATTGCAGGGATACATTGGATGTCAAGACACGTGGAAAAAACGTACAAAACAAGAGATTGGAGACATCAAGATTTTGGACGAATTTTTTAAGAATTTTCAAATTTTCAGATAGGAGGTTCCAGATGAGGTCAAAAACTACATACTCAGATCTTCACCAAACTTTGCAGGAATACTTTGCATGTCAAGACACCTGGAAAAACGTACAAAACAAGAGATCGGAGACATCAAGATTTTCGACGAATTTTTTAAGAATTTTCAAATTTTCAGATGGGAGGTTCCAGATAAGGTCAAAAACGACATACTCAGATCTTCACCAAACTTTGCAGGGATCCATTGGAGGTCGAGACACGTGGAAAAAACGTACAAAACAAGAGATTGGAGACATCAAGATTTTGGACGAATTTTTGAAGAATTTTCAAATTTTCAGATAGGAGGTTCCATATAAGGTCAAAAACTACATACTGAGATCTTCACCAAACTTTGCATGGATACATTATGTGTCAAGACACGTGGAAAAAACGTACAAAACAAAAGATTGGAGACATCAAGATTTTGGTCGAATTTTTTAAGAATTTTCAAATTTTCAGATGGGAGGTTCCAGATAAGGTCAAAAACTACATACTCAGATCTTCACCAAACTTTGCAGGGATACATTGGATGTCAAGACACGTGGAAAAAACGTACAAAAAAGAGATTGGAGACATCAAGATTTTGGACGAATTTTTTAACAATTTTCAAATTTTCAGAAAGGATGTTCCAGATAAGGTCAAAAACGACATACTCAGATCTTCACCAAACTTTGCAGGGATACATTGGATATCAAGACACGTGGAAAAAACGTACAAAACAAGAGATTGGAGACATCAAGATTTTGGACGAATTTTTTAAGAATTTTCAAATTTTCAGATAGGAGGTTCCAGATAAGGTCAAAAACTACATACTCAGATCTTCACCAAACTTTGCAGGGATACATTGGATGTCAAGACACGTGGAAAAAACGTACAAAACAAGAGATTGGGGTCATCAAGATTTTGGACGGATTTTTTAGGAATTTTCAAATTTTCAGATGGGAGGTTCCAGATAAGGTCAAAAACTACATACTCAGATCTCCACCAAACATTGCAGGAATACATTGGATGTCAAGACACGTGGAAAAAACGTACAAAACAAGAGATTGGAGACATCAAGATTTTCGACGAATTTTTGAAGAATTTTCAAATTTTCAGATAGGAGGTTCCATATAAGGTCAAAAACTACATACTCAGATCTTCACCAAACGTTGCAGGGATACTTTGCATGTCAAGACACGTGGAAAAAACGTACAAAACAAAAGATTGGAGACATCAAGGTTTTCGACGAATTTTTTAAGAATTTTCAAATTTTCAGATGGGAGGTTCCAGATAAGGTCAAAAACGACATACTCAGATCTTCACCAAACTTTGCATGGATACATTGGATGTCAAGACACGTGGAAAAAACGTACAAAACAAGAGATTGGAGACATCAAGATTTTGGACGAATTTTTTAAGAATTCTCAAATTTTCAGAAAGGAGGTTCCATATAAGGTCAAAAACTACATACTCAGATCTTCACCAAACTTTGCAGGGATACTTTGGATGTCAAGACACGTGGAAAAAACGTACAAAACAAGAGATTGGGGTCATCAAGATTTTGGACGAATTTTTTAAGAATTTTCAAATTTTCAGATGGGAGGTTCAATATAAGGTCAAAAACTACATACTCAGATCTTCACCAAACTTTGCATGGATACATTGGATGTCAAGACACGTGGAAAAAACATACAAAACATAGGATTCGGAACATCAAGGTTTTGGTCGAATTTTTTAAGAATTTTCAAATTTTCAGATAGGAGGTTCCATATAAGGTCAAAAACTACATACTCAGATCTTCACCAAACATTGCAGGAATACATTGGATGTCAAGACACGTGGAAAAAACGTACAAAACAAGAGATTGGGGTCATCAAGATTTTGCACGGATTTTTTAGGAATTTTCAAATTTTCAGATGGGAGGTTCCAGATAAGGTCAAAAACTACATACTCAGATCTTCACCAAACTTTGCAGGGATACATTGGATGTCAAGACACGTGGAAAAAACGTACAAAACAAGAGATTGGGGTCATCAAGATTTTGGACGGATTTTTTAGGAATTTTCAAATTTTCAGATGGGAGGTTCCAGATAAGGTCAAAAACTACATACTCAGATCTTCACCAAACATTGCAGGGATACATTGGATGTCAAGACACGTGGAAAAAACGTACAAAACAAGAGATTGGAGACATCAAGATTTTGGACGAATTTTTTAAGAATTTTCAAATTTTCAGATAGGAGGTTCCAGATGAGGTCAAAAACTACATACTCAGATCTTCACCAAACTTTGCAGGAATACATTGGATGTCAAGACACGTGGAAAAAACGTACAAAACAAGAGATTGGAGACATCAAGATTTTCGACGAATTTTTGAAGAATTTTCAAATTTTCAGATAGGAGGTTCCAGATAAGGTCAAAAACTACATACTCAGATCTTCACCAAACGTTGCAGGGATACTTTGCATGTCAAGACACGTGGAAAAAACGTACAAAACAAAAGATTGGAGACATCAAGATTTTCGACGAATTTTTTAAGAATTTTCAAATTTTCAGATGGGAGGTTCCAGATAAGGTAAAAAACGACATACTCAGATCTTCACCAAACTTTGCATGGATACATTGGATGTCAAGACACGTGGAAAAAACGTACAAAACAAGAGATTGGAGACATCAAGATTTTGGACGAATTTTTTAAGAATTCTCAAATTTTCAGAAAGGAGGTTCCATATAAGGTCAAAAACTACATACTCAGATCTTCACCAAACTTTGCAGGGATACTTTGGATGTCAAGACACGTGGAAAAAACGTACAAAACAAGAGATTGGGGTCATCAAGATTTTGGACGAATTTTTTAAGAATTTTCAAATTTTCAGATGGGAGGTTCAATATAAGGTCAAAAACTACATACTCAGATCTTCACCAAACTTTGCATGGATACATTGGATGTCAAGACACGTGGAAAAAACATACAAAACATAGGATTCGGAAAATCAAGATTTTGGTCGAATTTTTTAAGAATTTTCAAATTTTCAGATAGGAGGTTCCATATAAGGTCAAAAAGTACATACTCAGATTTTCACCAAACATTGCAGGAATACATTGGATGTCAAGACACGTGGAAAAAACGTACAAAACAAGAGATTGGGGTCATCAAGATTTTGCACGAATTTTTTAGGAATTTTCAAATTTTCAGATGGGAGGTTCCAGATAAGGTCAAAAACTACATACTCAGATCTTCACCAAACTTTGCAGGGATACATTGGATGTCAAGACACGTGGAAAAAACGTACAAAACAAGAGATTGGGGTCATCAAGATTTTGGACGGATTTTTTAGGAATTTTCAAATTTTCAGATGGGAGGTTCCAGATAAGGTCAAAAACTACATACTCAGATCTTCACCAAACATTGCAGGGATACATTGGATGTCAAGACACGTGGAAAAAACGTACAAAACAAGAGATTGGAGACATCAAGATTTTGGACGAATTTTTTAAGAATTTTCAAATTTTCAGATAGGAGGTTCCAGATGAGGTCAAAAACTACATACTCAGATCTTCACCAAACTTTGCAGAAATACTTTGCATGTCAAGACACGTGGAAAAAACGTACAAAACAAGAGATCGGAGACATCAAGATTTTCGACGAATTTTTTAAGAATTTTCAAATTTTCAGATGGGAGGTTCCAGATAAGGTCAAAAACGACATACTCAGATCTTCACCAAACTTTGCATGGATACATTGGATGTCAAGACACGTGGAAAAAACATACAAAACATAGGATTGGTGACATCAAGATTTTCGACGAATTTTTTAAGAATTTTCAAATTTTCAGATAGGAGGTTCCATATAAGGTCAAAAACTACATGCTCAGATCTTCACCAAACTTTGCAGGGATACATTGGATGTCAAGACACGTGGAAAAAACGTACAAAACAAGAGATTGGAGACATCAAGATTATGGACGAATTTTTTGAGAATTTTCAAATTTTCAGAAAGGAGGTTCCATATAAGGTCAAAAACTACATACTCAGATCTTCACCAAACTTTGCAGGGATACATTGGATGTCAAGAAACGTGGAAAAAACGTACAAAACAAGAGATTGGAGACATCAAGATTTTCGACGAATTTTTTAAGAATTTTCAAATTTTCAGAAAGGATGTTCCAGATAAGGTCAAAAACGACATACTCAGATCTTCACTAACTTTGCAGGGATACATTGGAGGTCGAGACACGTGGAAAAAACGTACAAAACAAGAGATTGGAGACATCAAGATTTTGGACGAATTTTTGAAGAATTTTCAAATTTTCAGATAGGAGGTTCCAGATAAGGTCAAAAACTACATACTCAGATCTCCACCAAACATTGCAGGGATACATTGGATGTCAAGACACGTGGAAAAAACGTACAAAGCAAGAGATTGGAGACATCAAGATTTTCGACGAATTTTTGAAGAATTTTCAAATTTTCAGATAGGAGGCTCCAGATAAGGTCAAAAACTACATACTCAGATCTTCACCAAACGTTGCAGGGATACTTTGCATGTCAAGACACGTGGAAAAAACGTACAAAACAAGAGATTGGAGACATCAAGATTTTCGACGAATTTTTTAAGAATTTTCAAATTTTCGGATGGGAGGTTCCAGATAAGGTCAAAAACGACATACTCAGATCTTCACCAAACTTTGCATGGATACATTGGATGTCAAGACACGTGGAAAAAACGTACAAAACAAGAGATTTGGGACATCAAGATTTTGGACGAATTTTTTAAGAATTCTCAAATTTTCAGAAAGGAGGTTCCATATAAGGTCAAAAACTACATACTCAGATCTTCACCAAACTTTGCAGGGATACATTGGATGTCAAGACACGTGGAAAAAACGTACAAAACAAGAGATTGGGGTCTTCAAGATTTTGGACGATTTTTTTAAGAATTTTCAAATTTTCAGAAAGGAGGTTCCATATAAGGTCAAAAACTACATACTCAGATCTTCACCAAACTTTGCAGGGATACATTGAATGTCAAGACACGTGGAAAAAACGTACAAAACAAGAGATTGTGGTCATCAAGATTTTGGACGGATTTTTTAGGAATTTTCAAATTTTCAGATGGGAGGTTCCAGATAAGGTCAAAAACTACATACTCAGATCTTCACCAAACTTTGCAGGGATACATTGGATGTCAAGACACGTGGAAAAAACGTACAAAACAAGAGATTGGAGACATCAAGATTTTGGACGAATTTTTTAAGAATTTTCAAATTTTCAGATAGGAGGTTCCATATAAGGTCAAAAACTACATACTCAGATCTTCACCAAACTTTGCATGGATACATTATGTGTCAAGACACGTGGAAAAAAACGTACAAAACAAGAGATTGGAGACATCAAGATTTTGGTCGAATTTTTTAAGAATTTTCAAATTTTCAGATGGGAGGTTCCAGATAAGGTCAAAAACTACATACTCAGATCTTCACCAAACTTTGCAGGGATACATTGGATGTCAAGACACGTGGAAAAAACGTACAAAACAAGAGATAGGAGACATCAAGATTTTGGACGAATTTTTTAACAATTTTCAAATTTTCAGAAAGGATGTTCCAGATAAGGTCAAAAACGACATACTCAGATCTTCACCAAACTTTGCAGGGATACATTGGATATCAAGACACGTGGAAAAAACGTACAAAACAAGAGATTGGAGACATCAAGATTTTGGACGAATTTTTTAAGAATTTTCAAATTTTCAGATAGGAGGTTCCAGATAAGGTCAAAAACTACATACTCAGATCTTCACCAAACTTTGCAGGGATACATTGGATGTCAAGACACGTGGAAAAAACGTACAAAACAAGAGATTGGAGACATCAAGATTTTGGACGAATTTTTTAAGAATTTTCAAATTTTCAGATAGGAGGTTCCAGATGAGGTCAAAAACTACATACTCAGATCTTCACCAAACTTTGCAGGAATACTTTGCATGTCAAGACACGTGGAAAAAACGTACAAAACAAGAGATCGGAGACATCAAGATTTTCGACGAATTTTTTAAGAATTTTCAAATTTTCAGATGGGAGGTTCCAGATAAGGTCAAAAACGACATACTCAGATCTTCACCAAACTTTGCAGGGATCCATTGGAGGTCGAGACACGTGGAAAAAACGTACAAAACAAGAGATTGGAGACATCAAGATTTTGGACGAATTTTTTAAGAATTTTCAAATTTTCAGATAGGAGGTTCCATATAAGGTCACAAACTACATACTCAGATCTTCACCAAACTTTGCAGGGATACATTGGATGTCAAGACACGTGGAAAAAACGTACAAAACAAGAGATTGGAGACATCAAGATTTTGGACGATTTTTTTAAAAATTTTCAAATTTTCAGAAATGCGGTTCCAGATAAGGTCAAAAACTACATACTCAGATCTTCACCAAACTTTGCAGGGATACATTGGATGTCAAGACACGTGGAAAAAACGTACAAAACAAGAGATTCGGGTCAACAAGATTTTCGACGGATTTTTTAGGAATTTTCAAATTTTCAGATGGGAGGTTCCAGATAAGGTCAAAAACTACATACTCAGATCTTCACCAAACTCTGCAGGGATACATTGTATGTCAAGACACGTGGAAAAAACATACAAAACATAGGATTGGGGACATCAAGATTTTGTTAAATTCTTTTAAGAATTTTCAAATTTTCAGATAGGAGGTTCCATATAAGGTCAAAAACTACATACTCAGATCTTCACCAAACATTGCAGGGATACATTGGATGTCAAGACACGTGGAAAGAACGTACAAAACAAGAGATTGGAGACATCAAGATTTTGGACGAATTTTTTAAGAATTTTCAAATTTTCAGATAGGAGGCTCCATATAAGGTCAAAAACTACATACTCAGATCTTCACCAAACATTGCAGGGATACATTGGATGTCAAGACACGTGGAAAAAACGTACAAAACAAGAGATTGGAGACATCAAGATTTTGGACGAATTTTTTAAGAATTTTCAAATTTTCAGATAGGAGGTTCCAGATGAGGTCAAAAACTACATACTCAGATCTTCACCAAACTTTGCAGAAATACTTTGCATGTCAAGACACGTGGAAAAAACGTACAAAACAAGAGATCGGAGACATCAAGATTTTCGACGAATTTTTTAAGAATTTTCAAATTTTCAGATGGGAGGTTCCAGATAAGGTCAAAAACGACATACTCAGATCTTCACCAAACTTTGCATGGATACATTGGATGTCAAGACACGTGGAAAAAACATACAAAACATAGGATTGGTGACATCAAGATTTTCGACGAATTTTTTAAGAATTTTCAAATTTTCAGATAGGAGGTTCCATATAAGGTCAAAAACTACATGCTCAGATCTTCACCAAACTTTGCAGGGATACATTGGATGTCAAGACACGTGGAAAAAACGTACAAAACAAGAGATTGGAGACATCAAGATTATGGACGAATTTTTTGAGAATTTTCAAATTTTCAGAAAGGAGGTTCCATATAAGGTCAAAAACTACATACTCAGATCTTCACCAAACTTTGCAGGGATACATTGGATGTCAAGAAACGTGGAAAAAACGTACAAAACAAGAGATTGGAGACATCAAGATTTTCGAGGAATTTTTTAAGAATTTTCAAATTTTCAGAAAGGATGTTCCAGATAAGGTCAAAAACGACATACTCAGATCTTCACTAACTTTGCAGGGATACATTGGAGGTCGAGACACGTGGAAAAAACGTACAAAACAAGAGATTGGAGACATCAAGATTTTGGACGAATTTTTGAAGAATTTTCAAATTTTCAGATAGGAGGTTCCAGATAAGGTCAAAAACTACATACTCAGATCTCCACCAAACATTGCAGGGATACATTGGATGTCAAGACACGTGGAAAAAACGTACAAAGCAAGAGATTGGAGACATCAAGATTTTCGACGAATTTTTGAAGAATTTTCAAATTTTCAGATAGGAGGCTCCAGATAAGGTCAAAAACTACATACTCAGATCTTCACCAAACGTTGCAGGGATACTTTGCATGTCAAGACACGTGGAAAAAACGTACAAAACAAGAGATTGGAGACATCAAGATTTTCGACGAATTTTTTAAGAATTTTCAAATTTTCGGATGGGAGGTTCCAGATAAGGTCAAAAACGACATACTCAGATCTTCACCAAACTTTGCATGGATACATTGGATGTCAAGACACGTGGAAAAAACGTACAAAACAAGAGATTTGGGACATCAAGATTTTGGACGAATTTTTTAAGAATTCTCAAATTTTCAGAAAGGAGGTTCCATATAAGGTCAAAAACTACATACTCAGATCTTCACCAAACTTTGCAGGGATACATTGGATGTCAAGACACGTGGAAAAAACGTACAAAACAAGAGATTGGGGTCTTCAAGATTTTGGACGATTTTTTTAAGAATTTTCAAATTTTCAGAAAGGAGGTTCCATATAAGGTCAAAAACTACATACTCAGATCTTCACCAAACTTTGCAGGGATACATTGAATGTCAAGACACGTGGAAAAAACGTACAAAACAAGAGATTGTGGTCATCAAGATTTTGGACGGATTTTTTAGGAATTTTCAAATTTTCAGATGGGAGGTTCCAGATAAGGTCAAAAACTACATACTCAGATCTTCACCAAACTTTGCAGGGATACATTGGATGTCAAGACACGTGGAAAAAACGTACAAAACAAGAGATTGGAGACATCAAGATTTTGGACGAATTTTTTAAGAATTTTCAAATTTTCAGATAGGAGGTTCCATATAAGGTCAAAAACTACATACTCAGATCTTCACCAAACTTTGCATGGATACATTATGTGTCAAGACACGTGGAAAAAAACGTACAAAACAAGAGATTGGAGACATCAAGATTTTGGTCGAATTTTTTAAGAATTTTCAAATTTTCAGATGGGAGGTTCCAGATAAGGTCAAAAACTACATACTCAGATCTTCACCAAACTTTGCAGGGATACATTGGATGTCAAGACACGTGGAAAAAACGTACAAAACAAGAGATAGGAGACATCAAGATTTTGGACGAATTTTTTAACAATTTTCAAATTTTCAGAAAGGATGTTCCAGATAAGGTCAAAAACGACATACTCAGATCTTCACCAAACTTTGCAGGGATACATTGGATATCAAGACACGTGGAAAAAACGTACAAAACAAGAGATTGGAGACATCAAGATTTTGGACGAATTTTTTAAGAATTTTCAAATTTTCAGATAGGAGGTTCCAGATAAGGTCAAAAACTACATACTCAGATCTTCACCAAACTTTGCAGGGATACATTGGATGTCAAGACACGTGGAAAAAACGTACAAAACAAGAGATTGGAGACATCAAGATTTTGGACGAATTTTTTAAGAATTTTCAAATTTTCAGATAGGAGGTTCCAGATGAGGTCAAAAACTACATACTCAGATCTTCACCAAACTTTGCAGGAATACTTTGCATGTCAAGACACGTGGAAAAAACGTACAAAACAAGAGATCGGAGACATCAAGATTTTCGACGAATTTTTTAAGAATTTTCAAATTTTCAGATGGGAGGTTCCAGATAAGGTCAAAAACGACATACTCAGATCTTCACCAAACTTTGCAGGGATCCATTGGAGGTCGAGACACGTGGAAAAAACGTACAAAACAAGAGATTGGAGACATCAAGATTTTGGACGAATTTTTTAAGAATTTTCAAATTTTCAGATAGGAGGTTCCATATAAGGTCAAAAACTACATACTCAGATCTTCACCAAACTTTGCAGGGATACATTGGATGTCAAGACACGTGGAAAAAACGTACAAAACAAGAGATTGGAGACATCAAGATTTTGGACGATTTTTTTAAAAATTTTCAAATTTTCAGAAATGCGGTTCCAGATAAGGTCAAAAACTACATACTCAGATCTTCACCAAACTTTGCAGGGATACATTGGATGTCAAGACACGTGGAAAAAACGTACAAAACAAGAGATTCGGGTCAACAAGATTTTCGACGGATTTTTTAGGAATTTTCAAATTTTCAGATGGGAGGTTCCAGATAAGGTCAAAAACTACATACTCAGATCTTCACCAAACTCTGCAGGGATACATTGTATGTCAAGACACGTGGAAAAAACATACAAAACATAGGATTGGGGACATCAAGATTTTGTTAAATTCTTTTAAGAATTTTCAAATTTTCAGATAGGAGGTTCCATATAAGGTCAAAAACTACATACTCAGATCTTCACCAAACATTGCAGGGATACATTGGATGTCAAGACACGTGGAAAGAACGTACAAAACAAGAGATTGGAGACATCAAGATTTTGGACGAATTTTTTAAGAATTTTCAAATTTTCAGATAGGAGGCTCCATATAAGGTCAAAAACTACATACTCAGATCTTCACCAAACATTGCAGGGATACATTGGATGTCAAGACACGTGGAAAAAACGTACAAAACAAGAGATTGGAGACATCAAGATTTTGGACGATTTTTTTAAGAATTTTCAAATTTTCAGATAGGAGGTTCCAGATAAGGTCAAAAACTACATACTCAGATCTTCACCAAACGTTGCAGGGATACTTTGCATGTCAAGACACGTGGAAAAAACGTACAAAACAAGAGATTGGAGACATCAAGATTTTCGACGAATTTTTTAAGAATTTTCAAATTTTCAGATGGGAGGTTCCAGATAAGGTCAAAAACTACATACTCAGATCTTCACCAAACTTTGCATGGATACATTGGATGTCAAGACACGTGGAAAAAACATACAAAACATAGGATTGGGGACATCAAGATTTTGGTCAAATTTTTTAAGAATTTTCAAATTTTCAGATAGGAGGTTCCATATAAGGTCAAAAACTACATACTCAGATCTTCACCAAACTTTGCATGGATACATTATGTGTCAAGACACGTGGAAAAAACGTACAAAACAAGAGATTGGAGACATCAATATTTTGGTCGAATTTTTTAAGAATTTTCAAATTTTCAGATGGGAGGTTCCAGATAAGGTCAAAAACTACATACTCAGATCTTCACCAAACTTTGCAGGGATACATTGGATGTCAAGACACGTGGAAAAAACGTACAAAACAAGAGATAGGAGACATCAAGATTTTGGACGAATTTTTTAACAATTTTCAAATTTTCAGAAAGGATGTTCCAGATAAGGTCAAAAACAACATACTCAGATCTTCACCAAACTTTGCAGGGATACATTGGATATCAAGACACGTGGAAAAAACGTACAAAACAAGAGATTGGAGACATCAAGATTTTGGACGAATTTTTTAAGAATTTTCAAATTTTCAGATAGGAGGTTCCAGATAAGATCAAAAACTACATACTCAGATCTTCACCAAACTTTGCAGGGATACATTGGATGTCAAGACACGTGGAAAAAAAGTACAAAACAAGAGATTGGGGTCATCAAGATTTTGGACGGATTTTTTAGGAATTTTCAAATTTTCAGATGGGAGGTTCCAGATAAGGTCAAAAACTACATACTCAGATCTTCACCAAACATTGGAGGGATACATTGGATGTCAAGACACGTGGAAAAAACGTACAAAACAAGAGATTGGAGACATCAAGATTTTGGACGAATTTTTTAAGAATTTTCAAATTTTCAGATGGGAGGTTCCAGATGAGGTCAAAAACTACATACTCAGATCTTCACCAAACTTTGCAGGAATACTTTGCATGTCAAGACACGTGGAAAAAACGTACAAAACAAGAGATCGGAGACATCAAGATTTTCGACGAATTTTTTAAGAATTTTCAAATTTTCAGATGGGAGGTTCCAGATAAGGTCAAAAACGACATACTCAGATCTTCACCAAACTTTGCAGGGATCCATTGGAGGTCGAGACACGTGGAAAAAACGTACAAAACAAGAGATTGGAGACATCAAGATTTTGGACGAATTTTTTAAGAATTTTCAAATTTTCAGATAGGAGGTTCCATATAAGGTCAAAAACTACATACTCAGATCTTCACCAAACTTTGCAGGGATACATTGGATGTCAAGACACGTGGAAAAAACGTACAAAACAAGAGATTGGAGACATCAAGATTTTCGACGAATTTTTTAAGAATTTTCAAATTTTAAGAAAGGATGTTCCAGATAAGGTCAAAAACGACATACTCAGATCTTCACCAAACTTTGCAGGGATCCATTGGAGGTCGAGACACGTGGAAAAAACGTACAAAACAAGAGATTGGAGACATCAAGATTTTGGACGAATTTTTTAAGAATTCTCAAATTTTCAGAAAGGAGGTTCCATATAAGGTCAAAAACTACATACTCAGATCTTCACCAAACTTTGCAGGGATACTTTGGATGTCAAGACACGTGGAAAAAACGTACAAAACAAGAGATTGGGGTCATCAAGATTTTGGACGAATTTTTTAAGAATTTTCAAATTTTCAGATGGGAGGTTCAATATAAGGTCAAAAACTACATACTCAGATCTTCACCAAACTTTGCATGGATACATTGGATGTCAAGACACGTGGAAAAAACATACAAAACATAGGATTCGGAACATCAAGATTTTGGTCGAATTTTTTAAGAATTTTCAAATTTTCAGAAAGGATGTTCCAGATAAGGTCAAAAACGACATACTCAGATCTTCACCAAACTTTGCAGGGATACATTGGATGTCAAGACACGTGGAAAAAACGTACAAAACAAGAGATTGGAGACATCAAGATTTTCGACGAATTTTTTAAGAATTTTCAAATTTTCAGATGGGAGGTTCCAGATAAGGTCAAAAACGACATACTCAGATCTTCACCAAACTTTGCATGGATACATTGGATGTCAAGACACGTGGAAAAAACATACAAAACATAGGATTGGTGACATCAAGATTTTCGACGAATTTTTTAAGAATTTTCAAATTTTCAGATAGGAGGTTCCATATAAGGTCAAAAACTACAGGCTCAGATCTTCACCAAACTTTGCAGGGATACATTGGATGTCAAGACACGTGGAAAAAACGTACAAAACAAGAGATTGGAGACATCAAGATTATGGACGAATTTTTTGAGAATTTTCAAATTTTCAGAAAGGAGGTTCCATATAAGGTCAAAAACTACATACTCAGATCTTCACCAAACTTTGCAGGGATACATTGGATGTCAAGAAACGTGGAAAAAACGTACAAAACAAGAGATTGGAGACATCAAGATTTTCGACGAATTTTTTAAGAATTTTCAAATTTTCAGAAAGGATGTTCCAGATAAGGTCAAAAACGACATACTCAGATCTTCACTAACTTTGCAGGGATACATTGGAGGTCGAGACACGTGGAAAAAACGTACAAAACAAGAGATTGGAGACATCAAGATTTTGGACGAATTTTTGAAGAATTTTCAAATTTTCAGATAGGAGGTTCCAGATAAGGTCAAAAACTACATACTCAGATCTCCACCAAACATTGCAGGGATACATTGGATGTCAAGACACGTGGAAAAAACGTACAAAGCAAGAGATTGGAGACATCAAGATTTTCGACGAATTTTTGAAGAATTTTCAAATTTTCAGATAGGAGGTTCCAGATAAGGTCAAAAACTACATACTCAGATCTTCACCAAACGTTGCAGGGATACTTTGCATGTCAAGACACGTGGAAAAAACGTACAAAACAAGAGATTGGAGACATCAAGATTTTCGACGAATTTTTTAAGAATTTTCAAATTTTCGGATGGGAGGTTCCAGATAAGGTCAAAAACGACATACTCAGATCTTCACCAAACTTTGCATGGATACATTGGATGTCAAGACACGTGGAAAAAACGTACAAAACAAGAGATTGGAGACATCAAGATTTTGGACGAATTTTTTAAGAATTCTCAAATTTTCAGAAAGGAGGTTCCATATAAGGTCAAAAACTACATACTCAGATCTTCACCAAACTTTGCAGGGATACATTGGATGTCAAGACACGTGGAAAAAACGTACAAAACAAGAGATTGGGGTCTTCAAGATTTTGGACGAATTTTTTAAGAATTTTCAAATTTTCAGATAGGAGGTTCCAGATGAGGTCAAAAACTACATACTCAGATCTTCACCAAACTTTGCAGGAATACTTTGCATGTCAAGACAAATGGAAAAAACGTACAAAACAAGAGATCGGAGACATCAAGATTTTCGACGAATTTTTTAAGAATTTTCAAATTTTCAGATGGGAGGTTCCAGATAAGGTCAAAAACGACATACTCAGATCTTCACCAAACTTTGCAGGGATCCATTGGAGGTCGAGACACGTGGAAAAAACGTACAAAACAAGAGATTGGAGACATCAAGATTTTCGACGAATTTTTTAAGAATTTTCAAATTTTCAGAAAGGATGTTCCAGATAAGGTCAAAAACGACATACTCAGATCTTCACCAAACTTTGCAGGGATCCATTGGAGGTCGAGACACGTGGAAAAAACGTACAAAACAAGAGATTGGAGACATCAAGATTTTGGACGAATTTTTGAAGAATTTTCAAATTTTCAGATAGGAGGTTCCAGATAAGGTCTAAAACTACATACTCAGATCTCCACCAAACATTGCAGGAATACATTGGATGTCAAGACACGTGGAAAAAACGTACAAAACAAGAGATTGGAGACATCAAGATTTTCGACGAATTTTTGAAGAATTTTCAAATTTTCAGATAGGAGGTTCCAGATAAGGTCAAAAACTACATACTCAGATCTTCACCAAACGTTGCAGGGATACTTTGCATGTCAAGACACGTGGAAAAAACGTACAAAACAAAAGATTGGAGACATCAAGATTTTCGACGAATTTTTTAAGAATTTTCAAATTTTCAGATGGGAGGTTCCAGATAAGGTCAAAAACGACATACTCAGATCTTCACCAAACTTTGCATGGATACATTGGATGTCAAGACACGTGGAAAAAACGTACAAAACAAGAGATTGGAGACATCAAGATTTTGGACGATTTTTTTAAGAATTCTCAAATTTTCAGAAAGGAGGTTCCATATAAGGTCAAAAACTACATACTCAGATCTTCACCAAACTTTGCAGGGATACTTTGGATGTCAAGACACGTGGAAAAAACGTACAAAACAAGAGATTGGGGTCATCAAGATTTTGGACGAATTTTTTAAGAATTTTCAAATTTTCAGATGGGAGGTTCAATATAAGGTCAAAAACTACATACTCAGATCTTCACCAAACTTTGCATGGATACATTGGATGTCAAGACACGTGGAAAAAACATACAAAACATAGGATTCGGAACATCAAGATTTTGGTCGAATTTTTTAAGAATTTTCAAATTTTCAGAAAGGATGTTCCAGATAAGGTCAAAAACGACATACTCAGATCTTCACCAAACTTTGCAGGGATACATTGGATATCAAGACACGTGGAAAAAACGTACAAAACAAGAGATTGGAGACATCAAGATTTTGGACGAATTTTTTAAGAATTTTCAAATTTTCAGATAGGAGGTTGCAGATAAGGTCAAAAACTACATACTCAGATCTTCACCAAACTTTGCAGGGATACATTGGATGTCAAGACACGTGGAAAAAACGTACAAAACAAGAGATTGGGGTCATCAAGATTTTGGACGGATTTTTTAGGAATTTTCAAATTTTCAGATGGGAGGTTCCAGATAAGGTCAAAAACTACATACTCAGATCTTCACCAAACATTGCAGGGATACATTGGATGTCAAGACACGTGGAAAAAACGTACAAAACAAGAGATTGGAGACATCAAGATTTTGGACGAATTTTTTAAGAATTTTCAAATTTTCGGATGGGAGGTTCCAGATAAGGTCAAAAACGACATACTCAGATCTTCACCAAACTTTGCATGGATACATTGGATGTCAAGACACGTGGAAAAAACGTACAAAACAAGAGATTGGAGACATCAAGATTTTGGACGAATTTTTTAAGAATTCTCAAATTTTCAGAAAGGAGGTTCCATATAAGTAGTTGTATTGACTGTACTACTGGCGCGAGAAAGTACGAACCCCTCTCCAGCAGCTTTGCTACACTTAAAACTTGCTCAACATGTCCATATAAGTTTTTTTGCTCAAGTGTGGAGCTCTTATAATTCAAGATTTTTGTAAAAAATGCCCTCGGGAATTTTTCAGAAAGTACGAGCTCTTCAGTGGGGACAGTGCGAGAAAGTACGAACCCCTCTCCAGCAGCTTTGCTACACTTAAAACTTGCTCAACATGTCCATTTGTTCAAGTGTAGCACCTGCCTAACCCAAGAATTTTATAATTCGGAAAATATCAAACCCCCCTCAAGCAGATTTACAAAAATTGCATTAGTTTGTCTATAAACTTGTATCTATACCTACCTATACATATTTACTTCAGGTTTAAGTTTAATTGGATACTATTCAATTTGCTTATCCAATATTAAAACAATGCAATATGCAGAGCCTACCTCTAGAATTGCTTCGTGTTTGCATGTTTCTCCTCTGCGTCAGTGTGTGGAATTCCCGAGACGGTAGTATTGATTTTTTCCTCAGCGCCAGTATTTACAGAAATTCCCGATTATTGCATCAGCCAGATTTTTATCCATAAATTTGACAAATTTATGGCCACACCAGAAATTAAGCTTATAGTATGTTTTTCTGTCAAAATCCCAGGAATCTTGAATTGATATCTATTGGGTTCTGAGACCGAGTGGAGTGTGGTGCATTGCCTTGTAATCAAAAGGTTCGGGTTTGAGTCCTCATAAAATCTGATGGCAAAATGTTAATATTGTAGTTTTGTAAACAAGGGGCTCTGGGTTCGAGTCCTGATAGATGTGGTATTCCATATGTGAGATTTTGATGCTAGTTGATAGCCCCCAGATCTTAAATTTATTAAAAATGTTGTATAACAGAGCAAAATTATTCTCTATTAAGAATCACCAGAGTTTTGTTATCTGGGTAAAAATATCAGCTCAACAATACGGGCAAAACTGCCTGATCGATACAATAGAATGGAGGTCAAGTAAACATTCCATGTTCTTTCCAATCTTTTGATCAGTCCCATGTTTCTGCCAACAATTAATCATGCTTGCCCGGGAAATTAATGCCAATAGATATAATCTTTATTGTGTCTTTTCAGAGAGTTATTCATCATCAAAGAGACATTAGTAAATGCCTGAGTGATTATATCTGTTGATAGTACCTACACTGTGCCTTTTCCGAGGGAAATGACATGTAATTTGTCATGGAACTCAACGAGAAATTCTTATCTGTACTGTGCCTCCTTTCAGGGACCATTTCATCATATTGAGGAAATTTCTGGATATTGTCATGCAAACTGAATAGCAGGTTTGGTCTTGTTGCACACAAGTCTGTAACTTACAGAATAATTATTGCAATATTTCTGTATTTTAGGCTTTTGGCTGTGTTACTTGGGTAGGTATCTGCCACGAGCAGAGGTGCTATAAAATGGGTAGGTAACTGACGGTAAAGTATTGTTTTATAATCAAGGGGCCTCTGTGTTTGAATCGTGCTTCTAGAACTGCTCTGTGACTCGCTCATTTCTTACATCATAAACATATGATTTTTCACCTATGAGAATGACGCTACATATGGTGTCATCTGGTAAAGCCTCGTGAAATTCACAGATAATTTTAATGTTTGTTGTGTCATTAACCACAACTTGTTTTCTTTTTGAAGTGTTAATTACAAACATGGGTCTCCGTTCCTTGAATTCATCTGGTGCGTAGTACAGGTCAGTACTGCCAGTAGTGACGCGCTTGAAGGAAGAAAAAGCCTCATATAATTTAAGAAAATCATCCTTGGACATGTCTAAATTATAATTTTCCCTAGGGAATACCTCATTTCTGCCATTTTTAAGATATATGTTTTTGATGTTGCAGTTATCAAATCTACTTGAATTTTTTTCCTGATTGTTGTGTCTTCCAGTCTGAAACAATATTACCACAAAATCGGGCATGTCAAATTGAATACTGGAGAATGAATTTGTAGCATCAAATTCATAATAAGAACCAGTGGCAACCTTCTGTACGCATTGATATGTGTAAAATTGAAGAGGAATCTGTGGATTTTTTACTATATCCGCTTTGTATTTAAGAGCGTAACTGGCTTCATATTCAACAACTGGAATTCTTAGCTCCATAGTCTGAATAATGCATTTTCCTGCATCTGGTAAGGTATTAGGCATAGCTTCCCCTGTAGAGTTTAATGTGCTGTACCTCATCAATGCATTATTATCATTGGCAGCTCTTCTAAATGTAATTCTTAAACCACCCTTCCACATAATGTCTTTGTAATCCGAGAAGAATCCTGGCAACAGGCGCATGGGGAACAGCACTGTGTGATTTTTAGATAATATCTTATCACCAGCCTCAAATCCACCTATTTTGTAGTATGAAGCCTCGGTTTTGGATAATTTTAGAGTGGCCAAAGCCGTGGAGGTAATGCCGGGATAATCTATTCTGTTTATAACAACGCCATGCTTTCTGATCTCAATTTCAGAGAACAGATGCGGCACAAAATTGTCTACCAATCTTATGTTTGAATTTGCCGGGTAATCTGTTCCATCGAGCTTTACAACATCAAATTTGATGTATAGATCTGCTCTGTGGGGGTGTATAAAGCCATCCCCTACATCAAGATCAACCTCAACCTCCGTGTTGGGTTGATTTAAATTTGCAAATGTCCTCCTGTTTGGGGGGAACGATTGTAGCTCATAACTCTCAATATTTTCCATTGTATGTATTTTTATTTAAATGTTAATCTCTACGATTGCAGTTGTTGTGGCTCCAGCAAAATCAACTAATTCTTCTTTTTCATTAGTAACCATCAATTCAATGTAATCTATTCTATTATGACACACAGGAAAATATAATGTTGGGGATGGATTGTAGATGATGGGCTCCATGAATTCGGAATTAGGTTTGAATGTTGCAATGATGCCGGTTTGTTTGTGAGTGCCTATGCCATTTGATTTGGTGATCATACCCTCGGCCACATTACAGTGAATGTTCAGAGTCTCTATGGCTAAGAATTTAGGTATATTCATAGCAGTGTGTTTGATGGCCGGTTCAAGTTTTGTGTTGTTCTCAAAGCCTAACAGCTCTCCTATAGTACCCAGATCCACTGTTTCTGTGGCAGATACAATCTCTACTCTGTGAGTGACAGAATTTTGAGTTAACACTACACCTCTGGGTAATTGAGCATTTAGAGTGGATAGATTATACTGCCCTGGGGTGATGACAATTTTTTGATCCCCTATTGCAATTCTGTTGTTGTGGTGCGTAATATTAGGGATCAAGTACATGCCGTAAAATGCTCTGAGAGCTATTGTTTTGGGATACACTATATCATCATGTAATTTGAGTTTCAATATTGAATTTTGGCTGGTGAGATGGAATACCCCCATGATGTTTCAGATACCACAGGGCCTTTTGAAAATCTTCAATTGATGGTTTATTTATTTGAGACATATATCTGAGAACAGATAAACACAAATGTCCGCAATTAACATCTTTGAAGTTTTGAACACGGGCATTATTGTAATAAAGATTAGCTGAATTTAGATATTTTACTAAATTTTCAGGTGGAACACCTCCAAATGAATCGAACACAAATGCCTCATTTTTTAAATATTTAAGATAACAGATCCAGTGAGTGCCCTGATTTTTGTACTGATCCAAATTAACAATGCCACACTCTTTGTTGAGTGGTTGTTCCGGTAAAGAATCAGACATGTACACACCTCTAAAATGTTTGATGCCCAGTGGCTTGATCAAAGTTTCAATATCTTGGTTTGTAAGCGGCTCTTGTTTTTTTTAAACTTATTCATGGCTCTCTTAACACCTTTGCCTTTTTTCTCCATGGCCAGGTTATGGCGCCTCTGCTCATCTAATTCTGCCCTATTTTTCTTGGCATCTATTACTGTTTTTGCTATGGCAGCTGATCCCCCAGCCAAGCTCCCCACAGCCCCGAGAGCAGCTAAGATGGCAGGGATGGTAAATATGAACCCCCCTACATGTGATTTTTTTCTTGATTGCTGTAATTTTTTTAATTGGGGGGTGCTAAGTAATAATTTCATACCATGCCCCTTTGCAAGACAAGAGCTTTTTTTCTTGCGCTGCTTTTTGGTTAAAAGACTGTCAATAGTTTTAAGAGATTTGAGACCTGCATAAGGTATTTGATACATAACACCCTTGGCCTTCATTGTAGGTTTATTATATACATATTCACAACCCCCACCCCAGTTTTTGTTTGGTGCTCATAGCTATGGTGGTTCCCAATGCTGATATTCTCTCACTTAAAGAAGCATCTTTGCTTACAAATCTGCCAAATGCAGCCTCTTCTAATTTCTTGTCTGCAACATGTCTCTTGTCAAGATCAGTATGTGTGTTGTATGCTATGTCATGGTCTCTACAAGCAGCATCTAAAGGATTAACACCAGGGTCCCCTCTGTTTAATCTATGATCCAATTTTGTGCCTGGACCACAATACTGATAGCCTGGAATGTGCAGTTCAAATGGCAGCTTGTTTATAATGTCATTAACAAGGCCCCGACCCTCAGAAATATTCCAAAATTTAGGTGGTAGAGTATTAATAATTTTTATAAGATATCCAATGCCCTTAGGGTCATTCACTATAAAATTAGATAATTTTGTGCTTATCATGTCCATAATTCCAACCTTTTCATTGTAAAAATTGTGGTTGCCAGCATTTTCCTCCCCAGCTATCACCAATAACCTATCTACAAGTTTCCTGACATCATCAACCCACACAAATTCTTTAGGCAGAGTATTGTATTGTTTGATCCCACTACCTGTCTTGATCTGAGACCATATGGGCTTGATTAAATTATTGTATTTTGCTCCACTGCTAGACTTGACTCTTTTTTGTGTGGGATCATTGTTCTGGTACAGAGCATCTGATTTTATTAATATTTCTTTGTAATGTTCATAATCTTGATCTGTATAGCTGCCAGGCCTTTTCCTAGTCATCAGTTCCCACAATCCAGGTGTGCCGGGGTACTTAACAAAAGCACCTTTTTCTCCGAGACGAGATTCTGAATAAACAATTATATCATCCCCCATAAAAGTTACTCTGAAATTACCGATTCTATGAATAATGCTGCCATCAAGCTCTGTGTCGGCATATAAGCCAAACACCTCATCTTTGTTGTCTTTAGGTGTTGTTAAATATTTTTGAGCAAGAAGACCCAATTCAATAGGATCCAGAGTAGCTTCAATTCTTCGAGGAGCAACAGGACTAGGTGTATGAATGCTGGAAAGTGGGGTGAATGGATAATCTAATATGTTCCTTGCAGCTACAGGTACAAGCTCTGTGATCAAATCTTGATTTTGCTCTGTAACAGTTTTGATATTCTTACCTAAATTATTAATAGCATCAATGACAGGCTGTTCTGTTTGCTTGTGTTTTTCATAAATTCCACGGTTCTCCGATTTCCATCCCTTAAATCTTTTTACAAGATAATCTCTTAACTTAAGATCATCAATGACTGGTCGTTTCATGGTTGTTTATATACGTCTCTACGTCTAGAAAATCGTTGATTTTACTTCTGTATTTTCCACTATTGGGTGTTCTTGTCATATCAATTGTGACAAGCCCATAACTGTCTTGATTCCAGCACCTACTGCAAAACTTGGAAAAGTCATTGTAGCTCAAGTCCCCACCTACATATTCATCATGTATGTGTTTGAGGTTGGTATGGTCTTGATGAAACACACATATAAAATTGCTGTTGTCCCGGATCAGTTGCTTCGGAATTTTAGAAAAAGTCTGTGCCAGGTAGAAGCAATCTATGTTTTTGTGTCGGCCCTGTGTAAAGAAATTTCTAACCTTGTTTTGATTATCCAGTATAATGTCATCAAACACAACAACAGAGTTATCGAGACAGTCATCAAGTGGCTTAACATCTGGTTCAAAAGTGGCTATATCCAATCCATCATATAGCTTCATCAGCTGCTGATATTTTAATTGTTCCAAGCTCTTAGAGAAGACATACAAGTGCCTGTTTTTCCAGTCTAACCAGTTGGGTGCCAATAAAAAATTATCAACCATTAGTGTAGTTTTACCACAAGCAGATGGCCCAACAATAAGACACCTAATATTATCAGGCAGCAGCACTCCATTTATCTTATTCTGTTGTTCAGGTTCTGGCAGCCTTTTTATAACATCCCAGGTGCTCATATTATTATTTTGTTTGCATCGATCCAGCTGTTTTCCGGATGACCCAGCCATTTGACAAGTAACTTGTTGCCTTTTCTGCGAATGATTTTTTCTATGAGATATGTGTCAGGCTGTTTAGTTTTGCTGAGTTCTTGTTCATAGAACCTGCCTTTGAGAATTTCTCCTCGGTGATCTTTTATTATATATGTGTTAAGGGTCCCGGGTTTAACTTGAACAACTGTAAATAATTCGGTGCTCCAGTTTCTCGTAAAGCCTCTTTTGAATAAGTGCTTATATTTGCTGATTCTTACTTGATCCCCCACCCTGTATTTGGCCCTTCTTGTTGTTGGCTGGTATCTAGGATAATAAACAGTCCTGATCAATTTTTGCTCATCAGATGAAGTTACTTCAGAGGGTTTCATGTTGATTGTGGAATGGACAGAATTGTTATATTTATGTAGAAGTTCTGGAAGAATATTAATCCATTTACAATTACCTTGAAGTGTAAATTGTTTATACATAAGATTTTTTAGGGTTCTGTTGAATCTCTCTACAATTGAGGCTTTGAGATCACTGTAACTCGAATAATGTTTTATTGACTGGCTTTTAATAAATTGTTGGAACACTGAATTATAAAATTCTTTGCCATTATCTGTTTGCAAATAGCGCGGTGATCTTCCTGAATGATTAATGATTGTCCTGAGGGCTTCTGTAACACATTTTCCAGTCTTGGATTTGAGTGGCACAGCCCATGCAAATTTTGAAAATGTATCTATTACAGTGAGTAGATACTTGTAGCCCTTGTTGATTTTGTCTAAATTTTTCAACTGCCCAGTTGCCATCTCAATCAAGTCGCTCTGCCATAAATCATCTATGCCCTTTGTGACTACTGGGAGCCTCTTAAAATTATGTCGGGCTTGTCTGTGTAGTTCATCAACAATAATTTGTCTAGACATAATATGTAAACAAGAATATTGCAACTATGGGGTGTTCAGCAGCTGATACTGCAGGATTTTCTAAATATAATTTGTCCCCAATATGTATTTTAAATTCCAAAGAGCCATCATCTTCAACATATGCTGTTTCTAATGTATTGGGATCTGTAAAATCCTCTAACTCTACACTGGTGATTTTTACTTTGTTATCAGCATTTGTTATTGATAAGGTAGGGTAGTGGTGTGCCTGTGGCTGATGCCAATATTTGATCTTGATTGGTCTCAGTGTGCCTCCAACAAAAAACTGGTAATAAAATTGTGCAGGGGACAGCATATATATTTTGCCACCTGGTGTAAATGGAGAATCATATTCTTTGTTGGGGATGCTGTACAATTCAAGAATTACTGTATGTTTTGGATTCTCGATTATGCCTGTTATTTCTTTTTCTGCTGTGAGCAATCTGCTTGTTACAGATTCAAGGTGCTCATTGATGGTCCTAACAACATCATCATGGCCTGGCTTGATTTTTATGTCCACAGCAAGTCTCTTGTATTGTTGCACAATTTCTTGAAGCTGGGTGGCAAAAACAGACAGAGCATTTGCTTGATTGGATTCCATGGTCCCTAGCTGTTGCTTGATATTGGCTACAATTTGTTGCAAATTTTCAACAACTGCCAATTTTGAATTTTGAGCAGTAAGATCATGGACCTGTCTTCTGATATCCTCAAACAGGGCATGCAGTTCATTAATATGTTGATTGGTTGGAAGAGTGGCCACTGTCTGAGTGAGTTGTTTGATCTCTGCTTGGATATTCTTGATATCTTCTGATTTCAATATCCTATTCACTGCCCTCTTAATATTTTTAAGTTCCTGTGATGTGGGAAGATTTGAAACAGTATTCTGCAAAAATTCAAGTGCCAATTTCACATTGTTTAATTCAGATGCATCAGCCACATTTTGCATAGCATTTTGGAGCAGGGCTATATCTGCCTGAGAGGGTGTTGATTGTTGTAAAATTTCAAGCTTTGTTTGGATATCATCGATCAAGTGATGAAAATGAGATAGTTCAGATTCGGTGTTGAGGTTTTCAAGCTTTGTGATTTGGTGCTGGACACTGACAAGTGTATCTACAATTCCAGGCAATCGGGATTCTAGTACATTTGCCAAATCACTTTGCACTGCTGCTATTGTACCTTCAAGATGGGTTATGGTACTTTGAATTTTTCCAAAATCTTCATATGTTTCAAGTTGCAGCTTGATGTTTGCAACACTCCGAGTTATTGCATTCAAAGCATCAGAAGATGGCAAATTGTTCATAAAATTTTCAAGCGTCTCAATTTTTTCTTTAACCTCGGCTATGGCATTGTGCAGAGGATCCAGGTTAGGTATCTGGAGTGATTGAATCTGTTCTTTCAGAGTGGAAATCACTAGATCAAAATCTTCTTGTGATTTTATGCTTTTGACAATTGTTTGGAGCTGTGCCTGGACATTATTTATCTGCTCTTCCAATTGCTGTTTCAATTGCTCGGAGTTGGTGGTCTGGGTCTTAAATTTGGCTTGAAGAGCTGCTACAGCTTCTTCTAAACTTTGAAAATTATCCAATGTTGCCAAATCAGTATATTTCTGAAGCAGCACTTTGAGTTCAGAATCAATTTTAAGAAGAGGGTCCATGCATTGTGATTGCAAATTTGTAATTTCTAATTGAAGACTGGCATTGAGTGTGGTTTGTAAAGCTTGTAAATCACTTCTTAATTTCTTGACTCTGACATCAAGCATCAGAATCTCATCACTGTGATCTTCATGCCTTGTATGGCCAAATATATCGTTAGGCATTTTTGTTTTAATGGTTATTTATTATTGAATATCTGATTCTTAATTCTATAAAAAAAGGTATAAGCTTGTCATAGGATCCAGGGACCTCAATATATAAGCAGTCACCAGCAGAAACAGTATATACAGTGCCAGAAACCATGTTTGAGTGCTTGATTCTATAAATATTTCTCCCTATTGAAATCTTGACATCACCCTCAGGGGTTGTAATAAATTGCAATTGACCACCTACAGGTAATTGGTAATGATTTAAATTATTGTTAAATATGTACAATGTTTTGCCTGTTTCATCATCATTATCTGTAAGTATGCTGTTCAGATGAATAATTAACAAGCCACTCAGTTTAGACAGCATATCAGGAGAGGCTTGTGGTGGTGGCAGCTCCATAATAGCCTGTTTTTTGAACCCAAATAAGTTCATAGGCATGTTTATTTATTTCAAATCATGCTCTGTAATTGGGCATTGTTTCCCACTTTTCAAATCACAATGCCCCCAAGGTAAAATATGTATGTCACATGATAAAATGCATCTCTTATCATCATGTGGGTCCAGGGCCACTTTTCTTACAATATTGCTAGTCAGCAAGTGATTCTCACTCTGAATTCTATTTTCTGATGTTCTGATTGAACTCTGTGATTTGATGCAATTTTTATAATCTTCAAATACAAGCTCTTTTTCCACAGTTACTCTGCCAATGCCCTTGGCTTTTTTGGCAACAGCACCACTACATGTTTTAAAACTGTACATCTTGGCCCTTAACCCAGCAAATGCCACAATAACATCACCAAGTGTCTCATCTTTTAACTTGCCAGGCACCTTTTTGTTGTGGTGATGTTGAATTCTTGTATGTTCACTGGTATCAAAGTATTGAAACAATTCAGGCTGTGACATATCTTGATAAACATCTTCTGTTTGAATATCAAGAATAAAACTATCCGTGTCCATGTACAATAATTTTACACGATCACCATAAAAAGGTTTCAACACATCATAATACAATATTAACATATGTAATTTGGACAATTCCAATATCACAGCCCCTACATAAATAGGTTTATCAAACTTGATCTTTGTTTTCATCATGTTGAAAAGTGCCATGTGCTCATCATAAATTCTTCTGTAATTGAAGTTGGGCTTTGCAACCAATTTTTTGCTCAGGCTGGGGTCAGTAATTATTTTAACATCGGTATGTTTTCTGACATTTTCAATTGTTTTGCCATACACAGAATTCACCATCAATTTAAACAAGCCCTTATCAAATTCGCTTTTTGCAGATGTTCGAAGCTCCGTGTTTGTATCAATGTATGGTTTCAACCATCTTGAGTGCCTGAACCTCAAAACTTTGCCAACTTTGGTTACTTGAACACCATGTTTCATCAGGAACTGGAGGTTTTTGTAATATGTGACATATCCCTGTTTCGGCTCCAGAGTCATCATGAGCTTCTTCTGTTTAGAGCCAGGTGAGCACTTAACCTCGGGTATTGGGGGCAGATCAGAAAATTTATTGTGCAAATCATCAGGAATTGTCAGATCAACCTCTAAGAAGAGACCATAGTCACTGTCATCAAAATCCTGAAGATCCTCAATATTGAAATCTTCAACCCACTCAAGCCCTGCATATGGCAGTTTATCCATCATAGCGTGACCATAGAGGTTGTTTGCATCTACATACAGTATATAATTTGATGGCCGTGCTGGATCATAATCAGGCACATGCTTGTTATTTGCTCTGGCATATCTCTGGGAACATTGCACCATCCCTCCTCTTATACATTTCTCCATAAACAGATACATATCTTGATCGTGGATCAGATCCAATTGCTTTTTGGTGTTGAAAAACATTGCAGACCATGCTAGGCCCGGGGCACTGTAAAAATACACTGGGTCCAGTCCATAATTTTGCATGGAAGATTTTCTGAATGCTTGCAGTATATCAGCTAAGAGGGTGACATCAAGTTTCAAATAAGCCATGTGATAATCACCAAATGTCTTGCATTTTAAATTGTTCCACATCAACTGAGCATGGTGATAATCTTCATCAGTGATTCCAGATCCTCTGATTTTGCTATAAAATGCTTGTTGTGGTGGCAAAGAACACTCATCAAATTTAGAAAAATCTGTGACATAGTCATATGGATATACACCCTTCCGCCTAATTAATTTCAGGTCCAGATTTGGAAACAATGCACGTGTGATTTTGAATTGATCATCAGATAATTGAGTGGCCAGTGTATCCAGGCTAGCAGATAAAAATCTGTAAGAATCAAGAAATCTTATGTGAATAGGAACACCATCAACTTTAATTATCTTGCTAATAGATATATATTTTTCATCATTTTCAGCTAAAATATTTAAATTCTGCTTCTCAAACCCCTCGTATCTGATCAGATGATGGAAATCATAATTGGATGCTCCATGGCAAAATATGGGGATAAATCTTGGTCTCTTGATCTTAATATTACAGCTATTACACAGGGCCATTAAGAATTTACCATCTGTATGAGAATGGTGATGTACCTTGATATTTGTATCTGAAAATTCACAATCACATACCGGGCATTTTTCTGCATTGTTGAAATCCTCAATCTGTTCCTCTGTTAAAGGCAACATAGGCTTTGATATTAATAAGATGTTAGATGCTATGTCACGGCACACATTTTCTATTATATATGCAAATATTTTGATGGCATTTGGGCCCTTGTATGAATATTCTTTAATAACAACACCATCCCGTATAACCATAAAACAAAAGCTGGAAGGTTCATGTTGCTGGTATGGTGTAATTGAAGATTCCTCAGGATCTGGATTGCAGAATGCAAGAGATTTGAGATTCGATTCAGAATCCCAGACAATATATACTGGGTGTTCCAACAAGGCTTCATACTTTTTGAATTTGCAATTTTCACTTGGATTGGGCATCACCATATGAACAGGTTTATGGTTGCCACAGTATTTCAGATGCTCAATTAACTTGTTTTTAGCAATTTCTGCACTCTCTTCCCGAACCCCATTTACCATTTTTTGACCATAAAATACAGTTAAGCATCTTCTGCACAACTTGAATATTGTATGAGTTTTGTCTAGTTGTTTTCTGACTAAAGCTTCAAGACTGTGTATCAGAGTGTAATGATATGTGCCATCCCCTTCAATTAAGAGCAGATCAATCGGAATTGCAGCTTCATCATCAAGTGTACTGATTCTGAGAGGTGCTATCGGGCAATTGCCAGTGGAACAAATAAATACATTAATAGATAATTGTTTGCCATCGATGTGCCTGGCCCTTTTTTCAAATTTATCAATATTCTGAACAGACATTGGATATTCCAAACCCTCCATTGCATCGTCAAAAAGATGTTCATGTTGTTTGTAATAAGTTATTCTCTGAGGATCCCTTGAAACTGGATACAAAGCAGCTAAAATACACCACAAAAAGCATTTCTGGTCGGCGTTTTTTATATTAACCACGGCTTGTTTGTTTTTGATATTGGCAGGTAATGGCAAATATGTAGATCCTTGTAATGGGCTGAATTCAGAAATATTAACATATAACTTGTGTGATGAACCGCATAGGCTCCATCCTGACTCTTTTGCCGCAAATTCAGAGTGTTTGATGTTCAATTGATCTATCAACCTGCTTATTATTGTGTCTAAATTTGCGTTTGAATATACCGGTACAGTTTCTGTTACGTGGGGGTGTGTAAATTTTGTGCCGTCTGGTTTCTTATATTGTACAAACAATTTGAGGGATAGCTTATAAGATCCATTTTGTGCATTAAGAATTGCCTGCAGATCAGAATTTACACTGTTCAAGAAATTCTCAATGCCACATCTTGGCTCTGATACAAACCGATAATCCCTTAATTGGCCGTTAAAACTGCTACGGATGGGTGCATAGCGTGGCTGCTTTGTTGCCCTGGCATTAAGAGGTGCTTCGTACTTTCTTTTCAGACCAGATGTAGATGGTTGAGGGGGCAATATTGATGACTGTGCAGAGCAAGTATCTTTATGTTTATACGTGAAGTATTCCATGTTATATTTTCTATTGCATTTGGGGCAAATTTTTGTGGGAGTTTTGTATTTGTCTGGATTACAAATTTTTTGATGCTTGGCCCAATTAGAGCTGGATATATTCTTATTGCACTGATTACAATATTTTTGATTCGGCATTTTTGCTGTTGTTTATTATATACAATTTCCTGGGTTTCAATTCAAAATTTTATACTGGATAAAAATATCAGTTGGGTTCAGCCGTGTGATTTGTATGTGTGTATATGTATGTATGTGTGTATACACTTAATATTTTTGGCTTTGGTATTTATATAAAATTTCCTGGGATTCAAATCTAATCTCTATGGATTAATATTAATAATATTAATCTTATGACAGGTTGTAAAGCCAATAGCCCACAAGTGGAAAATCATTCACACTGACCCGGCTCAAATGCCTGCACGAACAGGCATATCTTGAATAGCAATAACCTTGTTATGTATAACAGGCTGGGACAAATATAAGCTTGACTCTAAATATGAGTGGATTACAACAAATATTGTTCAATATGAATTTAAACCTGTAAGTATGAGAAGTACTGTATCAACACGTCTGTTCTCCTCAATCAGTCTTACAATACTGAATGATGCAATAATCGGGAATTTCTGTAAATACTGGCGCTGAGGAAAAAATCAATACTACCGTCTCGGGAATTCCACACACTGACGCAGAGGAGAAACATGCAAACACGAAGCAATTCTAGAGGTAGGCTCTGCATATTGCATTGTTTTAATATTGGATAAGCAAATTGAATAGTATCCAATTAAACTTAAACCTGAAGTAAATATGTATAGGTAGGTATAGATACAAGTTTATAGACAAACTAATGCAATTTTTGTAAATCTGCTTGAGGGGGGTTTGATATTTTCCGAATTATAAAATTCTTGGGTTAGGCAGGTGCTACACTTGAACAAATGGACATGTTGAGCAAGTTTTAAGTGTAGCAAAGCTGCATGGAGAGGGGTTCGTACTTTCTCGCACTGTCCCCACTGAAGAGCTCGTACTTTCTGAAAAATTCCCGAGGGCATTTTTTACAAAAATCTTGAATTATAAGAGCTCCACACTTGAGCAAAAAAACTTATATGGACATGTTGAGCAAGTTTTAAGTGTAGCAAAGCTGCTGGAGAGGGGTTCGTACTTTCTCGCGCCAGTAGTACAGTCAATACAACTACTCATATAAGGTCAAAAACTACATACTCAGATCTTCACCAAACTTTGCAGGGATACATTGGATGTCAAGACACGTGGAAAAAACGTACAAAACAAGAGATTGGGGTCTTCAAGATTTTGGACGAATTTTTTAAGAATTTTCAAATTTTCAGATAGGAGGTTCCAGATGAGGTCAAAAACTACATACTCAGATCTTCACCAAACTTTGCAGGAATACTTTGCATGTCAAGACACGTGGAAAAAACGTACAAAACAAGAGATCGGAGACATCAAGATTTTCGACGAATTTTTTAAGAATTTTCAAATTTTCAGATGGGAGTTTCCAGATAAGGTCAAAAACGACATACTCAGATCTTCACCAAACTTTGCAGGGATCCATTGGAGGTCGAGACACGTGGAAAAAACGTACAAAACAAGAGATTGGAGACATCAAGATTTTGGACGAATTTTTTAAGAATTTTCAAATTTTCAGATAGGAGGTTCCATATAAGGTCAAAAACTACATACTCAGATCTTCACCAAACTTTGCAGGGATACATTGGATGTCAAGACACGTGGAAAAAACGTACAAAACAAGAGATTGGAGACATCAAGATTTTCGACGAATTTTTTAAGAATTTTCAAATTTTCAGAAAGGATGTTCCAGATAAGGTCAAAAACGACATACTCAGATCTTCACCAAACTTTGAAGGGATCCATTGGAGGTCGAGACACGTGGAAAAAACGTACAAAACAAGAGATTGGAGACATCAAGATTTTGGACGAATTTTTGAAGAATTTTCAAATTTTCAGATAGGAGGTTCCAGATAAGGTCTAAAACTACATACTCAGATCTCCACCAAACATTGCAGGAATACATTGGATGTCAAGACACGTGGAAAAAACGTACAAAACAAGAGATTGGAGACATCAAGATTTTCGACGAATTTTTGAAGAATTTTCAAATTTTCAGATAGGAGGTTCCAGATAAGGTCAAAAACTACATACTCAGATCTTCACCAAACGTTGCAGGGATACTTTGCATGTCAAGACACGTGGAAAAAACGTACAAAACAAAAGATTGGAGACATCAAGATTTTCGACGAATTTTTTAAGAATTTTCAAATTTTCAGATGGGAGGTTCCAGATAAGGTCAAAAACGACATACTCAGATCTTCACCAAACTTTGCATGGATACATTGGATGTCGAGACACGTGGAAAAAACGTACAAAACAAGAGATTGGAGACATCAAGATTTTGGACGAATTTTTTAAGAATTCTCAAATTTTCAGAAAGGAGGTTCCATATAAGGTCAAAAACTACATACTCAGATCTTCACCAAACTTTCCAGGGATACTTTGGATGTCAAGACACGTGGAAAAAACGTACAAAACAAGAGATTGGGGTCATCAAGATTTTGGACGAATTTTTTAAGAATTTTCAAATTTTCAGATGGGAGGTTCAATATAAGGTCAAAAACTACATACTCAGACCTTCACCAAACTTTGCATGGATACATTGGATGTCAAGACACGTGGAAAAAACATACAAAACATAGGATTCGGAACATCAAGATTTTGGTCGAATTTTTTAAGAATTTTCAAATTTTCAGAAAGGATGTTCCAGATAAGGTCAAAAACGACATACTCAGATCTTCACCAAACTTTGCAGGGATACATTGGATATCAAGACACGTGGAAAAAACGTACAAAACAAGAGATTGGAGACATCAAGATTTTGGACGAATTTTTTAAGAATTTTCAAATTTTCAGATAGGAGGTTCCAGATAAGGTCAAAAACTACATACTCAGATCTTCACCAAACTTTGCAGGGATACATTGGATGTCAAGACACGTGGAAAAAACGTACAAAACAAGAGATTGGGGTCATCAAGATTTTGGACGGATTTTTTAGGAATTTTCAAATTTTCAGATGGGAGGTTCCAGATAAGGTCAAAAACTACATACTCAGATCTTCACCAAACATTGCAGGGATACATTGGATGTCAAGACACGTGGAAAAAACGTACAAAACAAGAGATTGGAGACATCAAGATTTTGGACGAATTTTTTAAGAATTTTCAAATTTTCAGATAGGAGGTTCCAGATGAGGTCAAAAACTACATACTCAGATCTTCACCAAACTTTGCAGGAATACTTTGCATGTCAAGACACGTGGAAAAAACGTACAAAACAAGAGATCGGAGACATCAAGATTTTCGACGAATTTTTTAAGAATTTTCAAATTTTCAGATGGGAGGTTCCAGATAAGGTCAAAAACGACATACTCAGATCTTCACCAAACTTTGCATGGATACATTGGATGTCAAGACACGTGGAAAAAACATACAAAACATAGGATTGGTGACATCAAGATTTTCGACGAATTTTTTAAGAATTTTCAAATTTTCAGATAGGAGGTTCCATATAAGGTCAAAAACTACATGCTCAGATCTTCACCAAACTTTGCAGGGATACATTGGATGTCAAGACACGTGGAAAAAACGTACAAAACAAGAGATTGGAGACATCAAGATTATGGACGAATTTTTTGAGAATTTTCAAATTTTCAGAAAGGAGGTTCCATATAAGGTCAAAAACTACATACTCAGATCTTCACCAAACTTTGCAGGGATACATTGGATGTCAAGAAACGTGGAAAAAACGTACAAAACAAGAGATTGGAGACATCAAGATTTTCGACGAATTTTTTAAGAATTTTCAAATTTTCAGAAAGGATGTTCCAGATAAGGTCAAAAACGACATACTCAGATCTTCACTAACTTTGCAGGGATACATTGGAGGTCGAGACACGTGGAAAAAACGTACAAAACAAGAGATTGGAGACATCAAGATTTTGGACGAATTTTTGAAGAATTTTCAAATTTTCAGATAGGAGGTTCCAGATAAGGTCAAAAACTACATACTCAGATCTCCACCAAACATTGCAGGGATACATTGGATGTCAAGACACGTGGAAAAAACGTACAAAGCAAGAGATTGGAGACATCAAGATTTTCGACGAATTTTTGAAGAATTTTCAAATTTTCAGATAGGAGGTTCCAGATAAGGTCAAAAACTACATACTCAGATCTTCACCAAACGTTGCAGGGATACTTTGCATGTCAAGACACGTGGAAAAAACGTACAAAACAAGAGATTGGAGACATCAAGATTTTCGACGAATTTTTTAAGAATTTTCAAATTTTCGGATGGGAGGTTCCAGATAAGGTCAAAAACGACATACTCAGATCTTCACCAAACTTTGCATGGATACATTGGATGTCAAGACACGTGGAAAAAACGTACAAAACAAGAGATTGGAGACATCAAGATTTTGGACGAATTTTTTAAGAATTCTCAAATTTTCAGAAAGGAGGTTCCATATAAGGTCAAAAACTACATACTCAGATCTTCACCAAACTTTGCAGGGATACATTGGATGTCAAGACACGTGGAAAAAACGTACAAAACAAGAGATTGGGGTCTTCAAGATTTTGGACGAATTTTGTAAGAATTTTCAAATTTTCAGAAAGGAGGTTCCATATAAGGTCAAAAACTACATACTCAGATCTTCACCAAACTTTGCAGGGATACATTGAATGTCAAGACACGTGGAAAAAACGTACAAAACAAGAGATTGTGGTCATCAAGATTTTGGACGGATTTTTTAGGAATTTTCAAATTTTCAGATGGGAGGTTCCAGATAAGGTCAAAAACTACATACTCAGATCTTCACCAAACTTTGCAGGGATACATTGGATGTCAAGACACGTGGAAAAAACGTACAAAACAAGAGATTGGAGACATCAAGATTTTGGACGATTTTTTTAAGAATTTTCAAATTTTCAGATAGGAGGTTCCATATAAGGTCAAAAACTACATACTCAGATCTTCACCAAACTTTGCATGGATACATTATGTGTCAAGACACGTGGAAAAAACGTACAAAACAAGAGATTGGAGACATCAAGATTTTGGTCGAATTTTTTAAGAATTTTCAAATTTTCAGATGGGAGGTTCCAGATAAGGTCAAAAACTACATACTCAGATCTTCACCAAACTTTGCAGGGATACATTGGATGTCAAGACACGTGGAAAAAACGTACAAAACAAGAGATAGGAGACCTCAAGATTTTGGACGAATTTTTTAACAATTTTCAAATTTTCAGAAAGGATGTTCCAGATAAGGTCAAAAACGACATACTCAGATCTTCACCAAACTTTGCAGGGATACATTGGATGTCAAGACACGTGGAAAAAACGTACAAAACAAGAGATTGGAGACATCAAGATTTTGGACGAATTTTTTAAGAATTTTCAAATTTTCAGATAGGAGGTTCCAGATGAGGTCAAAAACTACATACTCAGATCTTCACCAAACTTTGCAGGAATACTTTGCATGTCAAGACACGTGGAAAAAACGTACAAAACAAGAGATCGGAGACATCAAGATTTTCGACGAATTTTTTAAGAATTTTCAAATTTTCAGATGGGAGGTTCCAGATAAGGTCAAAAACGACATACTCAGATCTTCACCAAACTTTGCAGGGATCCATTGGAGGTCGAGACACGTGGAAAAAACGTACAAAACAAGAGATTGGAGACATCAAGATTTTGGACGAATTTTTTAAGAATTTTCAAATTTTCAGATAGGAGGTTCCATATAAGGTCAAAAACTACATACTCAGATCTTCACCAAACTTTGCAGGGATACATTGGATGTCAAGACACGTGGAAAAAACGTACAAAACAAGAGATTGGAGACATCAAGATTTTGGACGATTTTTTTAAAAATTTTCAAATTTTCAGAAATGCGGTTCCAGATAAGGTCACAAACTACATACTCAGATCTTCACCAAACTTTGCAGGGATACATTGGATGTCAAGACACGTGGAAAAAACGTACAAAACAAGAGATTCGGGTCAACAAGATTTTGGACGGATTTTTTAGGGAATTTTCAAATTTTCAGATGGGAGGTTCCAGATAAGGTCAAAAACTACATACTCAGATCTTCACCAAACTCTGCAGGGATACATTGTATGTCAAGACACGTGGAAAAAACATACAAAACATAGGATTGGGGACATCAAGATTTTGTTAAATTCTTTTAAGAATTTTCAAATTTTCAGATAGGAGGTTCCATATAAGGTCAAAAACTACATACTCAGATCTTCACCAAACATTGCAGGGATACATTGGATGTCAAGACACGTGGAAAGAACGTACAAAACAAGAGATTGGAGACATCAAGATTTTGGACGAATTTTTTAAGAATTTTCAAATTTTCAGATAGGAGGCTCCATATAAGGTCAAAAACTACATACTCAGATCTTCACCAAACATTGCAGGGATACATTGGATGTCAAGACACGTGGAAAAAACGTACAAAACAAGAGATTCGAGACATCAAGATTTTGGACGAATTTTTTAAGAATTTTCAAATTTTCAGATAGGAGGTTCCAGATAAGGTCAAAAACTACTTACTCAGATCTTCACCAAACGTTGCAGGGATACTTTGCATGTCAAGACACGTGGAAAAAACGTACAAAACAAGAGATTGGAGACATCAAGATTTTCGACGAATTTTTTAAGAATTTTCAAATTTTCAGATGGGAGGTTCCAGATAAGGTCAAAAACTACATACTCAGATCTTCACCAAACTTTGCATGGATACATTGGATGTCAAGACACGTGGAAAAAACATACAAAACATAGGATTGGGGACATCAAGATTTTGGTCAAATTTTTTAAGAATTTTCAAATTTTCAGATAGGAGGTTCCATATAAGGTCAAAAACTACATACTCAGATCTTCACCAAACTTTGCATGGATACATTATGTGTCAAGACACGTGGAAAAAACGTACAAAACAAGAGATTGGAGACATCAAGATTTTGGTCGAATTTTTTAAGAATTTTCAAATTTTCAGATGGGAGGTTCCAGATAAGGTCAAAAACTACATACTCAGATCTTCACCAAACTTTGCAGGGATACATTGGATGTCAAGACACGTGGAAAAAACGTACAAAACAAGAGATTGGAGACATCAAGATTTTGGACGAATTTTTTAAGAATTTTCAAATTTTCAGATAGGAGGTTCCAGATAAGGTCAAAAACTACATACTCAGATCTTCACCAAACGTTGCAGGGATACTTTGCATGTCAAGACACGTGGAAAAAACGTACAAAACAAGAGATTGGAGACATCAAGATTTTCGACGAATTTTTTAAAAATTTTCAAATTTTCAGATGGGAGGTTCCAGATAAGGTCAAAAACTACATACTCAGATCTTCACCAAACTCTGCAGGGATACATTGGATGTCAAGACACGTGGAAAAAACATACAAAACATAGGATTGGGGACATCAAGATTTTGTTAAATTTTTTTAAGAATTTTCAAATTTTCAGATAGGAGGTTCCATATAAGGTCAAAAACTACATACTCAGATCTTCACCAAACTTTGCAGGGATACATTGGATGTCAAGACACGTGGAAAAAACGTACAAAACAAGAGATTGGGGTCATCAAGATTTTGGACGGATTTTTTAGGAATTTTCAAATTTTCAGATGGGAGGTTCCAGATAAGGTCAAAAACTACATACTCAGATCTTCACCAAACGTTGCAGGGATACTTTGCATGTCAAGACACGTGGAAAAAACGTACAAAACAAAAGATTGGAGACATCAAGATTTTCGACGAATTTTTTAAGAATTTTCAAATTTTCAGATGGGAGGTTCCAGATAAGGTCAAAAACGACATACTCAGATCTTCACCAAACTTTGCATGGATACATTGGATGTCAAGACACGTGGAAAAAACGTACAAAACAAGAGATTGGGGTCATCAAGATTTTGCACGGATTTTTTAGGAATTTTCAAATTTTCAGATGGGAGGTTCCAGATAAGGTCAAAAACTACATACTCAGATCTTCACCAAACTTTGCAGGGATACATTGGATGTCAAGACACGTGGAAAAAACGTACAAAACAAGAGATTGGAGACATCAAGATTTTGGACGAATTTTTTAAGAATTTTCAAATTTTCAGATAGGAGGTTCCATATAAGGTCAAAAACTACATACTCAGATCTTCACCAAACTTTGCATGGATACATTATGTGTCAAGACACGTGGAAAAAACGTACAAAACAAAAGATTGGAGACATCAAGATTTTGGTCGAATTTTTTAAGAATTTTCAAATTTTCAGATGGGAGGTTCCAGATAAGGTCAAAAACTACATACTCAGATCTTCACCAAACTTTGCAGGGATACATTGGATGTCAAGACACGTGGAAAAAACGTACAAAGCAGAGATTGGAGACATCAAGATTTTGGACGAATTTTTTAAGAATTTTTAAATTTTCAGATAGGAGGTTCCATATAAGGTCAAAAACTACATACTCAGATCTTCACCAAACTTTGCATGGATACATTATGTGTCAAGACACGTGGAAAAAACGTACAAAACAAGAGATTGGAGACATCAAGATATTGGTCGAATTTTTTAAGAATTTTCAAATTTTCAGATGGGAGGTTCCAGATAAGGTCAAAAACTACATACTCAGATCTTCACCAAACTTTGCAGGGATACATTGGATGTCAAGACACGTGGAAAAAACGTACAAAACAAGAGATAGGAGACATCAAGATTTTGGACGAATTTTTTAACAATTTTCAAATTTTCAGAAAGGATGTTCCAGATAAGGTCAAAAACAACATACTCAGATCTTCACCAAACTTTGCAGGGATACATTGGATATCAAGACACGTGGAAAAAACGTACAAAACAAGAGATTGGAGACATCAAGATTTTGGACGAATTTTTTAAGAATTTTCAAATTTTCAGATGGGAGGTTCCAGATAAGATCAAAAACTACATACTCAGATCTTCACCAAACTTTGCAGGGATACATTGGATGTCAAGACACGTGGAAAAAAAGTACAAAACAAGAGATTGGGGTCATCAAGATTTTGGACGGATTTTTTAGGAATTTTCAAATTTTCAGATGGGAGGTTCCAGATAAGGTCAAAAACTACATACTCAGATCTTCACCAAACATTGCAGGGATACATTGGATGTCAAGACACGTGGAAAAAACGTACAAAACAAGAGATTGGAGACATCAAGATTTTGGACGAATTTTTTAAGAATTTTCAAATTTTCAGATGGGAGGTTCCAGATGAGGTCAAAAACTACATACTCAGATCTTCACCAAACTTTGCAGGAATACTTTGCATGTCAAGACACGTGGAAAAAACGTACAAAACAAGAGATCGGAGACATCAAGATTTTCGACGAATTTTTGAAGAATTTTCAAATTTTCAGATGGGAGGTTCCAGATAAGGTCAAAAACGACATACTCAGATCTTCACCAAACTTTGCATGGATACATTGGATGTCAAGACACGTGGAAAAAACATACAAAACATAGGATTGGTGACATCAAGATTTTGGACGAATTTTTTAAGAATTTTCAAATTTTCAGATAGGAGGTTCCATATAAGGTCAAAAACTACATACTCAGATCTTCACCAAACTTTGCAGGGATACATTGGAGGTCGAGACACGTGGAAAAAAAGTACAAAACAAGAGATTGTGGTCATCAAGATTTTGGACGGATTTTTTAGGAATTTTCAAATTTTCAGATGGGAGGTTCCAGATAAGGTCAAAAACTACATACTCAGATCTTCACCAAACATTGCAGGGATACATTGGATGTCAAGACACGTGGAAAAAACGTACAAAACAAGAGATTGGAGACATCAAGATTTTGGACGAATTTTTTAAGAATTTTCAAATTTTCAGATAGGAGGTTCCAGATGAGGTCAAAAACTACATACTCAGATCTTCACCAAACTTTGCATGGATACATTGGATGTCAAGACACGTGGAAAAAACATACAAAACATAGGATTGGGGACATCAAGATTTTGGTCAAATTTTTTAAGAATTTTCAAATTTTCAGATAGGAGGTTCCATATAAGGTCAAAAACTACATACTCAGATCTTCACCAAACTTTGCATGGATACATTATGTGTCAAGACACGTGGAAAAAACGTACAAAACAAGAGATTGGAGACATCAAGATTTTGGTCGAATTTTTTAAGAATTTTCAAATTTTCAGATGGGAGGTTCCAGATAAGGTCAAAAACTACATACTCAGATCTTCACCAAACTTTGCAGGGATACATTGGATGTCAAGACACGTGGAAAAAACGTACAAAACAAGAGATTGGAGACATCAAGATTTTGGACGAATTTTTTAAGAATTTTCAAATTTTCAGATAGGAGGTTCCAGATAAGGTCAAAAACTACATACTCAGATCTTCACCAAACGTTGCAGGGATACTTTGCATGTCAAGACACGTGGAAAAAACGTACAAAACAAGAGATTGGAGACATCAAGATTTTCGACGAATTTTTTAAAAATTTTCAAATTTTCAGATGGGAGGTTCCAGATAAGGTCAAAAACTACATACTCAGATCTTCACCAAACTCTGCAGGGATACATTGGATGTCAAGACACGTGGAAAAAACATACAAAACATAGGATTGGGGACATCAAGATTTTGTTAAATTTTTTTAAGAATTTTCAAATTTTCAGATAGGAGGTTCCATATAAGGTCAAAAACTACATACTCAGATCTTCACCAAACTTTGCAGGGATACATTGGATGTCAAGACACGTGGAAAAAACGTACAAAACAAGAGATTGGGGTCATCAAGATTTTGGACGGATTTTTTAGGAATTTTCAAATTTTCAGATGGGAGGTTCCAGATAAGGTCAAAAACTACATACTCAGATCTTCACCAAACGTTGCAGGGATACTTTGCATGTCAAGACACGTGGAAAAAACGTACAAAACAAAAGATTGGAGACATCAAGATTTTCGACGAATTTTTTAAGAATTTTCAAATTTTCAGATGGGAGGTTCCAGATAAGGTCAAAAACGACATACTCAGATTTTCACCAAACTTTGCATGGATACATTGGATGTCAAGACACGTGGAAAAAACGTACAAAACAAGAGATTGGGGTCATCAAGATTTTGCACGGATTTTTTAGGAATTTTCAAATTTTCAGATGGGAGGTTCCAGATAAGGTCAAAAACTACATACTCAGATCTTCACCAAACTTTGCAGGGATACATTGGATGTCAAGACACGTGGAAAAAACGTACAAAACAAGAGATTGGAGACATCAAGATTTTGGACGAATTTTTTAAGAATTTTCAAATTTTCAGATAGGAGGTTCCATATAAGGTCAAAAACTACATACTCAGATCTTCACCAAACTTTGCATGGATACATTATGTGTCAAGACACGTGGAAAAAACGTACAAAACAAAAGATTGGAGACATCAAGATTTTGGTCGAATTTTTTAAGAATTTTCAAATTTTCAGATGGGAGGTTCCAGATAAGGTCAAAAACTACATACTCAGATCTTCACCAAACTTTGCAGGGATACATTGGATGTCAAGACACGTGGAAAAAACGTACAAAGCAGAGATTGGAGACATCAAGATTTTGGACGAATTTTTTAAGAATTTTTAAATTTTCAGATACGAGGTTCCATATAAGGTCAAAAACTACATACTCAGATCTTCACCAAACTTTGCATGGATACATTATGTGTCAAGACACGTGGAAAAAACGTACAAAACAAGAGATTGGAGACATCAAGATATTGGTCGAATTTTTTAAGAATTTTCAAATTTTCAGATGGGAGGTTCCAGATAAGGTCAAAAACTACATACTCAGATCTTCACCAAACTTTGCAGGGATACATTGGATGTCAAGACACGTGGAAAAAACGTACAAAACAAGAGATAGGAGACATCAAGATTTTGGACGAATTTTTTAACAATTTTCAAATTTTCAGAAAGGATGTTCCAGATAAGGTCAAAAACAACATACTCAGATCTTCACCAAACTTTGCAGGGATACATTGGATATCAAGACACGTGGAAAAAACGTACAAAACAAGAGATTGGAGACATCAAGATTTTGGACGAATTTTTTAAGAATTTTCAAATTTTCAGATGGGAGGTTCCAGATAAGATCAAAAACTACATACTCAGATCTTCACCAAACTTTGCAGGGATACATTGGATGTCAAGACACGTGGAAAAAAAGTACAAAACAAGAGATTGGGGTCATCAAGATTTTGGACGGATTTTTTAGGAATTTTCAAATTTTCAGATGGGAGGTTCCAGATAAGGTCAAAAACTACATACTCAGATCTTCACCAAACATTGCAGGGATACATTGGATGTCAAGACACGTGGAAAAAACGTACAAAACAAGAGATTGGAGACATCAAGATTTTGGACGAATTTTTTAAGAATTTTCAAATTTTCAGATGGGAGGTTCCAGATGAGGTCAAAAACTACATACTCAGATCTTCACCAAACTTTGCAGGAATACTTTGCATGTCAAGACACGTGGAAAAAACGTACAAAACAAGAGATCGGAGACATCAAGATTTTCGACGAATTTTTGAAGAATTTTCAAATTTTCAGATGGGAGGTTCCAGATAAGGTCAAAAACGACATACTCAGATCTTCACCAAACTTTGCATGGATACATTGGATGTCAAGACACGTGGAAAAAACATACAAAACATAGGATTGGTGACATCAAGATTTTGGACGAATTTTTTAAGAATTTTCAAATTTTCAGATAGGAGGTTCCATATAAGGTCAAAAACTACATACTCAGATCTTCACCAAACTTTGCAGGGATACATTGGAGGTCGAGACACGTGGAAAAAAAGTACAAAACAAGAGATTGTGGTCATCAAGATTTTGGACGGATTTTTTAGGAATTTTCAAATTTTCAGATGGGAGGTTCCAGATAAGGTCAAAAACTACATACTCAGATCTTCACCAAACATTGCAGGGATACATTGGATGTCAAGACACGTGGAAAAAACGTACAAAACAAGAGATTGGAGACATCAAGATTTTGGACGAATTTTTTAAGAATTTTCAAATTTTCAGATAGGAGGTTCCAGATGAGGTCAAAAACTACATACTCAGATCTTCACCAAACTTTGCAGGAATACTTTGCATGTCAAGACACGTGGAAAAAACGTACAAAACAAGAGATCGGAGACATCAAGATTTTCGACGAATTTTTTAAGAATTTTCAAATTTTCAGATGGAAGGTTCCAGATAAGGTCAAAAACGACATACTCAGATCTTCACCAAACTTTGCAGGGATCCATTGGAGGTCGAGACACGTGGAAAAAACGTACAAAACAAGAGATTGGAGACATCAAGATTTTGGACGAATTTTTTAAGAATTTTCAAATTTTCAGATAGGAGGTTCCATATAAGGTCAAAAACTACATACTCAGATCTTCACCAAACTTTGCAGGGATACATTGGATGTCAAGACACGTGGAAAAAACGTACAAAACAAGAGATTGGAGACATCAAGATTTTGGACGAATTTTTTAAGAATTTTCAAATTTTCAGAAAGGATGTTCCAGATAAGGTCAAAAACGACATACTCAGATCTTCACCAAACTTTGCAGGGATACATTGGATGTCAAGACACGTGGAAAAAACGTACAAAAAAGAGATTGGAGACATCAAGATTTTCGACGAATTTTTGAAGAATTTTCAAATTTTCAGATAGGAGGTTCCAGATAAGGTCTAAAACTACATACTCAGATGTCCACCAAACATTGCAGGAATACATTGGATGTCAAGACACGTGGAAAAAACGTACAAAACAAGAGATTGGAGACATCAAGATTTTCGACGAATTTTTGAAGAATTTTCAAATTTTCAGATAGGAGGTTCCAGATAAGGTCAAAAACTACATACTCAGATCTTCACCAAACGTTGCAGGGATACTTTGCATGTCAAGACACGTGGAAAAAACGTACAAAACAAAAGATTGGAGACATCAAGATTTTCGACGAATTTTTTAAGAATTTTCAAATTTTCAGATGGGAGGTTCCAGATAAGGTCAAAAACGACATACTCAGATCTTCACCAAACATTGCAGGGATACATTGGATGTCAAGACACGTGGAAAAAACGTACAAAACAAGAGATTGGGGTCATCAAGATTTTGGACGGATTTTTTAGGAATTTTCAAATTTTCAGATGGGAGGTTCCAGATAAGGTCAAAAACTACATACTCAGATCTTCACCAAACTTTGCAGGAATACTTTGCATGTCAAGACACGTGGAAAAAACGTACAAAACAAGAGATCGGAGACATCAAGATTTTCGACGAATTTTTTAAGAATTTTCAAATTTTCAGATAGGAGGTTCCAGATAAGGTCAAAAACTACATACTCAGATCTTCACCAAACTTTGCAGGAATACTTTGCATGTCAAGACACGTGGAAAAAACATACAAAACAAAGGATTGGGGACATCAAGATTTTGGTCAAATTTTTTAAGAATTTTCAAATTTTCAGATAGGAGGTTCCATATAAGGTCAAAAACTACATACTCAGATCTTCACCAAACTTTGCATGGATACATTATGTGTCAAGACACGTGGAAAAAACGTACAAAACAAGAGATTGGAGACATCAAGATTTTGGTCGAATTTTTTAAGAATTTTCAAATTTTCAGATGGGAGGTTCCAGATAAGGTCAAAAACTACATACTCAGATCTTCACCAAACTTTGCAGGGATACATTCGATGTCAAGACACGTGGAAAAAACGTACAAAACAAGAGATAGGAGACATCAAGATTTTGGACGAATTTTTTAACAATTTTCAAATTTTCAGAAAGGATGTTCCAGATAAGGTCAAAAACGACGTACTCAGATCTTCACCAAACTTTGCAGGGATACATTGGATATCAAGACACGTGGAAAAAACGTACAAAACAAGAGATTGGAGACATCAAGATTTTGGACGAATTTTTTAAGAATTTTCAAATTTTCAGATAGGAGGTTCCAGATAAGGTCAAAAACTACATACTCAGATCTTCACCAAACTTTGCAGGGATACATTGGATGTCAAGACACGTGGAAAAAACGTACAAAACAAGAGATTGGAGACATCAAGATTTTGGACGATTTTTTTAAGAATTTTCAAATTTTCAGAAATGCGGTTCCAGATAAGGTCAAAAACTACATACTCAGATCTTCACCAAACTTTGCAGGGATACATTGGATGTCAAGACACGTGGAAAAAACGTACAAAACAAGAGATTGGGGTCAACAAAATTTTGGACGGATTTTTTAGGAATTTTCAAATTTTCAGATGGGAGGTTCCAGATAAGGTCAAAAACTACATACTCAGATCTTCACCAAACTCTGCAGGGATACATTGTATGTCAAGACACGTGGAAAAAACATACAAAACATAGGATTGGGGACATCAAGATTTTGTTAAATTTTTTTAAGAATTTTCAAATTTTCAGATAGGAGGTTCCATATAAGGTCAAAAACTACATACTCAGATCTTCACCAAACTTTGCAGGGATACATTGGATGTCAAGACACGTGGAAAAAACGTACAAAACAAGAGATTGGGGTCATCAAGATTTTGGACGGATTTTTTAGGAATTTTCAAATTTTCAGATGGGAGGTTCCAAATAAGGTCAAAAACTACATACTCAGATCTTCACCAAACGTTGCAGGGATACTTTGCATGTCAAGACACGTGGAAAAATCGTACAAAACAAGAGATTGGAGACATCAAGATTTTGGACGAATTTTTTAAGAATTTTCAAATTTTCAGATAGGAGGTTCCATATAAGGTCAAAAACTACATACTCAGATCTTCACCAAACATTGCAGGGATACATTGGATGTCAAGACACGTGGAAAAAACGTACAAAACAAGAGATTGGAGACATCAAGATTTTGGACGAATTTTTTAAGAATTTTCAAATTTTCAGATAGGAGGTTCCAGATAAGGTCAAAAACTACATACTCAGATCTTCAACAAATGTTGCAGGGATACTTTGCATGTCAAGACACGTGGAAAAAACGTACAAAACAAGAGATTGGAGACATCAAGATTTTCGACGAATTTTTTAAAAATTTTCAAATTTTCAGATGGGAGGTTCCAGATAAGGTCAAAAACTACATACTCAGATCTTCACCAAACTCTGCAGGGATACATTGGATGTCAAGACACGTGGAAAAAACATACAAAACATAGGATTGGGGACATCAAGATTTTGTTAAATTTTTTTAAGAATTTTCAAATTTTCAGATAGGAGGTTCCATATAAGGTCAAAAACTACATACTCAGATCTTCACCAAACTTTGCAGGGATACATTGGATGTCAAGACACGTGGAAAAAACGTACAAAACAAGAGATTGGGGTCATCAAGATTTTGGACGGATTTTTTAGGAATTTTCAAATTTTCAGATGGGAGGTTCCAGATAAGGTCAAAAACTACATACTCAGATCTTCACCAAACGTTGCAGGGATACGTTGCATGTCAAGACACGTGGAAAAAACGTACAAAACAAAAGATTGGAGACATCAAGATTTTCGACGAATTTTTTAAGAATTTTCAAATTTTCAGATGGGAGGTTCCAGATAAGGTCAAAAACGACATACTCAGATCTTCACCAAACTTTGCATGGATACATTGGATGTCAAGACACGTGGAAAAAACGTACAAAACAAGAGATTGGAGACATCAAGATTTTGGACGAATTTTTTAAGAATTTTCAAATTTTCAGATAGGAGGTTCCATATAAGGTCAAAAACTACATACTCAGATCTTCACCAAACTTTGCAGGGATACATTGGATGTCAAGACACGTGGAAAAAACGTACAAAACAAGAGATTGGAGACATCAAGATTTTCGACGAATTTTTTAAGAATTTTCAAATTTTCAGAAAGGATGTTCCAGATAAGGTCAAAAACGACATACTCAGATCTTCACCAAACTTTGCAGGGATACATTGGATGTCAAGACACGTGGAAAAAACGTACAAAAAAGAGATTGGAGACATCAAGATTTTCGACGAATTTTTGAAGAATTTTCAAATTTTCAGATAGGAGGTTCCAGATAAGGTCTAAAACTACATACTCAGATCTCCACCAAACATTGCAGGAATACATTGGATGTCAAGACACGTGGAAAAAACGTACAAAACAAGAGATTGGAGACATCAAGATTTTCGACGAATTTTTGAAGAATTTTGAAATTTTCAGATAGGAGGTTCCAGATAAGGTCAAAAACTACATACTCAGATCTTCACCAAACGTTGCAGGGATACTTTGCACGTCAAGACACGTGGAAAAAACGTACAAAACAAAAGATTGGAGACATCAAGATTTTCGACGAATTTTTTAAGAATTTTCAAATTTTCAGATGGGAGGTTCCAGATAAGGTCAAAAACGACATACTCAGATCTTCACCAAACATTGCAGGGATACATTGGATGTCAAGACACGTGGAAAAAACGTACAAAACAAGAGATTGGGGTCATCAAGATTTTGGACGGATTTTTTAGGAATTTTCAAATTTTCAGATGGGAGGTTCCAGATAAGGTCAAAAACTACATACTCAGATCTTCACCAAACTTTGCAGGAATACTTTGCATGTCAAGACACGTGGAAAAAACGTACAAAACAAGAGATCGGAGACATCAAGATTTTCGACGAATTTTTTAAGAATTTTCAAATTTTCAGATAGGAGGTTCCAGATAAGGTCAAAAACTACATACTCAGATCTTCACCAAACTTTGCAGGAATACTTTGCATGTCAAGACACGTGGAAAAAACATACAAAACAAAGGATTGGGGACATCAAGATTTTGGTCAAATTTTTTAAGAATTTTCAAATTTTCAGATAGGAGGTTCCATATAAGGTCAAAAACTACATACTCAGATCTTCACCAAACTTTGCATGGATACATTATGTGTCAAGACACGTGGAAAAAACGTACAAAACAAGAGATTGGAGACATCAAGATTTTGGTCGAATTTTTTAAGAATTTTCAAATTTTCAGATGGGAGGTTCCAGATAAGGTCAAAAACTACATACTCAGATCTTCACCAAACTTTGCAGGGATACATTGGATGTCAAGACACGTGGAAAAAACGTACAAAACAAGAGATAGGAGACATCAAGATTTTGGACGAATTTTTTAACAATTTTCAAATTTTCAGAAAGGATGTTCCAGATAAGGTCAAAAACGACGTACTCAGATCTTCACCAAACTTTGCAGGGATACATTGGATATCAAGACACGTGGAAAAAACGTACAAAACAAGAGATTGGAGACATCAAGATTTTGGACGAATTTTTTAAGAATTTTCAAATTTTCAGATAGGAGGTTCCAGATAAGGTCAAAAACTACATACTCAGATCTTCACCAAACTTTGCAGGGATACATTGGATGTCAAGACACGTGGAAAAAACGTACAAAACAAGAGATTGGAGACATCAAGATTTTGGACGATTTTTTTAAGAATTTTCAAATTTTCAGAAATGCGGTTCCAGATAAGGTCAAAAACTACATACTCAGATCTTCACCAAACTTTGCAGGGATACATTGGATGTCAAGACACGTGGAAAAAACGTACAAAACAAGAGATTGGGGTCAACAAAATTTTGGACGGATTTTTTAGGAATTTTCAAATTTTCAGATGGGAGGTTCCAGATAAGGTCAAAAACTACATACTCAGATCTTCACCAAACTCTGCAGGGATACATTGTATGTCAAGACACGTGGAAAAAACATACAAAACATAGGATTGGGGACATCAAGATTTTGTTAAATTTTTTTAAGAATTTTCAAATTTTCAGATAGGAGGTTCCATATAAGGTCAAAAACTACATACTCAGATCTTCACCAAACTTTGCAGGGATACATTGGATGTCAAGACACGTGGAAAAAACGTACAAAACAAGAGATTGGGGTCATCAAGATTTTGGACGGATTTTTTAGGAATTTTCAAATTTTCAGATGGGAGGTTCCAAATAAGGTCAAAAACTACATACTCAGATCTTCACCAAACGTTGCAGGGATACTTTGCATGTCAAGACACGTGGAAAAATCGTACAAAACAAGAGATTGGAGACATCAAGATTTTGGACGAATTTTTTAAGAATTTTCAAATTTTCAGATAGGAGGTTCCATATAAGGTCAAAAACTACATACTCAGATCTTTACCAAACATTGCAGGGATACATTGGATGTCAAGACACGTGGAAAAAACGTACAAAACAAGAGATTGGAGACATCAAGATTTTGGACGAATTTTTTAAGAATTTTCAAATTTTCAGATAGGAGGTTCCAGATAAGGTCAAAAACTACATACTCAGATCTTCAACAAATGTTGCAGGGATACTTTGCATGTCAAGACACGTGGAAAAAACGTACAAAACAAGAGATTGGAGACATCAAGATTTTCGACGAATTTTTTAAAAATTTTCAAATTTTCAGATGGGAGGTTCCAGATAAGGTCAAAAACTACATACTCAGATCTTCACCAAACTCTGCAGGGATACATTGGATGTCAAGACACGTGGAAAAAACATACAAAACATAGGATTGGGGACATCAAGATTTTGTTAAATTTTTTTAAGAATTTTCAAATTTTCAGATAGGAGGTTCCATATAAGGTCAAAAACTACATACTCAGATCTTCACCAAACTTTGCAGGGATACATTGGATGTCAAGACACGTGGAAAAAACGTACAAAACAAGAGATTGGGGTCATCAAGATTTTGGACGGATTTTTTAGGAATTTTCAAATTTTCAGATGGGAGGTTCCAGATAAGGTCAAAAACTACATACTCAGATCTTCACCAAACGTTGCAGGGATACGTTGCATGTCAAGACACGTGGAAAAAACGTACAAAACAAAAGATTGGAGACATCAAGATTTTCGACGAATTTTTTAAGAATTTTCAAATTTTCAGATGGGAGGTTCCAGATAAGGTCAAAAACGACATACTCAGATCTTCACCAAACTTTGCATGGATACATTGGATGTCAAGACACGTGGAAAAAACGTACAAAACAAGAGATTGGAGACATCAAGATTTTGGACGAATTTTTTAAGAATTTTCAAATTTTCAGATAGGAGGTTCCATATAAGGTCAAAAACTACATACTCAGATCTTCACCAAACTTTGCAGGGATACATTGGATGTCAAGACACGTGGAAAAAACGTACAAAACAAGAGATTGGAGACATCAAGATTTTCGACGAATTTTTTAAGAATTTTCAAATTTTCAGAAAGGATGTTCCAGATAAGGTCAAAAACGACATACTCAGATCTTCACCAAACTTTGCAGGGATACATTGGATGTCAAGACACGTGGAAAAAACGTACAAAAAAGAGATTGGAGACATCAAGATTTTCGACGAATTTTTGAAGAATTTTCAAATTTTCAGATAGGAGGTTCCAGATAAGGTCTAAAACTACATACTCAGATCTCCACCAAACATTGCAGGAATACATTGGATGTCAAGACACGTGGAAAAAACGTACAAAACAAGAGATTGGAGACATCAAGATTTTCGACGAATTTTTGAAGAATTTTGAAATTTTCAGATAGGAGGTTCCAGATAAGGTCAAAAACTACATACTCAGATCTTCACCAAACGTTGCAGGGATACTTTGCATGTCAAGACACGTGGAAAAAACGTACAAAACAAAAGATTGGAGACATCAAGATTTTCGACGAATTTTTTAAGAATTTTCAAATTTTCAGATGGGAGGTTCCAGATAAGGTCAAAAACGACATACTCAGATCTTCACCAAACATTGCAGGGATACATTGGATGTCAAGACACGTGGAAAAAACGTACAAAACAAGAGATTGGGGTCATCAAGATTTTGGACGGATTTTTTAGGAATTTTCAAATTTTCAGATGGGAGGTTCCAGATAAGGTCAAAAACTACATACTCAGATCTTCACCAAACTTTGCAGGAATACTTTGCATGTCAAGACACGTGGAAAAAACGTACAAAACAAGAGATCGGAGACATCAAGATTTTCGACGAATTTTTTAAGAATTTTCAAATTTTCAGATAGGAGGTTCCAGATAAGGTCAAAAACTACATACTCAGATCTTCACCAAACTTTGCAGGAATACTTTGCATGTCAAGACACGTGGAAAAAACATACAAAACAAAGGATTGGGGACATCAAGATTTTGGTCAAATTTTTTAAGAATTTTCAAATTTTCAGATAGGAGGTTCCATATAAGGTCAAAAACTACATACTCAGATCTTCACCAAACTTTGCATGGATACATTATGTGTCAAGACACGTGGAAAAAACGTACAAAACAAGAGATTGGAGACATCAAGATTTTGGTCGAATTTTTTAAGAATTTTCAAATTTTCAGATGGGAGGTTCCAGATAAGGTCAAAAACTACATACTCAGATCTTCACCAAACTTTGCAGGGATACATTGGATGTCAAGACACGTGGAAAAAACGTACAAAACAAGAGATAGGAGACATCAAGATTTTGGACGAATTTTTTAACAATTTTCAAATTTTCAGAAAGGATGTTCCAGATAAGGTCAAAAACGACGTACTCAGATCTTCACCAAACTTTGCAGGGATACATTGGATATCAAGACACGTGGAAAAAACGTACAAAACAAGAGATTGGAGACATCAAGATTTTGGACGAATTTTTTAAGAATTTTCAAATTTTCAGATAGGAGGTTCCAGATAAGGTCAAAAACTACATACTCAGATCTTCACCAAACTTTGCAGGGATACATTGGATGTCAAGACACGTGGAAAAAACGTACAAAACAAGAGATTGGAGACATCAAGATTTTGGACGATTTTTTTAAGAATTTTCAAATTTTCAGAAATGCGGTTCCAGATAAGGTCAAAAACTACATACTCAGATCTTCACCAAACTTTGCAGGGATACATTGGATGTCAAGACACGTGGAAAAAACGTACAAAACAAGAGATTGGGGTCAACAAAATTTTGGACGGATTTTTTAGGAATTTTCAAATTTTCAGATGGGAGGTTCCAGATAAGGTCAAAAACTACATACTCAGATCTTCACCAAACTCTGCAGGGATACATTGTATGTCAAGACACGTGGAAAAAACATACAAAACATAGGATTGGGGACATCAAGATTTTGTTAAATTTTTTTAAGAATTTTCAAATTTTCAGATAGGAGGTTCCATATAAGGTCAAAAACTACATACTCAGATCTTCACCAAACTTTGCAGGGATACATTGGATGTCAAGACACGTGGAAAAAACGTACAAAACAAGAGATTGGGGTCATCAAGATTTTGGACGGATTTTTTAGGAATTTTCAAATTTTCAGATGGGAGGTTCCAAAAAGGTCAAAAACTACATACTCAGATCTTCACCAAACGTTGCAGGGATACTTTGCATGTCAAGACACGTGGAAAAAACGTACAAAACAAGAGATTGGAGACATCAAGATTTTGGACGAATTTTTTAAGAATTTTCAAATTTTCAGATAGGAGGTTCCATATAAGGTCAAAAACTACATACTCAGATCTTCACCAAACATTGCAGGGATACATTGGATGTCAAGACACGTGGAAAAAACGTACAAAACAAGAGATTGGAGACATCAAGATTTTGGACGAATTTTTTAAGAATTTTCAAATTTTCAGATAGGAGGTTCCAGATAAGGTCAAAAACTACATACTCAGATCTTCAACAAACGTTGCAGGGATACTTTGCATGTCAAGACACGTGGAAAAAACGTACAAAACAAGAGATTGGAGACATCAAGATTTTCGACGAATTTTTTAAAAATTTTCAAATTTTCAGATGGGAGGTTCCAGATAAGGTCAAAAACTACATACTCAGATCTTCACCAAACTCTGCAGGGATACATTGGATGTCAAGACACGTGGAAAAAACATACAAAACATAGGATTGGGGACATCAAGATTTTGTTAAATTTTTTTAAGAATTTTCAAATTTTCAGATAGGAGGTTCCATATAAGGTCAAAAACTACATACTCAGATCTTCACCAAACTTTGCAGGGATACATTGGATGTCAAGACACGTGGAAAAAACGTACAAAACAAGAGATTGGGGTCATCAAGATTTTGGACGGATTTTTTAGGAATTTTCAAATTTTCAGATGGGAGGTTCCAGATAAGGTCAAAAACTACATACTCAGATCTTCACCAAACGTTGCAGGGATACGTTGCATGTCAAGACACGTGGAAAAAACGTACAAAACAAAAGATTGGAGACATCAAGATTTTCGACGAATTTTTTAAGAATTTTCAAATTTTCAGATGGGAGGTTCCAGATAAGGTCAAAAACGACATACTCAGATCTTCACCAAACTTTGCATGGATACATTGGATGTCAAGACACGTGGAAAAAACGTACAAAACAAGAGATTGGGGTCATCAAGATTTTGCACGGATTTTTTAGGAATTTTCAAATTTTCAGATGGGAGGTTCCAGATAAGGTCAAAAACTTCATACTCAGATCTTCACCAAACTTTGCAGGGATACATTGGATGTCAAGACACGTGGAAAAAACGTACAAAACAAGAGATTGGAGACATCAAGATTTTGGACGAATTTTTTAAGAATTTTCAAATTTTCAGATAGGAGGTTCCATATAAGGTCAAAAACTACATACTCAGATCTTCACCAAACTTTGCATGGATACATTATGTGTCAAGACACGTGGAAAAAACGTACAAAACAAAAGATTGGAGACATCAAGATTTTGGTCGAATTTTTTAAGAATTTTCAAATTTTCAGATGGGAGGTTCCAGATAAGGTCAAAAACTACATACTCAGATCTTCACCAAACTTTGCAGGGATACATTGGATGTCAAGACACGTGGAAAAAACGTACAAAACAAGAGATTGGAGACATCAAGATTTTGGACGAATTTTTTAAGAATTTTTAAATTTTCAGATAGGAGGTTCCATATAAGGTCAAAAACTACATACTCAGATCTTCACCAAACTTTGCATGGATACATTATGTGTCAAGACACGTGGAAAAAACGTACAAAACAAGAGATTGGAGACATCAAGATATTGGTCGAATTTTTTAAAAATTTTCAAATTTTCAGATGGGAGGTTCCAGATAAGGTCAAAAACTACATACTCAGATCTTCACCAAACTTTGCAGGGATACATTGGATGTCAAGACACGTGGAAAAAACGTACAAAACAAGAGATAGGAGACATCAAGATTTTGGACGAATTTTTTAACAATTTTCAAATTTTCAGAAAGGATGTTCCAGATAAGGTCAAAAACAACATACTCAGATCTTCACCAAACTTTGCAGGGATACATTGGATATCAAGACACGTGGAAAAAACGTACAAAACAAGAGATTGGAGACATCAAGATTTTGGACGAATTTTTTAAGAATTTTCAAATTTTCAGATAGGAGGTTCCAGATAAGATCAAAAACTACATACTCAGATCTTCACCAAACTTTGCAGGGATACATTGGATGTCAAGACACGTGGAAAAAACGTACAAAACAAGAGATTGGAGACATCAAGATTTTGGACGAATTTTTTAAGAATTTTCAAATTTTCAGATGGGAGGTTCCAGATGAGGTCAAAAACTACATACTCAGATCTTCACCAAACTTTGCAGGAATACTTTGCATGTCAAGACACGTGGAAAAAACGTACAAAACAAGAGATCGGAGACATCAAGATTTTCGACGAATTTTTTAAGAATTTTCAAATTTTCAGATGGGAGGTTCCAGATAAGGTCAAAAACGACATACTCAGATCTTCACCAAACTTTGCATGGATACATTGGATGTCAAGACACGTGGAAAAAACATACAAAACATAGGATTGGTGACATCAAGATTTTGGACGAATTTTTTAAGAATTTTCAATTTTTCAGATAGGAGGTTCCATATAAGGTCAAAAACTACATACTCAGATCTTCACCAAACTTTGCAGGGATACATTGGAGGTCGAGACACGTGGAAAAAAAGTACAAAACAAGAGATTGGGGTCATCAAGATTTTGGACGGATTTTTTAGGAATTTTCAAATTTTCAGATGGGAGGTTCCAGATAAGGTCAAAAACTACATACTCAGATCTTCACCAAACATTGCAGGGATACATTGGATGTCAAGACACGTGGAAAAAACGTACAAAACAAGAGATTGGAGACATCAAGATTTTGGACGAATTTTTTAAGAATTTTCAAATTTTCAGATAGGAGGTTCCAGATGAGGTCAAAAACTACATAGTCAGATCTTCACCAAACTTTGCAGGAATACTTTGCATGTCAAGACACGTGGAAAAAACGTACAAAACAAGAGATCGGAGACATCAAGATTTTCGACGAATTTTTTAAGAATTTTCAAATTTTCAGATGGAAGGTTCCAGATAAGGTCAAAAACGACATACTCAGATCTTCACCAAACTTTGCAGGGATCCATTGGAGGTCGAGACACGTGGAAAAAACGTACAAAACAAGAGATTGGAGACATCAAGATTTTGGACGAATTTTTTAAGAATTTTCAAATTTTCAGATAGGAGGTTCCATATAAGGTCAAAAACTACATACTCAGATCTTCACCAAACTTTGCAGGGATACATTGGATGTCAAGACACGTGGAAAAAACGTACAAAACAAGAGATTGGAGACATCAAGATTTTCGACGAATTTTTTAAGAATTTTCAAATTTTCAGAAAGGATGTTCCAGATAAGGTCAAAAACGACATACTCAGATCTTCACCAAACTTTGCAGGGATACATTGGATGTCAAGACACGTGGAAAAAACGTACAAAAAAGAGATTGGAGACATCAAGATTTTCGACGAATTTTTGAAGAATTTTCAAATTTTCAGATAGGAGGTTCCAGATAAGGTCTAAAACTACATACTCAGATCTCCACCAAACATTGCAGGAATACATTGGATGTCAAGACACGTGGAAAAAACGTACAAAACAAGAGTTTGGAGACATCAAGATTTTCGACGAATTTTTGAAGAATTTTCAAATTTTCAGATAGGAGGTTCCAGATAAGGTCAAAAACTACATACTCAGATCTTCACCAAACGTTGCAGGGATACTTTGCATGTCAAGACACGTGGAAAAAACGTACAAAACAAAAGATTGGAGACATCAAGATTTTCGACGAATTTTTTAAGAATTTTCAAATTTTCAGATGGGAGGTTCCAGATAAGGTCAAAAACGACATACTCAGATCTTCACCAAACATTGCAGGGATACATTGGATGTCAAGACACGTGGAAAAAACGTACAAAACAAGAGATTGGGGTCATCAAGATTTTGGACGGATTTTTTAGGAATTTTCAAATTTTCAGATGGGAGGTTCCAGATAAGGTCAAAAACTACATACTCAGATCTTCACCAAACTTTGCAGGAATACTTTGCATGTCAAGACACGTGGAAAAAACGTACAAAACAAGAGATCGGAGACATCAAGATTTTCGACGAATTTTTTAAGAATTTTCAAATTTTCAGATAGGAGGTTCCAGATAAGGTCAAAAACTACATACTCAGATCTTCACCAAACTTTGCAGGAATACTTTGCATGTCAAGACACGTGGAAAAAACATACAAAACAAAGGATTGGGGACATCAAGATTTTGGTCAAATTTTTTAAGAATTTTCAAATTTTCAGATAGGAGGTTCCATATAAGGTCAAAAACTACATACTCAGATCTTCACCAAACTTTGCATGGATACATTATGTGTCAAGACACGTGGAAAAAACGTACAAAACAAGAGATTGGAGACATCAAGATTTTGGTCGAATTTTTTAAGAATTTTCAAATTTTCAGATGGGAGGTTCCAGATAAGGTCAAAAACTACATACTCAGATCTTCACCAAACTTTGCAGGGATACATTGGATGTCAAGACACGTGGAAAAAACGTACAAAACAAGAGATAGGAGACATCAAGATTTTGGACGAATTTTTTAACAATTTTCAAATTTTCAGAAAGGATGTTCCAGATAAGGTCAAAAACGACGTACTCAGATCTTCACCAAACTTTGCAGGGATACATTGGATATCAAGACACGTGGAAAAAACGTACAAAACAAGAGATTGGAGACATCAAGATTTTGGACGAATTTTTTAAGAATTTTCAAATTTTCAGATAGGAGGTTCCAGATAAGGTCAAAAACTACATACTCAGATCTTCACCAAACTTTGCAGGGATACATTGGATGTCAAGACACGTGGAAAAAACGTACAAAACAAGAGATTGGAGACATCAAGATTTTGGACGATTTTTTTAAGAATTTTCAAATTTTCAGAAATGCGGTTCCAGATAAGGTCAAAAACTACATACTCAGATCTTCACCAAACTTTGCAGGGATACATTGGATGTCAAGACACGTGGAAAAAACGTACAAAACAAGAGATTGGGGTCAACAAAATTTTGGACGGATTTTTTAGGAATTTTCAAATTTTCAGATGGGAGGTTCCAGATAAGGTCAAAAACTACATACTCAGATCTTCACCAAACTCTGCAGGGATACATTGTATGTCAAGACACGTGGAAAAAACATACAAAACATAGGATTGGGGACATCAAGATTTTGTTAAATTTTTTTAAGAATTTTCAAATTTTCAGATAGGAGGTTCCATATAAGGTCAAAAACTACATACTCAGATCTTCACCAAACTTTGCAGGGATACATTGGATGTCAAGACACGTGGAAAAAACGTACAAAACAAGAGATTGGGGTCATCAAGATTTTGGACGGATTTTTTAGGAATTTTCAAATTTTCAGATGTGAGGTTCCAAATAAGGTCAAAAACTACATACTCAGATCTTCACCAAACGTTGCAGGGATACTTTGCATGTCAAGACACGTGGAAAAAACGTACAAAACAAGAGATTGGAGACATCAAGATTTTGGACGAATTTTTTAAGAATTTTCAAATTTTCAGATAGGAGGTTCCATATAAGGTCAAAAACTACATACTCAGATCTTCACCAAACATTGCAGGGATACATTGGATGTCAAGACACGTGGAAAAAACGTACAAAACAAGAGATTGGAGACATCAAGATTTTGGACGAATTTTTTAAGAATTTTCAAATTTTCAGATAGGAGGTTCCAGATAAGGTCAAAAACTACATACTCAGATCTTCAACAAACGTTGCAGGGATACTTTGCATGTCAAGACACGTGGAAAAAACGTACAAAACAAGAGATTGGAGACATCAAGATTTTCGACGAATTTTTTAAAAATTTTCAAATTTTCAGATGGGAGGTTCCAGATAAGGTCAAAAACTACATACTCAGATCTTCACCAAACTCTGCAGGGATACATTGGATGTCAAGACACGTGGAAAAAACATACAAAACATAGGATTGGGGACATCAAGATTTTGTTAAATTTTTTTAAGAATTTTCAAATTTTCAGATAGGAGGTTCCATATAAGGTCAAAAACTACATACTCAGATCTTCACCAAACTTTGCAGGGATACATTGGATGTCAAGACACGTGGAAAAAACGTACAAAACAAGAGATTGGGGTCATCAAGATTTTGGACGGATTTTTTAGGAATTTTCAAATTTTCAGATGGGAGGTTCCAGATAAGGTCAAAAACTACATACTCAGATCTTCACCAAACGTTGCAGGGATACGTTGCATGTCAAGACACGTGGAAAAAACGTACAAAACAAAAGATTGGAGACATCAAGATTTTCGACGAATTTTTTAAGAATTTTCAAATTTTCAGATGGGAGGTTCCAGATAAGGTCAAAAACGACATACTCAGATCTTCACCAAACTTTGCATGGATACATTGGATGTCAAGACACGTGGAAAAAACGTACAAAACAAGAGATTGGAGACATCAAGATTTTGGACGAATTTTTTAAGAATTTTCAAATTTTCAGATTGGAGGTTCCATATAAGGTCAAAAACTACATACTCAGATCTTCACCAAACATTGCAGGGATACATTGGATGTCAAGACACGTGGAAAAAACGTACAAAACAAGAGATTGGAGACATCAAGATTTTCGACGAATTTTTTAAGAATTTTCAAATTTTCAGAAAGGATGTTCCAGATAAGGTCAAAAACGACATACTCAGATCTTCACCAAACTTTGCAGGGATACATTGGATGTCAAGACACGTGGAAAAAACGTACAAAAAAGAGATTGGAGACATCAAGATTTTCGACGAATTTTTGAAGAATTTTCAAATTTTCAGATAGGAGGTTCCAGATAAGGTCTAAAACTACATACTCAGATCTCCACCAAACATTGCAGGAATACATTGGATGTCAAGACACGTGGAAAAAACGTACAAAACAAGAGATTGGAGACATCAAGATTTTCGACGAATTTTTGAAGAATTTTGAAATTTTCAGATAGGAGGTTCCAGATAAGGTCAAAAACTACATACTCAGATCTTCACCAAACGTTGCAGGGATACTTTGCATGTCAAGACACGTGGAAAAAACGTACAAAACAAAAGATTGGAGACATCAAGATTTTCGACGAATTTTTTAAGAATTTTCAAATTTTCAGATGGGAGGTTCCAGATAAGGTCAAAAACGACATACTCAGATCTTCACCAAACATTGCAGGGGTACATTGGATGTCAAGACACGTGGAAAAAACGTACAAAACAAGAGATTGGGGTCATCAAGATTTTGGACGGATTTTTTAGGAATTTTCAAATTTTCAGATGGGAGGTTCCAGATAAGGTCAAAAACTACATACTCAGATCTTCACCAAACTTTGCAGGAATACTTTGCATGTCAAGACACGTGGAAAAAACGTACAAAACAAGAGATCGGAGACATCAAGATTTTCGACGAATTTTTTAAGAATTTTCAAATTTTCAGATAGGAGGTTCCAGATAAGGTCAAAAACTACATACTCAGATCTTCACCAAACTTTGCAGGAATACTTTGCATGTCAAGACACGTGGAAAAAACATACAAAACAAAGGATTGGGGACATCAAGATTTTGGTCAAATTTTTTAAGAATTTTCAAATTTTCAGATAGGAGGTTCCATATAAGGTCAAAAACTACATACTCAGATCTTCACCAAACTTTGCATGGATACATTATGTGTCAAGACACGTGGAAAAAACGTACAAAACAAGAGATTGGAGACATCAAGATTTTGGTCGAATTTTTTAAGAATTTTCAAATTTTCAGATGGGAGGTTCCAGATAAGGTAAAAAACTACATACTCAGATCTTCACCAAACTTTGCAGGGATACATTGGATGTCAAGACACGTGGAAAAAACGTACAAAACAAGAGATGGGAGACATCAAGATTTTGGACGAATTTTTTAACAATTTTCAAATTTTCAGAAAGGATGTTCCAGATAAGGTCAAAAACGACGTACTCAGATCTTCACCAAACTTTGCAGGGATACATTGGATATCAAGACACGTGGAAAAAACGTACAAAACAAGAGATTGGAGACATCAAGATTTTGGACGAATTTTTTAAGAATTTTCAAATTTTCAGATAGGAGGTTCCAGATAAGGTCAAAAACTACATACTCAGATCTTCACCAAACTTTGCAGGGATACATTGGATGTCAAGACACGTGGAAAAAACGTACAAAACAAGAGATTGGAGACATCAAGATTTTGGACGATTTTTTTAAGAATTTTCAAATTTTCAGAAATGCGGTTCCAGATAAGGTCAAAAACTACATACTCAGATCTTCACCAAACTTTGCAGGGATACATTGGATGTCAAGACACGTGGAAAAAACGTACAAAACAAGAGATTGGGGTCAACAAAATTTTGGACGGATTTTTTAGGAATTTTCAAATTTTCAGATGGGAGGTTCCAGATAAGGTCAAAAACTACATACTCAGATCTTCACCAAACTCTGCAGGGATACATTGTATGTCAAGACACGTGGAAAAAACATACAAAACATAGGATTGGGGACATCAAGATTTTGTTAAATTTTTTTAAGAATTTTCAAATTTTCAGATAGGAGGTTCCATATAAGGTCAAAAACTACATACTCAGATCTTCACCAAACTTTGCAGGGATACATTGGATGTCAAGACACGTGGAAAAAACGTACAAAACAAGAGATTGGGGTCATCAAGATTTTGGACGGATTTTTTAGGAATTTTCAAATTTTCAGATGGGAGGTTCCAAAAAGGTCAAAAACTACATACTCAGATCTTCACCAAACGTTGCAGGGATACTTTGCATGTCAAGACACGTGGAAAAAACGTACAAAACAAGAGATTGGAGACATCAAGATTTTGGACGAATTTTTTAAGAATTTTCAAATTTTCAGATAGGAGGTTCCATATAAGGTCAAAAACTACATACTCAGATCTTCACCAAACATTGCAGGGATACATTGGATGTCAAGACACGTGGAAAAAACGTACAAAACAAGAGATTGGAGACATCAAGATTTTGGACGAATTTTTTAAGAATTTTCAAATTTTCAGATAGGAGGTTCCAGATAAGGTCAAAAACTACATACTCAGATCTTCAACAAACGTTGCAGGGATACTTTGCATGTCAAGACACGTGGAAAAAACGTACAAAACAAGAGATTGGAGACATCAAGATTTTCGACGAATTTTTTAAAAATTTTCAAATTTTCAGATGGGAGGTTCCAGATAAGGTCAAAAACTACATACTCAGATCTTCACCAAACTCTGCAGGGATACATTGGATGTCAAGACACGTGGAAAAAACATACAAAACATAGGATTGGGGACATCAAGATTTTGTTAAATTTTTTTAAGAATTTTCAAATTTTCAGATAGGAGGTTCCATATAAGGTCAAAAACTACATACTCAGATCTTCACCAAACTTTGCAGGGATACATTGGATGTCAAGACACATGGAAAAAACGTACAAAACAAGAGATTGGGGTCATCAAGATTTTGGACGGATTTTTTAGGAATTTTCAAATTTTCAGATGGGAGGTTCCAGATAAGGTCAAAAACTACATACTCAGATCTTCACCAAACGTTGCAGGGATACGTTGCATGTCAAGACACGTGGAAAAAACGTACAAAACAAAAGATTGGAGACATCAAGATTTTCGACGAATTTTTTAAGAATTTTCAAATTTTCAGATGGGAGGTTCCAGATAAGGTCAAAAACGACATACTCAGATCTTCACCAAACTTTGCATGGATACATTGGATGTCAAGACACGTGGAAAAAACGTACAAAACAAGAGATTGGGGTCATCAAGATTTTGCACGGATTTTTTAGGAATTTTCAAATTTTCAGATGGGAGGTTCCAGATAAGGTCAAAAACTTCATACTCAGATCTTCACCAAACTTTGCAGGGATACATTGGATGTCAAGACACGTGGAAAAAACGTACAAAACAAGAGATTGGAGACATCAAGATTTTGGACGAATATTTTAAGAATTTTCAAATTTTCAGATAGGAGGTTCCATATAAGGTCAAAAACTACATACTCAGATCTTCACCAAACTTTGCATGGATACATTATGTGTCAAGACACGTGGAAAAAACGTACAAAACAAAAGATTGGAGACATCAAGATTTTGGTCGAATTTTTTAAGAATTTTCAAATTTTCAGATGGGAGGTTCCAGATAAGGTCAAAAACTACATACTCAGATCTTCACCAAACTTTGCAGGGATACATTGGATGTCAAGACACGTGGAAAAAACGTACAAAACAAGAGATTGGAGACATCAAGATTTTGGACGAATTTTTTAAGAATTTTTAAATTTTCAGATAGGAGGTTCCATATAAGGTCAAAAACTACATACTCAGATCTTCACCAAACTTTGCATGGATACATTATGTGTCAAGACACGTGGAAAAAACGTACAAAACAAGAGATTGGAGACATCAAGATATTGGTCGAATTTTTTAAAAATTTTCAAATTTTCAGATGGGAGGTTCCAGATAAGGTCAAAAACTACATACTCAGATCTTCACCAAACTTTGCAGGGATACATTGGATGTCAAGACACGTGGAAAAAACGTACAAAACAAGAGATAGGAGACATCAAGATTTTGGACGAATTTTTTAACAATTTTCAAATTTTCAGAAAGGATGTTCCAGATAAGGTCAAAAACAACATACTCAGATCTTCACCAAACTTTGCAGGGATACATTGGATATCAAGACACGTGGAAAAAACGTACAAAACAAGAGATTGGAGACATCAAGATTTTGGACGAATTTTTTAAGAATTTTCAAATTTTCAGATAGGAGGTTCCAGATAAGATCAAAAACTACATACTCAGATCTTCACCAAACTTTGCAGGGATACATTGGATGTCAAGACACGTGGAAAAAAAGTACAAAACAAGAGATTGGGGTCATCAAGATTTTGGACGGATTTTTTAGGAATTTTCAAATTTTCAGATGGGAGGTTCCAGATAAGGTCAAAAACTACATACTCAGATCTTCACCAAACATTGCAGGGATACATTGGATGTCAAGACACGTGGAAAAAACGTACAAAACAAGAGATTGGAGACATCAAGATTTTGGACGAATTTTTTAAGAATTTTCAAATTTTCAGATGGGAGGTTCCAGATGAGGTCAAAAACTACATACTCAGATCTTCACCAAACTTTGCAGGAATACTTTGCATGTCAAGACACGTGGAAAAAACGTACAAAACAAGAGATCGGAGACATCAAGATTTTCGACGAATTTTTTAAGAATTTTCAAATTTTCAGATGGGAGGTTCCAGATAAGGTCAAAAACGACATACTCAGATCTTCACCAAACTTTGCATGGATACATTGGATGTCAAGACACGTGGAAAAAACATAAAAACATAGGATTGGTGACATCAAGATTTTGGACGAATTTTTTAAGAATTTTCAATTTTTCAGATAGGAGGTTCCATATAAGGTCAAAAACTACATACTCAGATCTTCACCAAACTTTGCAGGGATACATTGGAGGTCGAGACACGTGGAAAAAAAGTACAAAACAAGAGATTGGGGTCATCAAGATTTTGGACTGATTTTTTAGGAATTTTCAAATTTTCAGATGGGAGGTTCCAGATAAGGTCAAAAACTACATACTCAGATCTTCACCAAACATTGCAGGGATACATTGGATGTCAAGACACGTGGAAAAAACGTACAAAACAAGAGATTGGAGACATCAAGATTTTGGACGAATTTTTTAAGAATTTTCAAATTTTCAGATAGGAGGTTCCAGATGAGGTCAAAAACTACATAGTCAGATCTTCACCAAACTTTGCAGGAATACTTTGCATGTCAAGACACGTGGAAAAAACGTACAAAACAAGAGATCGGAGACATCAAGATTTTCGACGAATTTTTTAAGAATTTTCAAATTTTCAGATGGGAGGTTCCAGATAAGGTCAAAAACGACATACTCAGATCTTCACCAAACTTTGCAGGGATCCATTGGAGGTCGAGACACGTGGAAAAAACGTACAAAACAAGAGATTGGAGACATCAAGATTTTGGACGAATTTTTTAAGAATTTTCAAATTTTCAGATAGGAGGTTCCATATAAGGTCAAAAACTACATACTCAGATCTTCACCAAACTTTGCAGGGATACATTGGATGTCAAGACACGTGGAAAAAACGTACAAAACAAGAGATTGGAGACATCAAGATTTTCGACGAATTTTTTAAGAATTTTCAAATTTTCAGAAAGGATGTTCCAGATAAGGTCAAAAACGACATACTCAGATCTTCACCAAACTTTGCAGGGATACATTGGATGTCAAGACACGTGGAAAAAACGTACAAAAAAGAGATTGGAGACATCAAGATTTTCGACGAATTTTTGAAGAATTTTCAAATTTTCAGATAGGAGGTTCCAGATAAGGTCTAAAACTACATACTCAGATCTCCACCAAACATTGCAGGAATACATTGGATGTCAAGACACGTGGAAAAAACGTACAAAACAAGAGATTGGAGACATCAAGATTTTCGACGAATTTTTGAAGAATTTTGAAATTTTCAGATAGGAGGTTCCAGATAAGGTCAAAAACTACATACTCAGATCTTCACCAAACGTTGCAGGGATACTTTGCATGTCAAGACACGTGGAAAAAACGTACAAAACAAAAGATTGGAGACATCAAGATTTTCGACGAATTTTTTAAGAATTTTCAAATTTTCAGATGGGAGGTTCCAGATAAGGTCAAAAACGACATACTCAGATCTTCACCAAACATTGCAGGGATACATTGGATGTCAAGACACGTGGAAAAAACGTACAAAACAAGAGATTGGGGTCATCAAGATTTTGGACGGATTTTTTAGGAATTTTCAAATTTTCAGATGGGAGGTTCCAGATAAGGTCAAAAACTACATACTCAGATCTTCACCAAACTTTGCAGGAATACTTTGCATGTCAAGACACGTGGAAAAAACGTACAAAACAAGAGATCGGAGACATCAAGATTTTCGACGAATTTTTTAAGAATTTTCAAATTTTCAGATAGGAGGTTCCAGATAAGGTCAAAAACTACATACTCAGATCTTCACCAAACTTTGCAGGAATACTTTGCATGTCAAGACACGTGGAAAAAACATACAAAACAAAGGATTGGGGACATCAAGATTTTGGTCAAATTTTTTAAGAATTTTCAAATTTTCAGATAGGAGGTTCCATATAAGGTCAAAAACTACATACTCAGATCTTCACCAAACTTTGCATGGATACATTATGTGTCAAGACACGTGGAAAAAACGTACAAAACAAGAGATTGGAGACATCAAGATTTTGGTCGAATTTTTTAAGAATTTTCAAATTTTCAGATGGGAGGTTCCAGATAAGGTCAAAAACTACATACTCAGATCTTCACCAAACTTTGCAGGGATACATTGGATGTCAAGACACGTGGAAAAAACGTACAAAACAAGAGATAGGAGACATCAAGATTTTGGACGAATTTTTTAACAATTTTCAAATTTTCAGAAAGGATGTTCCAGATAAGGTCAAAAACGACGTACTCAGATCTTCACCAAACTTTGCAGGGATACATTGGATATCAAGACACGTGGAAAAAACGTACAAAACAAGAGATTGGAGACATCAAGATTTTGGACGAATTTTTTAAGAATTTTCAAATTTTCAGATAGGAGGTTCCAGATAAGGTCAAAAACTACATACTCAGATCTTCACCAAACTTTGCAGGGATACATTGGATGTCAAGACACGTGGAAAAAACGTACAAAACAAGAGATTGGAGACATCAAGATTTTGGACGATTTTTTTAAGAATTTTCAAATTTTCAGAAATGCGGTTCCAGATAAAGTCAAAAACTACATACTCAGATCTTCACCAAACTTTGCAGGGATACATTGGATGTCAAGACACGTGGAAAAAACGTACAAAACAAGAGATTGGGGTCAACAAAATTTTGGACGGATTTTTTAGGAATTTTCAAATTTTCAGATGGGAGGTTCCAGATAAGGTCAAAAACTACATACTCAGATCTTCACCAAACTCTGCAGGGATACATTGTATGTCAAGACACGTGGAAAAAACATACAAAACATAGGATTGGGGACATCAAGATTTTGTTAAATTTTTTTAAGAATTTTCAAATTTTCAGATAGGAGGTTCCATATAAGGTCAAAAACTACATACTCAGATCTTCACCAAACTTTGCAGGGATACATTGGATGTCAAGACACGTGGAAAAAACGTACAAAACAAGAGATTGGGGTCATCAAGATTTTGGACGGATTTTTTAGGAATTTTCAAATTTTCAGATGGGAGGTTCCAAAAAGGTCAAAAACTACATACTCAGATCTTCACCAAACGTTGCAGGGATACTTTGCATGTCAAGACACGTGGAAAAAACGTACAAAACAAGAGAGTGGAGACATCAAGATTTTGGACGAATTTTTTAAGAATTTTCAAATTTTCAGATAGGAGGTTCCATATAAGGTCAAAAACTACATACTCAGATCTTCACCAAACATTGCAGGGATACATTGGATGTCAAGACACGTGGAAAAAACGTACAAAACAAGAGATTGGAGACATCAAGATTTTGGACGAATTTTTTAAGAATTTTCAAATTTTCAGATAGGAGGTTCCAGATAAGGTCAAAAACTACATACTCAGATCTTCAACAAACGTTGCAGGGATACTTTGCATGTCAAGACACGTGGAAAAAACGTACAAAACAAGAGATTGGAGACATCAAGATTTTCGACGAATTTTTTAAAAATTTTCAAATTTTCAGATGGGAGGTTCCAGATAAGGTCAAAAACTACATACTCAGATCTTCACCAAACTCTGCAGGGATACATTGGATGTCAAGACACGTGGAAAAAACATACAAAACATAGGATTGGGGACATCAAGATTTTGTTAAATTTTTTTAAGAATTTTCAAATTTTCAGATAGGAGGTTCCATATAAGGTCAAAAACTACATACTCAGATCTTCACCAAACTTTGCAGGGATACATTGGATGTCAAGACACGTGGAAAAAACGTACAAAACAAGAGATTGGGGTCATCAAGATTTTGGACGGATTTTTTAGGAATTTTCAAATTTTCAGATGGGAGGTTCCAGAGAAGGTCAAAAACTACATACTCAGATCTTCACCAAACGTTGCAGGGATACGTTGCATGTCAAGACACGTGGAAAAAACGTACAAAACAAAAGATTGGAGACATCAAGATTTTCGACGAATTTTTTAAGAATTTTCAAATTTTCAGATGGGAGGTTCCAGATAAGGTCAAAAACGACATACTCAGATCTTCACCAAACTTTGCATGGATACATTGGATGTCAAGACACGTGGAAAAAACGTACAAAACAAGAGATTGGGGTCATCAAGATTTTGCACGGATTTTTTAGGAATTTTCAAATTTTCAGATGGGAGGTTCCAGATAAGGTCAAAAACTTCATACTCAGATCTTCACCAAACTTTGCAGGGATACATTGGATGTCAAGACACGTGGAAAAAACGTACAAAACAAGAGATTGGAGACATCAAGATTTTGGACGAATTTTTTAAGAATTTTCAAATTTTCAGATAGGAGGTTCCATATAAGGTCAAAAACTACATACTCAGATCTTCACCAAACTTTGCATGGATACATTATGTGTCAAGACACGTGGAAAAAACGTACAAAACAAAAGATTGGAGACATCAAGATTTTGGTCGAATTTTTTAAGAATTTTCAAATTTTCAGATGGGAGGTTCCAGATAAGGTCAAAAACTACATACTCAGATCTTCACCAAACTTTGCAGGGATACATTGGATGTCAAGACACGTGGAAAAAACGTACAAAACAAGAGATTGGAGACATCAAGATTTTGGACGAATTTTTTAAGAATTTTTAAATTTTCAGATAGGAGGTTCCATATAAGGTCAAAAACTACATACTCAGATCTTCACCAAACTTTGCATGGATACATTATGTGTCAAGACACGTGGAAAAAACGTACAAAACAAGAGATAGGAGACATCAAGATTTTGGACGAATTTTTTAACAATTTTCAAATTTTCAGAAAGGATGTTCCAGATAAGGTCAAAAACAACATACTCAGATCTTCACCAAACTTTGCAGGGATACATTGGATATCAAGACACGTGGAAAAAACGTACAAAACAAGAGATTGGAGACATCAAGATTTTGGACGAATTTTTTAAGAATTTTCAAATTTTCAGATAGGAGGTTCCAGATAAGATCAAAAACTACATACTCAGATCTTTACCAAACTTTGCAGGGATACATTGGATGTCAAGACACGTGGAAAAAAAGTACAAAACAAGAGATTGGGGTCATCAAGATTTTGGACGGATTTTTTAGGAATTTTCAAATTTTCAGATGGGAGGTTCCAGATAAGGTCAAAAACTACATACTCAGATCTTCACCAAACATTGCAGGGATACATTGGATGTCAAGACACGTGGAAAAAACGTACAAAACAAGAGATTGGAGACATCAAGATTTTGGACGAATTTTTTAAGAATTTTCAAATTTTCAGATGGGAGGTTCCAGATGAGGTCAAAAACTACATACTCAGATCTTCACCAAACTTTGCAGGAATACTTTGCATGTCAAGACACGTGGAAAAAACGTACAAAACAAGAGATCGGAGACATCAAGATTTTCGACGAATTTTTTAAGAATTTTCAAATTTTCAGATGGGAGGTTCCAGATAAGGTCAAAAACGACATACTCAGATCTTCACCAAACTTTGCATGGATACATTGGATGTCAAGACACGTGGAAAAAACATACAAAACATAGGATTGGTGACATCAAGATTTTGGACGAATTTTTTAAGAATTTTCAATTTTTCAGATAGGAGGTTCCATATAAGGTCAAAAACTACATACTCAGATCTTCACCAAACTTTGCAGGGATACATTGGAGGTCGAGACACGTGGAAAAAAAGTACAAAACAAGAGATTGGGGTCATCAAGATTTTGGACGGATTTTTTAGGAATTTTCAAATTTTCAGATGGGAGGTTCCAGATAAGGTCAAAAACTACATACTCAGATCTTCACCAAACATTGCAGGGATACATTGGATGTCAAGACACGTGGAAAAAACGTACAAAACAAGAGATTGGAGACATCAAGATTTTGGACGAATTTTTTAAGAATTTTCAAATTTTCAGATAGGAGGTTCCAGATGAGGTCAAAAACTACATAGTCAGATCTTCACCAAACTTTGCAGGAATACTTTGCATGTCAAGACACGTGGAAAAAACGTACAAAACAAGAGATCGGAGACATCAAGATTTTCGACGAATTTTTTAAGAATTTTCAAATTTTCAGATGGGAGGTTCCAGATAAGGTCAAAAACGACATACTCAGATCTTCACCAAACTTTGCAGGGATCCATTGGAGGTCGAGACACGTGGAAAAAACGTACAAAACAAGAGATTGGAGACATCAAGATTTTGGACGAATTTTTTAAGAATTTTCAAATTTTCAGATAGGAGGTTCCATATAAGGTCAAAAACTACATACTCAGATCTTCACCAAACTTTGCAGGGATACATTGGATGTCAAGACACGTGGAAAAAACGTACAAAACAAGAGATTGGAGACATCAAGATTTTCGACGAATTTTTTAAGAATTTTCAAATTTTCAGAAAGGATGTTCCAGATAAGGTCAAAAACGACATACTCAGATCTTCACCAAACTTTGCAGGGATACATTGGATGTCAAGACACGTGGAAAAAACGTACAAAAAAGAGATTGGAGACATCAAGATTTTCGACGAATTTTTGAAGAATTTTCAAATTTTCAGATAGGAGGTTCCAGATAAGGTCTAAAACTACATACTCAGATCTCCACCAAACATTGCAGGAATACATTGGATGTCAAGACACGTGGAAAAAACGTACAAAACAAGAGATTGGAGACATCAAGATTTTCGACGAATTTTTGAAGAATTTTCAAATTTTCAGATAGGAGGTTCCAGATAAGGTCAAAAACTACATACTCAGATCTTCACCAAACGTTGCAGGGATACTTTGCATGTCAAGACACGTGGAAAAAACGTACAAAACAAAAGATTGGAGACATCAAGATTTTCGACGAATTTTTTAAGAATTTTCAAATTTTCAGATGGGAGGTTCCAGATAAGGTCAAAAACGACATACTCAGATCTTCACCAAACATTGCAGGGATACATTGGATGTCAAGACACGTGGAAAAAACGTACAAAACAAGAGATTGGGGTCATCAAGATTTTGGACGGATTTTTTAGGAATTTTCAAATTTTCAGATGGGAGGTTCCAGATAAGGTCAAAAACTACATACTCAGATCTTCACCAAACTTTGCAGGAATACGTTGCATGTCAAGACACGTGGAAAAAACGTACAAAACAAGAGATCGGAGACATCAAGATTTTCGACGAATTTTTTAAGAATTTTCAAATTTTCAGATAGGAGGTTCCAGATAAGGTCAAAAACTACATACTCAGATCTTCACCAAACTTTGCAGGAATACTTTGCATGTCAAGACACGTGGAAAAAACATACAAAACATAGGATTCGGAACATCAAGATTTTGGTCGAATTTTTTAAGAATTTTCAAATTTTCAGATAGGAGGTTCCATATAAGGTCAAAAACTACATACTCAGATCTTCACCAAACTTTGCAGGGATACATTGGATATCAAGACACGTGGAAAAAACGTACAAAACAAGAGATTGGAGACATCAAGATTTTGGACGAATTTTTTAAGAATTTTCAAATTTTCAGATGGGAGGTTCAATATAAGGTCAAAAACTACATACTCAGATCTTCACCAAACTTTGCAGGGATACATTGGATGTCAAGACACGTGGAAAAAACGTACAAAACAAGAGATTGGAGACATCAAGATTTTGGTCGAATTTTTTAAGAATTTTCAAATTTTCAGATAGGAGGTTCCATATAAGGTCAAAAACTACATACTCAGATCTTCACCAAACATTGCAGGGATACATTGGATGTCAAGACACGTGGAAAAAACGTACAAAACAAGAGATTGGAGACATCAAAATTTTGGACGAATTTTTTAAGAATTTTCAAATTTTCAGATAGGAGGTTCCATATAAGGTCAAAAACTACATACTCAGATCTTCACCAAACTTTGCATGGATACATTATGTGTCAAGACACGTGGAAAAAACGTACAAAACAAAAGATTGGAGACATCAAGATTTTGGTCGAATTTTTTAAGAATTTTCAAATTTTCAGATGGGAGGTTCCAGATAAGGTCAAAAACGACATACTCAGATCTTCACCAAACTTTGCATGGATACATTGGATGTCAAGACACGTGGAAAAAACGTACAAAACAAGAGATTGGGGTCATCAAGATTTTGCACCGATTTTTTAGGAATTTTCAAATTTTCAGATGGGAGGTTCCAGATAAGGTCAAAAACTACATACTCAGATCTTCACCAAACTTTGCAGGGATACATTGGATGTCAAGACACGTGGAAAAAACGTACAAAACAAGAGATTGGAGACATCAAGATTTTGGACGAATTTTTTAAGAATTTTCAAATTTTCAGATAGGAGGTTCCATATAAGGTCAAAAACTACATACTCAGATCTTCACCAAACTTTGCATGGATACATTATGTGTCAAGACACGTGGAAAAAACGTACAAAACAAAAGATTGGAGACATCAAGATTTTGGTCGAATTTTTTAAGAATTTTCAAATTTTCAGATGGGAGGTTCCAGATAAGGTCAAAAACTACATACTCAGATCTTCACCAAACTTTGCAGGGATACATTGGATGTCAAGACACGTGGAAAAAACGTACAAAACAAGAGATTGGAGACATCAAGATTTTGGACGAATTTTTTAAGAATTTTTAAATTTTCAGATAGGAGGTTCCATATAAGGTCAAAAACTACATACTCAGATCTTCACCAAACTTTGCATGGATACATTATGTGTCAAGACACGTGGAAAAAACGTACAAAACAAGAGATTGGAGACATCAAGATATTGGTCGAATTTTTTAAGAATTTTCAAATTTTCAGATGGGAGGTTCCAGATAAGGTCAAAAACTACATACTCAGATCTTCACCAAACTTTGCAGGGATACATTGGATGTCAAGACACGTGGAAAAAACGTACAAAACAAGAGATAGGAGACATCAAGATTTTGGACGAATTTTTTAACAATTTTCAAATTTTCAGAAAGGATGTTCCAGATAAGGTCAAAAACAACATACTCAGATCTTCACCAAACTTTGCAGGGATACATTGGATATCAAGACACGTGGAAAAAACGTACAAAACAAGAGATTGGAGACATCAAGATTTTGGACGAATTTTTTAAGAATTTTCAAATTTTCAGATAGGAGGTTCCAGATAAGATCAAAAACTACATACTCAGATCTTCACCAAACTTTGCAGGGATACATTGGATGTCAAGACACGTGGAAAAAAAGTACAAAACAAGAGATTGGGGTCATCAAGATTTTGGACGGATTTTTTAGGAATTTTCAAATTTTCAGATAGGAGGTTCCATATAAGGTCAAAAACTACATACTCAGATCTTCACCAAACTTTGCAGGGATACATTGGATGTCAAGACACGTGGAAAAAACGTACAAAACAAGAGATTGGAGACATCAAGATTTTCGACGAATTTTTTAAGAATTTTCAAATTTTCAGAAAGGATGTTCCAGATAAGGTCAAAAACGACATACTCAGATCTTCACCAAACTTTGCAGGGATACATTGGATGTCAAGACACGTGGAAAAAACGTACAAAAAAGAGATTGGAGACATCAAGATTTTCGACGAATTTTTGAAGAATTTTCAAATTTTCAGATAGGAGGTTCCAGATAAGGTCCAAAACTACATACTCAGATCTCCACCAAACATTGCAGGAATACATTGGATGTCAAGACACGTGGAAAAAACGTACAAAACAAGAGATTGGAGACATCAAGATTTTGGACGAATTTTTTAAGAATTTTCAAATTTTCAGATAGGAGGTTCCAGATGAGGTCAAAAACTACATACTCAGATCTTCACCAAACTTTGCAGGAATACTTTGCATGTCAAGACACGTGGAAAAAACGTACAAAACAAGAGATCGGAGACATCAAGATTTTCGACGAATTTTTTAAGAATTTTCAAATTTTCAGATGGGAGGTTCCAGATAAGGTCAAAAACGATATACTCAGATCTTCACCAAACTTTGCATGGATACATTGGATGTCAAGACACGTGGAAAAAACATACAAAACATAGGATTGGTGACATCAAGATTTTGGACGAATTTTTTAAGAATTTTCAAATTTTCAGATAGGAGGTTCCATATAAGGTCAAAAACTACATACTCAGATCTTCACCAAACTTTGCAGGGATACATTGGAGGTCGAGACACGTGGAAAAAAAGTACAAAACAAGAGATTGGGGTCATCAAGATTTTGGACGGATTTTTTAGGAATTTTCAAATTTTCAGATGGGAGGTTCCAGATAAGGTCAAAAACTACATACTCAGATCTTCACCAAACATTGCAGGGATACATTGGATGTCAAGACACGTGGAAAAAACGTACAAAACAAGAGATTGGAGACATCAAGATTTTGGACGAATTTTTTAAGAATTTTCAAATTTTCAGATAGGAGGTTCCAGATGAGGTCAAAAACTACATACTCAGATCTTCACCAAACTTTGCAGGAATACTTTGCATGTCAAGACACGTGGAAAAAACGTACAAAACAAGAGATCGGAGACATCAAGATTTTCGACGAATTTTTTAAGAATTTTCAAATTTTCAGATGGGAGGTTCCAGATAAGGTCAAAAACGACATACTCAGATCTTCACCAAACTTTGCAGGGATCCATTGGAGGTCGAGACACGTGGAAAAAACGTACAAAACAAGAGATTGGAGACATCAAGATTTTGGACGAATTTTTTAAGAATTTTCAAATTTTCAGATAGGAAGTTCCATATAAGGTCAAAAACTACATACTCAGACCTTCACCAAACTTTGCAGGGATACATTGGATGTCAAGACACGTGGAAAAAACGTACAAAACAAGAGATTGGAGACATCAAGATTTTCGACGAATTTTTTAAGAATTTTCAAATTTTCAGAAAGGATGTTCCAGATAAGGTCAAAAACGACATACTCAGATCTTCACCAAACTTTGCAGGGATACATTGGATGTCAAGACACGTGGAAAAAACGTACAAAAAAGAGATTGGAGACATCAAGATTTTCGACGAATTTTTGAAGAATTTTCAAATTTTCAGATAGGTGGTTCCAGATAAGGTCTAAAACTACATACTCAGATCTCCACCAAACATTGCAGGAATACATTGGATGTCAAGACACGTGGAAAAAACGTACAAAACAAGAGATTGGAGACATCAAGATTTTCGACGAATTTTTGAAGAATTTTCAAATTTTCAGATAGGAGGTTCCAGATAAGGTCAAAAACTACATACTCAGATCTTCACCAAACGTTGCAGGGATACTTTGCATGTCAAGACACGTGGAAAAAACGTACAAAACAAAAGATTGGAGACATCAAGATTTTCGACGAATTTTTTAAGAATTTTCAAATTTTCAGATGGGAGGTTCCAGATAAGGTCAAAAACGACATACTCAGATCTTCACCAAACATTGCAGGGATACATTGGATGTCAAGACACGTGGAAAAAACGTACAAAACAAGAGATTGGGGTCATCAAGATTTTGGACGGATTTTTTAGGAATTTTCAAATTTTCAGATGGGAGGTTCCAGATAAGGTCAAAAACTACATACTCAGATCTTCACCAAACTTTGCAGGAATACTTTGCATGTCAAGACACGTGGGAAAAACGTACAAAACAAGAGATCGGAGACATCAAGATTTTCGACGAATTTTTTAAGAATTTTCAAATTTTCAGATAGGAGGTTCCAGATAAGGTCAAAAACTACATACTCAGATCTTCACCAAACTTTGCAGGAATACTTTGCATGTCAAGACACGTGGAAAAAACATACAAAACATAGGATTCGGAACATCAAGATTTTGGTCGAATTTTTTAAGAATTTTCAAATTTTCAGATAGGAGGTTCCATATAAGGTCAAAAACTACATACTCAGATCTTCACCAAACTTTGCAGGGATACATTGGATATCAAGACACGTGGAAAAAACGTACAAAACAAGAGATTGGAGACATCAAGATTTTGGACGAATTTTTTAAGAATTTTCAAATTTTCAGATGGGAGGTTCAATATAAGGTCAAAAACTACATACTCAGATCTTCACCAAACTTTGCAGGGATACATTGGATGTCAAGACACGTGGAAAAAACGTACAAAACAAGAGATTGGAGACATCAAGATTTTGGTCGAATTTTTTAAGAATTTTCAAATTTTCAGATAGGAGGTTCCATATAAGGTCAAAAACTACATACTCAGATCTTCACCAAACATTGCAGGGATACATTGGATGTCAAGACACGTGGAAAAAACGTACAAAACAAGAGATTGGAGACATCAAAATTTTGGACGAATTTTTTAAGAATTTTCAAATTTTCAGATAGGAGGTTCCATATAAGGTCAAAAACTACATACTCAGATCTTCACCAAACTTTGCATGGATACATTATGTGTCAAGACACGTGGAAAAAACGTACAAAACAAAAGATTGGAGACATCAAGATTTTGGTCGAATTTTTTAAGAATTTTCAAATTTTCAGATGGGAGGTTCCAGATAAGGTCAAAAACTACATACTCAGATCTTCACCAAACTTTGCAGGGATACATTGGATGTCAAGACACGTGGAAAAAACGTACAAAACAAGAGATTGGAGACATCAAGATTTTGGACGAATTTTTTAAGAATTTTTAAATTTTCAGATAGGAGGTTCCATATAAGGTCAAAAACTACATACTCAGATCTTCACCAAACTTTGCATGGATACATTATGTGTCAAGACACGTGGAAAAAACGTACAAAACAAGAGATTGGAGACATCAAGATATTGGTCGAATTTTTTAAGAATTTTCAAATTTTCAGATGGGAGGTTCCAGATAAGGTCAAAAACTACATACTCAGATCTTCACCAAACTTTGCAGGGATACATTGGATGTCAAGACACGTGGAAAAAACGTACAAAACAAGAGATAGGAGACATCAAGATTTTGGACGAATTTTTTAACAATTTTCAAATTTTCAGAAAGGATGTTCCAGATAAGGTCAAAAACAACATACTCAGATCTTCACCAAACTTTGCAGGGATACATTGGATATCAAGACACGTGGAAAAAACGTACAAAACAAGAGATTGGAGACATCAAGATTTTGGACGAATTTTTTAAGAATTTTCAAATTTTCAGATAGGAGGTTCCAGATAAGATCAAAAACTACATACTCAGATCTTCACCAAACTTTGCAGGGATACATTGGATGTCAAGACACGTGGAAAAAAAGTACAAAACAAGAGATTGGGGTCATCAAGATTTTGGACGGATTTTTTAGGAATTTTCAAATTTTCAGATAGGAGGTTCCATATAAGGTCAAAAACTACATACTCAGATCTTCACCAAACTTTGCAGGGATACATTGGATGTCAAGACACGTGGAAAAAACGTACAAAACAAGAGATTGGAGACATCAAGATTTTCGACGAATTTTTTAAGAATTTTCAAATTTTCAGAAAGGATGTTCCAGATAAGGTCAAAAACGACATACTCAGATCTTCACCAAACTTTGCAGGGATACATTGGATGTCAAGACACGTGGAAAAAACGTACAAAAAAGAGATTGGAGACATCAAGATTTTCGACGAATTTTTGAAGAATTTTCAAATTTTCAGATAGGAGGTTCCAGATAAGGTCCAAAACTACATACTCAGATCTCCACCAAACATTGCAGGAATACATTGGATGTCAAGACACGTGGAAAAAACGTACAAAACAAGAGATTGGAGACATCAAGATTTTGGACGAATTTTTTAAGAATTTTCAAATTTTCAGATAGGAGGTTCCAGATGAGGTCAAAAACTACATACTCAGATCTTCACCAAACTTTGCAGGAATACTTTGCATGTCAAGACACGTGGAAAAAACGTACAAAACAAGAGATCGGAGACATCAAGATTTTCGACGAATTTTTTAAGAATTTTCAAATTTTCAGATGGGAGGTTCCAGATAAGGTCAAAAACGATATACTCAGATCTTCACCAAACTTTGCATGGATACATTGGATGTCAAGACACGTGGAAAAAACATACAAAACATAGGATTGGTGACATCAAGATTTTGGACGAATTTTTTAAGAATTTTCAAATTTTCAGATAGGAGGTTCCATATAAGGTCAAAAACTACATACTCAGATCTTCACCAAACTTTGCAGGGATACATTGGAGGTCGAGACACGTGGAAAAAAAGTACAAAACAAGAGATTGGGGTCATCAAGATTTTGGACGGATTTTTTAGGAATTTTCAAATTTTCAGATGGGAGGTTCCAGATAAGGTCAAAAACTACATACTCAGATCTTCACCAAACATTGCAGGGATACATTGGATGTCAAGACACGTGGAAAAAACGTACAAAACAAGAGATTGGAGACATCAAGATTTTGGACGAATTTTTTAAGAATTTTCAAATTTTCAGATAGGAGGTTCCAGATGAGGTCAAAAACTACATACTCAGATCTTCACCAAACTTTGCAGGAATACTTTGCATGTCAAGACACGTGGAAAAAACGTACAAAACAAGAGATCGGAGACATCAAGATTTTCGACGAATTTTTTAAGAATTTTCAAATTTTCAGATGGGAGGTTCCAGATAAGGTCAAAAACGACATACTCAGATCTTCACCAAACTTTGCAGGGATCCATTGGAGGTCGAGACACGTGGAAAAAACGTACAAAACAAGAGATTGGAGACATCAAGATTTTGGACGAATTTTTTAAGAATTTTCAAATTTTCAGATAGGAAGTTCCATATAAGGTCAAAAACTACATACTCAGACCTTCACCAAACTTTGCAGGGATACATTGGATGTCAAGACACGTGGAAAAAACGTACAAAACAAGAGATTGGAGACATCAAGATTTTCGACGAATTTTTTAAGAATTTTCAAATTTTCAGAAAGGATGTTCCAGATAAGGTCAAAAACGACATACTCAGATCTTCACCAAACTTTGCAGGGATACATTGGATGTCAAGACACGTGGAAAAAACGTACAAAAAAGAGATTGGAGACATCAAGATTTTCGACGAATTTTTGAAGAATTTTCAAATTTTCAGATAGGTGGTTCCAGATAAGGTCTTAAACTACATACTCAGATCTCCACCAAACATTGCAGGAATACATTGGATGTCAAGACACGTGGAAAAAACGTACAAAACAAGAGATTGGAGACATCAAGATTTTCGACGAATTTTTGAAGAATTTTCAAATTTTCAGATAGGAGGTTCCAGATAAGGTCAAAAACTACATACTCAGATCTTCACCAAACGTTGCAGGGATACTTTGCATGTCAAGACACGTGGAAAAAACGTACAAAACAAAAGATTGGAGACATCAAGATTTTCGACGAATTTTTTAAGAATTTTCAAATTTTCAGATGGGAGGTTCCAGATAAGGTCAAAAACGACATACTCAGATCTTCACCAAACATTGCAGGGATACATTGGATGTCAAGACACGTGGAAAAAACGTACAAAACAAGAGATTGGGGTCATCAAGATTTTGGACGGATTTTTTAGGAATTTTCAAATTTTCAGATGGGAGGTTCCAGATAAGGTCAAAAACTACATACTCAGATCTTCACCAAACTTTGCAGGAATACTTTGCATGTCAAGACACGTGGGAAAAACGTACAAAACAAGAGATCGGAGACATCAAGATTTTCGACGAATTTTTTAAGAATTTTCAAATTTTCAGATAGGAGGTTCCAGATAAGGTCAAAAACTACATACTCAGATCTTCACCAAACTTTGCAGGAATACTTTGCATGTCAAGACACGTGGAAAAAACATACAAAACATAGGATTCGGAACATCAAGATTTTGGTCGAATTTTTTAAGAATTTTCAAATTTTCAGATAGGAGGTTCCATATAAGGTCAAAAACTACATACTCAGATCTTCACCAAACTTTGCAGGGATACATTGGATATCAAGACACGTGGAAAAAACGTACGAAACAAGAGATTGGAGACATCAAGATTTTGGACGAATTTTTTAAGAATTTTCAAATTTTCAGATGGGAGGTTCAATATAAGGTCAAAAACTACATACTCAGATCTTCACCAAACTTTGCAGGGATACATTGGATGTCAAGACACGTGGAAAAAACGTACAAAACAAGAGATTGGAGACATCAAGATTTTGGTCGAATTTTTTAAGAATTTTCAAATTTTCAGATAGGAGGTTCCATATAAGGTCAAAAACTACATACTCAGATCTTCACCAAACATTGCAGGGATACATTGGATGTCAAGACACGTGGAAAAAACGTACAAAACAAGAGATTGGAGACATCAAAATTTTGGACGAATTTTTTAAGAATTTTCAAATTTTCAGATAGGAGGTTCCATATAAGGTCAAAAACTACATACTCAGATCTTCACCAAACTTTGCATGGATACATTATGTGTCAAGACACGTGGAAAAAACGTACAAAACAAAAGATTGGAGACATCAAGATTTTGGTCGAATTTTTTAAGAATTTTCAAATTTTCAGATGGGAGGTTCCAGATAAGGTCAAAAACTACATACTCAGATCTTCACCAAACTTTGCAGGGATACATTGGATGTCAAGACACGTGGAAAAAACGTACAAAAAAGAGATTGGAGACATCAAGATTTTGGACGAATTTTTTAACAATTTTCAAATTTTCAGAAAGGATGTTCCAGATAAGGTCAAAAACGACATACTCAGATCTTCACCAAACTTTGCAGGGATCCATTGGATGTCGAGACACGTGGAAAAAACGTACAAAACAAGAGATTGGAGACATCAAGATTTTGGACGAATTTTTGAAGAATTTTCAAATTTTCAGATAGGAGGTTCCAGATAAGGTCTAAAACTACATACTCAGATCTCCACCAAACATTGCAGGAATACATTGGATGTCAAGACACGTGGAAAAAACGTACAAAACAAGAGATTGGAGACATCAAGATTTTCGACGAATTTTTGAAGAATTTTCAAATTTTCAGATAGGAGGTTCCAGATAACGTCAAAAACTACATACTCAGATCTTCACCAAACGTTGCAGGGATACTTTGCATGTCAAGACACGTGGAAAAAACGTACAAAACAAAAGATTGGAGACATCAAGATTTTCGACGAATTTTTTAAGAATTTTCAAATTTTCAGATGGGAGGTTCCAGATAAGGTCAAAAACGACATACTCAGATCTTCACCAAACTTTGCATGGATACATTGGATGTCAAGACACGTGGAAAAAACGTACAAAACAAGAGATTGGAGACATCAAGATTTTGGACGAATTTTTTAAGAATTTTCAAATTTTCAGATGGGAGGTTCAATATAAGGTCAAAAACTACATACTCAGATCTTCACCAAACTTTGCAGGGATACTTTGGATGTCAAGACACGTGGAAAAAACGTACAAAACAAGAGATTGGGGTCATCAAGATTTTGGACGAATTTTTTAAGAATTTTCAAATTTTCAGATGGGAGGTTCAATATAAGGTCAAAAACTACATACTCAGATCTTCACCAAACTTTGCATGGATACATTGGATGTCAAGACACGTGGAAAAAACATAAAAAACATAGGATTCGGAACATCAAGATTTTGGTCGAATTTTTTAAGAATTTTCAAATTTTCAGATAGGAGGTTCCATATAAGGTCAAAAACTACATACTCAGATCTTCACCAAACATTGCAGGAATACATTGGATGTCAAGACACGTGGAAAAAACGTACAAAACAAGAGATTGGGGTCATCAAGATTTTGCACGGATTTTTTAGGAATTTTCAAATTTTCAGATGGGAGGTTCCAGATAAGGTCAAAAACTACATACTCAGATCTTCACCAAACTTTGCAGGGATACATTGGATGTCAAGACACGTGGAAAAAACGTACAAAACAAGAGATTGGAGACATCAAGATTTTGGACGAATTTTTTAAGAATTTTCAAATTTTCAGATATAAGGTTCCATATAAGGTCAAAAACTACATACTCAGATCTTCACCAAACTCTGCAGGGATACATTATGTGTCAAGACACGTGGAAAAAACGTACAAAACAAAAGATTGGAGACATCAAGATTTTGGTCGAATTTTTTAAGAATTTTCAAATTTTCAGATGGGAGGTTCCAGATAAGGTCAAAAACTACATACTCAGATCTTCACCAAACTTTGCAGGGATACATTGGATGTCAAGACACGTGGAAAAAACGTACAAAAAAGAGATTGGAGACATCAAGATTTTGGACGAATTTTTTAACAATTTTCAAATTTTCAGAAAGGATGTTCCAGATAAGGTCAAAAACTACATACTCAGATCTTCACCAAACTTTGCAGGGATACATTGGATGTCAAGACACGTGGAAAAAACGTACAAAACAAGAGATTGGAGACATCAAGATTTTGGACGAATTTTTTAAGAATTCTCAAATTTTCAGAAAGGAGGTTCCATATAAGGTCAAAAACTACATACTCAGATCTTCACCAAACTTTGCAGGGATACTTTGGATGTCAAGACACGTGGAAAAAACGTACAAAACAAGAGATTGGGGTCATCAAGATTTTGGACGAATTTTTTAAGAATTTTCAAATTTTCAGATGGGAGGTTCAATATAAGGTCAAAAACTACATACTCAGATCTTCACCAAACTTTGCATGGATACATTGGATGTCAAGACACGTGGAAAAAACATACAAAACATAGGATTCGGAACATCAAGATTTTGGTCGAATTTTTTAAGAATTTTCAAATTTTCAGATAGGAGGTTCCATATAAGGTCAAAAACTACATACTCAGATCTTCACCAAACATTGCAGGAATACATTGGATGTCAAGACACGTGGAAAAAACGTACAAAACAAGAGATTGGGGTCATCAAGATTTTGCACGGATTTTTTAAGAATTTTCAAATTTTCAGATAGGAGGTTCCAGATGAGGTCAAAAACTACATACTCAGATCTTCACCAAACTTTGCAGGAATACTTTGCATGTCAAGACACGTGGAAAAAACGTACAAAACAAGAGATCGGAGACATCAAGATTTTCGACGAATTTTTTAAGAATTTTCAAATTTTCAGATGGGAGGTTCCAGATAAGGTCAAAAACGACATACTCAGATCTTCACCAAACTTTGCAGGGATCCATTGGAGGTCGAGACACGTGGAAAAAACGTACAAAACAAGAGATTGGAGACATCAAGATTTTGGACGAATTTTTTAAGAATTTTCAAATTTTCAGATAGGAGGTTCCATATAAGGTCAAAAACTACATACTCAGATCTTCACCAAACTTTGCAGGGATACATTGGATGTCAAGACACGTGGAAAAAACGTACAAAACAAGAGATTGGAGACATCAAGATTTTCGACGAATTTTTTAAGAATTTTCAAATTTTCAGAAAGGATGTTCCAGATAAGGTCAAAAACGACATACTCAGATCTTCACCAAACTTTGCAGGGATCCATTGGAGGTCGAGACACGTGGAAAAAACGTACAAAACAAGAGATTGGAGACATCAAGATTTTGGACGAATTTTTGAAGGATTTTCAAATTTTCAGATAGGAGGTTCCAGATAAGGTCTAAAACTACATACTCAGATCTCCACCAAACATTGCAGGAATACATTGGATGTCAAGACACGTGGAAAAAACGTACAAAACAAGAGATTGGAGACATCAAGATTTTCGACGAATTTTTGAAGAATTTTCAAATTTTCAGATAGGAGGTTCCAGATAAGGTCAAAAACTACATACTCAGATCTTCACCAAACGTTGCAGGGATACTTTGCATGTCAAGACACGTGGAAAAAACGTACAAAACAAAAGATTGGAGACATCAAGATTTTCGACGAATTTTTTGAGAATTTTCAAATTTTCAGATGGGAGGTTCCAGATAAGGTCAAAAACGACATACTCAGATCTTCACCAAACTTTGCATGGATACATTGGATGTCAAGACACGTGGAAAAAACGTACAAAACAAGAGATTGGAGACATCAAGATTTTGGACGAATTTTTTAAGAATTTTCAAATTTTCAGATGGGAGGTTCAATATAAGGTCAAAAACTACATACTCAGATCTTCACCAAACTTTGCAGGGATACTTTGGATGTCAAGACACGTGGAAAAAACGTACAAAACAAGAGATTGGGGTCATCAAGATTTTGGACGAATTTTTTAAGAATTTTCAAATTTTCAGATGGGAGGTTCAATATAAGGTCAAAAACTACATACTCAGATCTTCACCAAACTTTGCAGGGATACATTGGATGTCAAGACACGTGGAAAAAACGTACAAAACAAGAGATTGGAGACATCAAGATTTTCGACGAATTTTTTAAGAATTTTCAAATTTTCAGAAAGGATGTTCCAGATAAGGTCAAAAACGACATACTCAGATCTTCACCAAACTTTGCAGGGATCCATTGGAGGTCGAGACACGTGGAAAAAACGTACAAAACAAGAGATTGGAGACATCAAGATTTTGGACGAATTTTTTGAGAATTTTCAAATTTTCAGAAAGGATGTTCCAGATAAGGTCAAAAACGACATACTCAGATCTTCACCAAACTTTGCAGGGATCCATTGGAGGTCGAGACACGTGGAAAAAACGTACAAAACAAGAGATTGGAGACATCAAGATTTTGGACGAATTTTTGAAGAATTTTCAAATTTTCAGATAGGAGGTTACAGATAAGGTCTAAAACTACATACTCAGATCTCCACCAAACATTGCAGGAATACATTGGATGTCAAGACACGTGGAAAAAACGTACAAAACAAGAGATTGGAGACATCAAGATTTTGGACGAATTTTTGAAGAATTTTCAAATTTTCAGATGGGAGGTTCAATATAAGGTCAAAAACTACATACTCAGATCTTCACCAAACTTTGCAGGGATACTTTGGTTGTCAAGACACGTGGAAAAAACGTACAAAACAAGAGATTGGGGTCATCAAGATTTTGGACGAATTTTTTAAGAATTTTCAAATTTTCAGATGGGAGGTTCAATATAAGGTCAAAAACTACATACTCAGATCTTCACCAAACTTTGCAGGGATACATTGGATGTCAAGACACGTGGAAAAAACGTACAAAACAAGAGATTGGAGACATCAAGGTTTTCGACGAATTTTTTAAGAATTTTCAAATTTTCAGAAAGGATGTTCCAGATAAGGTCAAAAACGACATACTCAGATCTTCACCAAACTTTGCATGGATACATTGGATGTCAAGACACGTGGAAAAAACGTACAAAACAAGAGATTGGAGACATCAAGTTTTTCGACGAATTTTTTAAGAATTTTCAAATTTTCAGAAAGGATGTTCCAGATAAGGTCAAAAACGACATACTCAGATCTTCACCAAACTTTGCAGGGATCCATTGGAGGTCGAGACACGTGGAAAAAACGTACAAAACAAGAGATTGGAGACATCAAGATTTTGGACGAATTTTTGAAGAATTTTCAAATTTTCAGATAGGAGGTTCCAGATAAGGTCTAAAACTACATACTCAGATCTCCACCAAACATTGCAGGAATACATTGGATGTCAAGACACGTGGAAAAAACGTACAAAACAAGAGATTGGAGACATCAAGATTTTCGACGAATTTTTGAAGAATTTTCAAATTTTCAGATAGGAGGTTCCAGATAAGGTCAAAAACTACATACTCAGATCTTCACCAAACGTTGCAGGGATACTTTGCATGTCAAGACACGTGGAAAAAACGTACAAAACAAAAGATTGGAGACATCAAGATTTTCGACGAATTTTTTAAGAATTTTCAAATTTTCAGATGGGAGGTTCCAGATAAGGTCAAAAACGACATACTCAGATCTTCACCAAACTTTGCATGGATACATTGGATGTCAAGACACGTGGAAAAAACGTACAAAACAAGAGATTGGAGACATCAAGATTTTGGACGAATTTTTTAAGAATTTTCAAATTTTCAGATGGGAGGTTCAATATAAGGTCAAAAACTACATACTCAGATCTTCACCAAACTTTGCAGGGATACTTTGGATGTCAAGACACGTGGAAAAAACGTACAAAACAAGAGATTGGGGTCATCAAGATTTTGGACGAATTTTTTAAGAATTTTCAAATTTTCAGATGGGAGGTTCAATATAAGGTCAAAAACTACATACTCAGATCTTCACCAAACTTTGCAGGGATACATTGGATGTCAAGACACGTGGAAAAAACGTACAAAACAAGAGATTGGAGACATCAAGATTTTGGTCGAATTTTTTAAGAATTTTCAAATTTTCAGATGGGAGGTTCCAGATAAGGTCAAAAACTACATACTCAGATCTTCACCAAACTTTGCAGGGATACATTGGATGTCAAGACACGTGGAAAAAACGTACAAAACAAGAGATTGGAGACATCAAGATTATGGACGAATTTTTTGAGAATTTTCAAATTTTCAGAAAGGAGGTTCCATATAAGATCAAAAACTACATACTCAGATCTTCACCAAACTTTGCAGGGATACATTGGATGTCAAGACACGTGGAAAAAACGTACAAAACAAGAGATTGGAGACATCAAGATTTTCGACGAATTTTTTAAGAATTTTCAAATTTTCAGAAAGGATGTTCCAGATAAGGTCAAAAACGACATACTCAGATCTTCACCAAACTTTGCAGGGATACATTGGAGGTCGAGACACGTGGAAAAAACGTACAAAACAAGAGATTGGAGACATCAAGATTTTGGACGAATTTTTGAAGAATTTTCAAATTTTCTGATAGGAGGTCCCAGATAAGGTCAAAAACTACATACTCAGATCTCCACCAAACATTGCAGGGATACATTGGATGTCAAGACACGTGGAAAAAACGTACAAAACAAGAGATTGGAGACATCAAGATTTTGGACGAATTTTTTAAGAATTTTCAAATTTTCAGATAGGAGGTTCCAGATAAGGTCAAAAACTACATACTCAGATCTTCACCAAACGTTGCAGGGATACTTTGCATGTCAAGACACGTGGAAAAAACGTACAAAACAAGAGATCGGAGACATCAAGATTTTCGACGAATTTTTTAAGAATTTTCAAATTTTCAGATGGGAGGTTCCAGATAAGGTCAAAAACGACATACTCAGATCTTCACCAAACTTTGCATGGATACATTGGATGTCAAGACACGTGGAAAAAACATACAAAACATAGGATTGGTGACATCAAGATTTTGGACGAATTTTTTAAGAATTTTCAAATTTTCAGATAGGAGGTTCCATATAAGGTCAAAAACTACATACTCAGATCTTCACCAAACTTTGCAGGGATACATTGGAGGTCGAGACACGTGGAAAAAAAGTACAAAACAAGAGATTGGGGTCATCAAGATTTTGGACGGATTTTTTAGGAATTTTCAAATTTTCAGATGGGAGGTTCCAGATAAGGTCAAAAACTACATACTCAGATCTTCACCAAACATTGCAGGGATACATTGGATGTCAAGACACGTGGAAAAAACGTACAAAACAAGAGATTGGAGACATCAAGATTTTGGACGAATTTTTTAAGAATTTTCAAATTTTCAGATAGGAGGTTCCAGATGAGGTCAAAAACTACATACTCAGATCTTCACCAAACTTTGCAGGAATACTTTGCATGTCAAGACACGTGGAAAAAACGTACAAAACAAGAGATCGGAGACATCAAGATTTTCGACGAATTTTTTAAGAATTTTCAAATTTTCAGATGGGAGGTTCCAGATAAGGTCAAAAACGACATACTCAGATCTTCACCAAACTTTGCAGGGATCCATTGGAGGTCGAGACACGTGGAAAAAACGTACAAAACAAGAGATTGGAGACATCAAGATTTTGGACGAATTTTTTAAGAATTTTCAAATTTTCAGATAGGAGGTTCCATATAAGGTCAAAAACTACATACTCAGATCTTCACCAAACTTTGCAGGGATACATTGGATGTCAAGACACGTGGAAAAAACGTACAAAACAAGAGATTGGAGACATCAAGATTTTCGACGAATTTTTTAAGAATTTTCAAATTTTCAGAAAGGATGTTCCAGATAAGGTCAAAAACGACATACTCAGATCTTCACCAAACTTTGCAGGGATCCATTGGAGGTCGAGACACGTGGAAAAAACGTACAAAACAAGAGATTGGAGACATCAAGATTTTGGACGAATTTTTGAAGAATTTTCAAATTTTCAGATAGGAGGTTCCAGATAAGGTCTAAAACTACATACTCAGATCTCCACCAAACATTGCAGGAATACATTGGATGTCAAGACACGTGGAAAAAACGTACAAAACAAGAGATTGGAGACATCAAGATTTTCGACGAATTTTTGAAGAATTTTCAAATTTTCAGATAGGAGGTTCCAGATAAGGTCAAAAACTACATACTCAGATCTTCACCAAACGTTGCAGGGATACTTTGCATGTCAAGACACGTGGAAAAAACGTACAAAACAAAAGATTGGAGACATCAAGATTTTCGACGAATTTTTTAAGAATTTTCAAATTTTCAGATGGGAGGTTCCAGATAAGGTCAAAAACGACATACTCAGATCTTCACCAAACTTTGCATGGATACATTGGATGTCAAGACACGTGGAAAAAACGTACAAAACAAGAGATTGGAGACATCAAGATTTTGGACGAATTTTTTAAGAATTTTCAAATTTTCAGATGGGAGGTTCAATATAAGGTCAAAAACTACATACTCAGATCTTCACCAAACTTTGCAGGGATACTTTGGATGTCAAGACACGTGGAAAAAACGTACAAAACAAGAGATTGGGGTCATCAAGATTTTGGACGAATTTTTTAAGAATTTTCAAATTTTCAGATGGGAGGTTCAATATAAGGTCAAAAACTACATACTCAGATCTTCACCAAACTTTGCATGGATACATTGGATGTCAAGACACGTGGAAAAAACATACAAAACATAGGATTCGGAACATCAAGATTTTGGTCGAATTTTTTAAGAATTTTCAAATTTTCAGATAGGAGGTTCCATATAAGGTCAAAAACTACATACTCAGATCTTCACCAAACATTGCAGGAATACATTGGATGTCAAGACACGTGGAAAAAACGTACAAAACAAGAGATTGGGGTCATCAAGATTTTGCACGGATTTTTTAGGAATTTTCAAATTTTCAGATGGGAGGTTCCAGATAAGGTCAAAAACTACATACTCAGATCTTCACCAAACTTTTCAGGGATACATTGGATGTCAAGACACGTGGAAAAAACGTACAAAACAAGAGATTGGAGACATCAAGATTTTGGACGAATTTTTTAAGAATTTTCAAATTTTCAGATAGGAGGTTCCATATAAGGTCAAAAACTACATACTCAGATCTTCACCAAACTTTGCATGGATACATTATGTGTCAAGACACGTGGAAAAAACGTACAAAACAAAAGATTGGAGACATCAAGATTTTGGTCGAATTTTTTAAGAATTTTCAAATTTTCAGATGGGAGGTTCCAGATAAGGTCAAAAACTACATACTCAGATCTTCACCAAACTTTGCAGGGATACATTGGATGTCAAGACACGTGGAAAAAACGTACAAAAAAGAGATTGGAGACATCAAGATTTTGGACGAATTTTTTAACAATTTTCAAATTTTCAGAAAGGATGTTCCAGATAAGGTCAAAAACTACATACTCAGATCTTCACCAAACTTTGCAGGGATACATTGGATGTCAAGACACGTGGAAAAAACGTACAAAACAAGAGATTGGAGACATCAAGATTTTGGACGAATTTTTTAAGAATTCTCAAATTTTCAGAAAGGAGGTTCCATATAAGGTCAAAAACTACATACTCAGATCTTCACCAAACTTTGCAGGGATACTTTGGATGTCAAGACACGTGGAAAAAACGTACAAAACAAGAGATTGGGGTCATCAAGATTTTGGACGAATTTTTTAAGAATTTTCAAATTTTCAGATGGGAGGTTCAATATAAGGTCAAAAACTACATACTCAGATCTTCACCAAACTTTGCATGGATACATTGGATGTCAAGACACGTGGAAAAAACATACAAAACATAGGATTCGACACATCAAGATTTTGGTCGAATTTTTTAAGAATTTTCAAATTTTCAGATAGGAGGTTCCATATAAGGTCAAAAACTACATACTCAGATCTTCACCAAACATTGCAGGAATACATTGGATGTCAAGACACGTGGAAAAAACGTACAAAACAAGAGATTGGGGTCATCAAGATTTTGCACGGATTTTTTAAGAATTTTCAAATTTTCAGATAGGAGGTTCCAGATGAGGTCAAAAACTACATACTCAGATCTTCACCAAACTTTGCAGGAATACTTTGCATGTCAAGACACGTGGAAAAAACGTACAAAACAAGAGATCGGAGACATCAAGATTTTCGACGAATTTTTTAAGAATTTTCAAATTTTCAGATGGGAGGTTCCAGATAAGGTCAAAAACGACATACTCAGATCTTCACCAAACTTTGCAGGGATCCATTGGAGGTCGAGACACGTGGAAAAAACGTACAAAACAAGAGATTGGAGACATCAAGATTTTGGACGAGTTTTTTAAGAATTTTCAAATTTTCAGATAGGAGGTTCCATATAAGGTCAAAAACTACATACTCAGATCTTCACCAAACTTTGCAGGGATACATTGGATGTCAAGACACGTGGAAAAAACGTACAAAACAAGAGATTGGAGACATCAAGATTTTCGACGAATTTTTTAAGAATTTTCAAATTTTCAGAAAGGATGTTCCAGATAAGGTCAAAAACGACATACTCAGATCTTCACCAAACTTTGCAGGGATCCATTGGAGGTCGAGACACGTGGAAAAAACGTACAAAACAAGAGATTGGAGACATCAAGATTTTGGACGAATTTTTGAAGAATTTTCAAATTTTCAGATAGGAGGTTCCAGATAAGGTCTAAAACTACATACTCAGATCTCCACCAAACATTGCAGGAATACATTGGATGTCAAGACACGTGGAAAAAACGTACAAAACAAGAGATTGGAGACATCAAGATTTTCGACGAATTTTTGAAGAATTTTCAAATTTTCAGATAGGAGGTTCCAGATAAGGTCAAAAACTACATACTCAGATCTTCACCAAACGTTGCAGGGATACTTTGCATGTCAAGACACGTGGAAAAAACGTACAAAACAAAAGATTGGAGACATCAAGATTTTCGACGAATTTTTTAAGAATTTTCAAATTTTCAGATGGGAGGTTCCAGATAAGGTCAAAAACGACATACTCAGATCTTCACCAAACTTTGCAGGGATACATTGGATGTCAAGACACGTGGAAAAAACGTACAAAACAAGAGATTGGAGACATCAAGATTATGGACGAATTTTTTGAGAATTTTCAAATTTTCAGAAAGGAGGTTCCATATAAGGTCAAAAACTACATACTCAGATCTTCACCAAACTTTGCAGGGATACATTGGATGTCAAGACACGTGGAAAAAACGTACAAAACAAGAGATCGGAGACATCAAGGTTTTCGACGAATTTTTTAAGAATTTTCAAATTTTCAGATGGGAGGTTCCAGATAAGGTCAAAAACTACATACTCAGATCATCACCAAACTTTGCAGGGATACATTGGATGTCAAGACACGTGGAAAAAACGTACAAAACAAGAGATTGGAGACATCAAAATTTTGGACGAATTTTTTAAGAATTTTCAAATTTTCAGATAGGAGGTTCCAGATGAGGTCAAAAACTACATACTCAGATCTTCACCAAACTTTGCAGGAATACTTTGCATGTCAAGACACGTGGAAAAAACGTACAAAACAAGAGATCGGAGACATCAAGATTTTCGACGAATTTTTTAAGAATTTTCAAATTTTCAGATGGGAGGTTCCAGATAAGGTCAAAAACTACATACTCAGATCTTCACCAAACTTTGCAGGGATACATTGGATGTCAAGACACGTGGAAAAAACGTACAAAAAAGACATTGGAGACATCAAGATTTTCGACGAATTTTTGAAGAATTTTCAAATTTTCAGATAGGAGGTTCCATATAAGGTCAAAAACTACATACTCAGATCTTCACCAAACTTTGCATGGATACATTATGTGTCAAGACACGTGGAAAAAACGTACAAAACAAAAGATTGGAGACATCAAGATTTTGGTCGAATTTTTTAAGAATTTTCAAATTTTCAGATGGGAGGTTCCAGATAAGGTCAAAAACTACATACTCAGATCTTCACCAAACTTTGCAGGGATACATTGGATGTCAAGACACGGAAAAAACGTACAAAAAAGAGATTGGAGACATCAAGATTTTGGACGAATTTTTTAAGAATTTTCAAATTTTCAGATGGGAGGTTCCAGATAAGGTCAAAAACTACATACTCAGATCTTCACCAAACTTTGCAGGGATACATTGGATGTCAAGACACGTGGAAAAAACGTACAAAACAAGAGATTGGAGACATCAAGATTTTGGACGAATTTTTTAAGAATTTTCAAATTTTCAGATAGGAGGTTCCATATAAGGTCAAAAACTACATACTCAGATCTTCACCAAACTTTGCATGGATACATTATGTGTCAAGACACGTGGAAAAAACGTACAAAACAAAAGATTGGAGACATCAAGATTTTGGTCGAATTTTTTAAGAATTTTCAAATTTTCAGATGGGAGGTTCCAGATAAGGTCAAAAACTACATACTCAGATCTTCACCAAACTTTGCAGGGATACATTGGATGTCAAGACACGTGGAAAAAACGTACATAAAAGAGATTGGAGACATCAAGATTTTGGACGAATTTTTTAACAATTTTCAAATTTTCAGATGGGAGGTTCAATATAAGGTCAAAAACTACATACTCAGATCTTCACCAAACTTTGCATGGATACATTGGATGTCAAGACACGTGGAAAAAACATACAAAACATAGGATTCGGAACATCAAGATTTTGGTCGAATTTTTTAAGAATTTTCAAATTTTCAGATAGGAGGTTCCATATAAGGTCAAAAACTACATACTCAGATCTTCACCAAACATTGCAGGAAAACATTGGATGTCAAGACACGTGGAAAAAACGTACAAAACAAGAGATTGGAGACATCAAAATTTTGGACGAATTTTTTAACAATTTTCAAATTTTCAGAAAGGATGTTCCAGATAAGGTCAAAAACGACATACTCAGATCTTCACCAAACTTTGCATGGATACATTGGATGTCAAGACACGTGGAAAAGACGTACAAAACAAGAGATTGGGGTCATCAAGATTTTGCACGGATTTTTTAGGAATTTTCAAATTTTCAGATGGGAGGTTCCAGATAAGGTCAAAAACTACATACTCAGATCTTCACCAAACTTTGCATGGATACATTGGATGTCAAGACACGTGGAAAAAACATACAAAACATAGGATTCGGAACATCAAGATTTTGGTCGAATTTTTTAAGAATTTTCAAATTTTCAGATAGGAGGTTCCATATAAGGTCAAAAACTACATACTCAGATCTTCACCAAACATTGCAGGAATACATTGGATGTCAAGACACGTGGAAAAAACGTACAAAACAAGAGATTGGAGACATCAAAATTTTGGACGAATTTTTTAACAATTTTCAAATTTTCAGAAAGGATGTTCCAGATAAGGTCAAAAACGACATACTCAGATCTTCACCAAACTTTGCATGGATACATTGGATGTCAAGACACGTGGAAAAAACGTACAAAACAAGAGATTGGGGTCATCAAGATTTTGCACGGATTTTTTAGGAATTTTCAAATTTTCAGATGGGAGGTTCCAGATAAGGTCAAAAACTACATACTCAGATCTTCACCAAACTTTGCAGGGATACATTGGATGTCAAGACACGTGGAAAAAACGTACAAAACAAGAGATTGGAGACATCAAGATTTTGGACGAATTTTTTAAGAATTTTCAAATTTTCAGATAGGAGGTTCCATATAAGGTCAAAAACTACATACTCAGATCTTCACCAAACTTTGCATGGATACATTATGTGTCAAGACACGTGGAAAAAACGTACAAAACAAGAGATTGGGGTCATCAAGATTTTGGACGAATTTTTTAAGAATTTTCAAATTTTCAGATAGGAGGTTCCATATAAGGTCAAAAACTACATACTCAGATCTTCACCAAACTTTGCATGGATACATTATGTGTCAAGACACGTGGAAAAAACGTACAAAACAAGAGATTGGAGACATCAAGATTTTGGACGAATTTTTTAAGAATTTTCAAATTTTCAGAAAGGATGTTCCAGATAAGGTCAAAAACGACATACTCAGATCTTCACCAAACTTTGCATGGATACATTGGATGTCAAGACACGTGGAAAAAACGTACAAAACAAGAGATTGGGGTCATCAAGATTTTGGACGGATTTTTTAGGAATTTTCAAATTTTCAGATAGGAGGTTCCAGATGAGGTCAAAAACTACATACTCAGATCTTCACCAAACTTTGCATTAATACATTGGATGTCAAGACACGTGGAAAAAACGTACAAAACAAGAGATTGGAGACATCAAAATTTTGGACGAATTTTTTAAGAATTTTCAAATTTTCAGATAGGAGGTTCCATATAAGGTCAAAAACTACATACTCAGATCTTCACCAAACTTTGCAGGGATACATTGGATATCAAGACACGTGGAAAAAACGTACAAAACAAGAGATTGGAGACATCAAGATTTTGGACGAATTTTTTAAGAATTTTCAAATTTTCAGATGGGAGGTTCAATATAAGTTCAAAAACTACATACTCAGATCTTCACCAAACTTTGCAGGGATACATTGGATGTCAAGACACGTGGAAAAAACGTACAAAACAAGAGATTGGAGACATCAAGATTTTGGACGAATTTTTTAAGAATTTTCAAATTTTCAGATAGGATGTTCCATATAAGGTCAAAAACTACATACTCAGATTTTCACCAAACTTTGCAGGGATACATTGGATATCAAGACACGTGGAAAAAACGTACAAAACAAGAGATTGGAGACATCAAGATTTTGGACGAATTTTTTAAGAATTTTCAAATTTTCAGATAGGAGGTTCCAGATAAGGTCAAAAACTACATACTCAGATCTTCACCAAACTTTGCAGGGATACATTGGATGTCAAGACACGTGGAAAAAACGTACAAAACAAGAGATTGGGGTCATCAAGATTTTGGACGGATTTTTTAGGAATTTTCAAATTTTCAGATGGGAGGTTCCAGATAAGGTCAAAAACTACATACTCAGATCTTCACCAAACATTGCAGGGATACATTGGATGTCAAGACACGTGGAAAAAACGTACAAAACAAGAGATTGGAGACATCAAAATTTTGGACGAATTTTTTAAGAATTTTCAAATTTTCAGATAGGAGGTTCCAGATGAGGTCAAAAACTACATACTCAGATCTTCACCAAACTTTGCAGGAATACTTTGCATGTCAAGACACGTGGAAAAAACGTACAAAACAAGAGATCGGAGACATCAAGATTTTCGACGAATTTTTTAAGAATTTTCAAATTTTCAGATGGGAGGTTCCAGATAAGGTCAAAAACGACATACTCAGATCTTCACCAAACTTTGCAGGGATACATTGGATGTCAAGACACGTGGAAAAAACATACAAAACATAGGATTGGTGACATCAAGATTTTGGACGAATTTTTTAAGAATTTTCAAATTTTCAGATAGGAGGTTCCATATAAGGTCAAAAACTACATACTCAGATCTCCACCAAACATTGCAGGGATACATTGGATGTCAAGACACGTGGAAAAAACGTACAAAACAAGAGATTGGAGACATCAAGATTTTCGACGAATTTTTGAATAATTTTCAAATTTTCAGTTAAGAGGTTCAAGATAAGGTCAAAAACTACATACTCAGATCTTCACCAAACGTTGCAGGGATACTTTGCATGTCAAGACACGTGGAAAAAACATACAAAACATAGGATTCGGAACATCAAGATTTTGGTCGAATTTTTTAAGAATTTTCAAATTTTCAGATAGGAGGTTCCATATAAGGTCAAAAACTACATACTCAGATCTTCACCAAACATTGCAGGAATACATTGGATGTCAAGACACGTGGAAAAAACGTACAAAACAAGAGATTGGAGACATCAAGATTTTCGACGAATTTTTGAAGAATTTTCAAATTTTCAGATGGGAGGTTCAATATAAGGTCAAAAACTACATACTCAGATCTTCACCAAACTTTGCATGGATACATTGGATGTCAAGACACGTGGAAAAAACATACAAAACATAGGATTCGGAACATCAAGATTTTGGTCGAATTTTTTAAGAATTTTCAAATTTTCAGATAGGAGGTTCCATATAAGGTCAAAAACTACATACTCAGATCTTCACCAAACATTGCAGGAATACATTGGATGTCAAGACACGTGGAAAAAACGTACAAAACAAGAGATTGGGGTCATCAAGATTTTGCACGGATTTTTTAAGAATTTTCAAATTTTCAGATAGGAGGTTCCAGATGAGGTCAAAAACTACATACTCAGATCTTCACCAAACTTTGCAGGAATACTTTGCATGTCAAGACACGTGGAAAAAACGTACAAAACAAGAGATCGGAGACATCAAGATTTTCGACGAATTTTTTAAGAATTTTCAAATTTTCAGATGGGAGGTTCCAGATAAGGTCAAAAACGACATACTCAGATCTTCACCAAACTTTGCAGGGATCCATTGGAGGTCGAGACACGTGGAAAAAACGTACAAAACAAGAGATTGGAGACATCAAGATTTTGGACGAATTTTTTAAGAATTTTCAAATTTTCAGATAGGAGGTTCCATATAAGGTCAAAAACTACATACTCAGATCTTCACCAAACTTTGCAGGGATACATTGGATGTCAAGACACGTGGAAAAAACGTACAAAACAAGAGATTGGAGACATCAAGATTTTCGACGAATTTTTTAAGAATTTTCAAATTTTCAGAAAGGATGTTCCAGATAAGGTCAAAAACGACATACTCAGATCTTCACCAAACTTTGCAGGGATCCATTGGAGGTCGAGACACGTGGAAAAAACGTACAAAACAAGAGATTGGAGACATCAAGATTTTGGACGAATTTTTGAAGAATTTTCAAATTTTCAGATAGGAGGTTCCAGATAAGGTCTAAAACTACATACTCAGATCTCCACCAAACATTGCAGGAATACATTGGATGTCAAGACACGTGGAAAAAACGTACAAAACAAGAGATTGGAGACATCAAGATTTTCGACGAATTTTTGAAGAATTTTCAAATTTTCAGATAGGAGGTTCCAGATAAGGTCAAAAACTACATACTCAGATCTTCACCAAACGTTGCAGGGATACTTTGCATGTCAAGACACGTGGAAAAAACGTACAAAACAAAAGATTGGAGACATCAAGATTTTCGACGAATTTTTTAAGAATTTTCAAATTTTCAGATGGGAGGTTCCAGATAAGGTCAAAAACGACATACTCAGATCTTCACCAAACTTTGCAGGGATACATTGGATGTCAAGACACGTGGAAAAAACGTACAAAACAAGAGATTGGAGACATCAAGATTATGGACGAATTTTTTGAGAATTTTCAAATTTTCAGAAAGGAGGTTCCATATAAGGTCAAAAACTACATACTCAGATCTTCACCAAACTTTGCAGGGATACATTGGATGTCAAGACACGTGGAAAAAACGTACAAAACAAGAGATCGGAGACATCAAGATTTTCGACGAATTTTTTAAGAATTTTCAAATTTTCAGATGGGAGGTTCCAGATAAGGTCAAAAACTACATACTCAGATCTTCACCAAACTTTGCAGGGATACATTGGATGTCAAGACACGTGGAAAAAACGTACAAAACAAGAGATTGGAGACATCAAAATTTTGGACGAATTTTTTAAGAATTTTCAAATTTTCAGATAGGAGGTTCCAGATGAGGTCAAAAACTACATACTCAGATCTTCACCAAACTTTGCAGGAATACTTTGCATGTCAAGACACGTGGAAAAAACGTACAAAACAAGAGATCGGAGACATCAAGATTTTCGACGAATTTTTTAAGAATTTTCAAATTTTCAGATGGGAGGTTCCAGATAAGGTCAAAAACTACATACTCAGATCTTCACCAAACTTTGCAGGGATACATTGGATGTCAAGACACGTGGAAAAAACGTACAAAAAAGAGATTGGAGACATCAAGATTTTGGACGAATTTTTTAACAATTTTCAAATTTTCAGAAAGGATGTTCCAGATAAGGTCAAAAACGACATACTCAGATCTTCACCAAACTTTGCATGGATACATTGGTTGTCAAGACACGTGGAAAAAACGTACAAAACAAGAGATTGGGGTCATCAAGATTTTGCACGGATTTTTTAGGAATTTTCAAATTTTCAGATGGGAGGTTCCAGATAAGGTCAAAAACTACATACTCAGATCTTCACCAAACTTTGCAGGGATACATTGGATGTCAAGACACGTGGAAAAAACGTACAAAACAAGAGATTGGAGACATCAAGATTTTGGACGAATTTTTTAAGAATTTTCAAATTTTCAGATAGGAGGTTCCATATAAGGTCAAAAACTACATACTCAGATCTTCACCAAACTTTGCATGGATACATTATGTGTCAAGACACGTGGAAAAAACGTACAAAACAAAAGATTGCAGACATCAAGATTTTGGTCGAATTTTTTAAGAATTTTCAAATTTTCAGATGGGAGGTTCCAGATAAGGTCAAAAACTACATACTCAGATCTTCACCAAACTTTGCAGGGATACATTGGATGTCAAGACACGTGGAAAAAACGTACAAAAAAGAGATTGGAGACATCAAGATTTTGGACGAATTTTTTAACAATTTTCAAATTTTCAGATAGGATGTTCCAGATAAGGTCAAAAACGACATACTCAGATCTTCACCAAACTTTGCAGGGATACATTGGATATCAAGACACGTGGAAAAAACGTACAAAACAAGAGATTGGAGACATCAAGATTTTCGACGAATTTTTTAAGAATTTTCAAATTTTCAGATAGGAGGTTCCAGATAAGGTCAAAAACTACATACTCAGATCTTCACCAAATGTTGCAGGGATACTTTGCATGTCAAGACACGTGGAAAAAACGTACAAAACAAAAGATTGGAGACATCAAGATTTTCGACGAATTTTTTAAGAATTTTCAAATTTTCAGATGGGAGGTTCCAGATAAGGTCAAAAACGACATACTCAGATCTTCACCAAACTTTGCATGGATACATTGGATGTCAAGACACGTGGAAAAAACGTACAAAACAAGAGATTGGAGACATCAAGATTTTGGACGAATTTTTTAAGAATTCTCAAATTTTCAGAAAGGAGGTTCCATATAAGGTCAAAAACTACATACTCAGATCTTCACCAAACTTTGCAGGGATACTTTGGATGTCAAGACACGTGGAAAAAACGTACAAAACAAGAGATTGGGGTCATCAAGATTTTGGACGAATTTTTTAAGAATTTTCAAATTTTCAGATGGGAGGTTCCAGATAAAGTCATAAACTACATACTCAGATCTTCACCAAACTTTGCAGGGATACATTGGATGTCAAGACACGTGGAAAAAACGTACAAAACAAGAGATTGGAGACATCAAGATTTTGGACGAATTTTTTAAGAATTTTCAAATTTTCAGATAGGAGGTTCCATATAAGGTCAAAAAATACATACTCAGATCTTCACCAAACTTTGCATGGATACATTATGTGTCAAGACACGTGGAAAAAACGTACAAAACAAAAGATTGGAGACATCAAGATTTTGGTCGAATTTTTTAAGAATTTTCAAATTTTCAGATGGGAGGTTCCAGATAAGGTCAAAAACTACATACTCAGATCTTCACCAAACTTTGCAGGGATACATTGGATGTCAAGACACGTGGAAAAAACGTACAAAAAAGAGATTGGAGACATCAAGATTTTGGACGAATTTTTTAACAATTTTAAATTTTCAGATGGAGGTTCAATATAAGGTCAAAAACTACATACTCAGATCTTCACCAAACTTTGCATGGATACATTGGATGTCAAGACACGTGGAAAAAACATACAAAACATAGGATTCGGAACATCAAGATTTTGGTCGAATTTTTTAAGAATTTTCAAATTTTCAGATAGGAGGTTCCATATAAGGTCAAAAACTACATACTCAGATCTTCACCAAACATTGCAGGAATACATTGGATGTCAAGACACGTGGAAAAAACGTACAAAACAAGAGATTGGAGACATCAAAATTTTGGACGAATTTTTTAACAATTTTCAAATTTTCAGAAAGGATGTTCCAGATAAGGTCAAAAACGACATACTCAGATCTTCACCAAACTTTGCATGGATACATTGGATGTCAAGACACGTGGAAAAAACGTACAAAACAAGAGATTGGGGTCATCAAGATTTTGCACGGATTTTTTAGGAATTTTCAAATTTTCAGATGGGAGGTTCCAGATAAGGTCAAAAACTACATACTCAGATCTTCACCAAACTTTGCAGGGATACATTGGATGTCAAGACACGTGGAAAAAACGTACAAAACAAGAGATTGGGGTCATCAAGATTTTGGACGGATTTTTTAGGAATTTTCAAATTTTCAGATAGGAGGTTCCAGATGAGGTCAAAAACTACATACTCAGATCTTCACCAAACTTTGCAGGAATACATTGGATGTCAAGACACGTGGAAAAAACGTACAAAACAAGAGATTGGAGACATCAAAATTTTGGACGAATTTTTTAAGAATTTTCAAATTTTCAGATAGGAGGTTCCATATAAGGTCAAAAACTACATACTCAGATCTTCACCAAACTTTGCAGGGATACATTGGATATCAAGACACGTGGAAAAAACGTACAAAACAAGAGATTGGAGACATCAAGATTTTGGACGAATTTTTTAAGAATTTTCAAATTTTCAGATGGGAGGTTCAATATAAGGTCAAAAACTACATACTCAGATCTTCACCAAACTTTGCAGGGATACATTGGATGTCAAGACACGTGGAAAAAACGTACAAAACAAGAGATTGGAGACATCAAGATTTTGGACGAATTTTTTAAGAATTTTCAAATTTTCAGATAGGAGGTTCCATATAAGGTCAAAAACTACATACTCAGATCTTCACCAAACTTTGCAGGGATACATTGGATATCAAGACACGTGGAAAAAACGTACAAAACAAGAGATTGGAGACATCAAGATTTTCGACGAATTTTTTAAGAATTTTCAAATTTTCAGATAGGAGGTTCCAGATAAGGTCAAAAACTACATACTCAGATCTTCACCAAACGTTGCAGGGATACTTTGCATGTCAAGACACGTGGAAAAAACGTACAAAACAAAAGATTGGAGACATCAAGATTTTCGACGAATTTTTTAAGAATTTTCAAATTTTCAGATGGGAGGTTCCAGATAAGGTCAAAAACGACATACTCAGATCTTCACCAAACTTTGCATGGATACATTGGATGTCAAGACACGTGGAAAAAACGTACAAAACAAGAGATTGGAGACATCAAGATTTTGGACGAATTTTTTAAGAATTCTCAAATTTTCAGAAAGGAGGTTCCATATAAGGTCAAAAACTACATACTCAGATCTTCACCAAACTTTGCAGGGATACTTTGGATGTCAAGACACGTGGAAAAAACGTACAAAACAAGAGATTGGGGTCATCAAGATTTTGGACGAATTTTTTAAGAATTTTCAAATTTTCAGATGGGAGGTTCCAGATAAGGTCAAAAACTACATACTCAGATCTTCACCAAACTTTGCAGGGATACATTGGATGTCAAGACACGTGGAAAAAACGTACAAAACAAGAGATTGGAGACATCAAGATTTTGGACGAATTTTTTAAGAATTTTCAAATTTTCAGATAGGAGGTTCCATATAAGGTCAAAAACTACATACTCAGATCTTCACCAAACTTTGCATGGATACATTATGTGTCAAGACACGTGGAAAAAACGTACAAAACAAAAGATTGGAGACATCAAGATTTTGGTCGAATTTTTTAAGAATTTTCAAATTTTCAGATGGGAGGTTCCAGATAAGGTCAAAAACTACATACTCAGATCTTCACCAAACTTTGCAGGGATACATTGGATGTCAAGACACGTGGAAAAAACGTACAAAAAAGGGATTGGAGACATCAAGATTTTGGACGAATTTTTTAACAATTTTAAATTTTCAGATGGGAGGTTCAATATAAGGTCAAAAACTACATACTCAGATCTTCACCAAACTTTGCAGGGATACATTGGATGTCAAGACACGTGGAAAAAACGTACAAAAAAGAGATTGGAGACATCAAGATTTTGGACGAATTTTTTAACAATTTTCAAATTTTCAGAAAGGATGTTCCAGATAAGGTCAAAAACGACATACTCAGATCTTCACCAAACTTTGCAGGGATACATTGGATATCAAGACACGTGGAAAAAACGTACAAAACAAGAGATTGGAGACATCAAGATTTTCGACGAATTTTTTAAGAATTTTCAAATTTTCAGATAGGAGGTTCCAGATAAGGTCAAAAACTACATACTCAGATCTTCACCAAATGTTGCAGGGATACTTTGCATGTCAAGACACGTGGAAAAAACGTACAAAACAAAAGATTGGAGACATCAAGATTTTCGACGAATTTTTTAAGAATTTTCAAATTTTCAGATGGGAGGTTCCAGATAAGGTCAAAAACGACATACTCAGATCTTCACCAAACTTTGCATGGATACATTGGATGTCAAGACACGTGGAAAAAACGTACAAAACAAGAGATTGGAGACATCAAGATTTTGGACGAATTTTTTAAGAATTCTCAAATTTTCAGAAAGGAGGTTCCATATAAGGTCAAAAACTACATACTCAGATCTTCACCAAACTTTGCAGGGATACTTTGGATGTCAAGACACGTGGAAAAAACGTACAAAACAAGAGATTGGGGTCATCAAGATTTTGGACGAATTTTTTAAGAATTTTCAAATTTTCAGATGGGAGGTTCCAGATAAAGTCATAAACTACATACTCAGATCTTCACCAAACTTTGCAGGGATACATTGGATGTCAAGACACGTGGAAAAAACGTACAAAACAAGAGATTGGAGACATCAAGATTTTGGACGAATTTTTTAAGAATTTTCAAATTTTCAGATAGGAGGTTCCATATAAGGTCAAAAAATACATACTCAGATCTTCACCAAACTTTGCATGGATACATTATGTGTCAAGACACGTGGAAAAAACGTACAAAACAAAAGATTGGAGACATCAAGATTTTGGTCGAATTTTTTAAGAATTTTCAAATTTTCAGATGGGAGGTTCCAGATAAGGTCAAAAACTACATACTCAGATCTTCACCAAACTTTGCAGGGATACATTGGATGTCAAGACACGTGGAAAAAACGTACAAAAAAGAGATTGGAGACATCAAGATTTTGGACGAATTTTTTAACAATTTTAAATTTTCAGATGGAGGTTCAATATAAGGTCAAAAACTACATACTCAGATCTTCACCAAACTTTGCATGGATACATTGGATGTCAAGACACGTGGAAAAAACATACAAAACATAGGATTCGGAACATCAAGATTTTGGTCGAATTTTTTAAGAATTTTCAAATTTTCAGATAGGAGGTTCCATATAAGGTCAAAAACTACATACTCAGATCTTCACCAAACATTGCAGGAATACATTGGATGTCAAGACACGTGGAAAAAACGTACAAAACAAGAGATTGGAGACATCAAAATTTTGGACGAATTTTTTAACAATTTTCAAATTTTCAGAAAGGATGTTCCAGATAAGGTCAAAAACGACATACTCAGATCTTCACCAAACTTTGCATGGATACATTGGATGTCAAGACACGTGGAAAAAACGTACAAAACAAGAGATTGGGGTCATCAAGATTTTGCACGGATTTTTTAGGAATTTTCAAATTTTCAGATGGGAGGTTCCAGATAAGGTCAAAAACTACATACTCAGATCTTCACCAAACTTTGCAGGGATACATTGGATGTCAAGACACGTGGAAAAAACGTACAAAACAAGAGATTGGGGTCATCAAGATTTTGGACGGATTTTTTAGGAATTTTCAAATTTTCAGATAGGAGGTTCCAGATGAGGTCAAAAACTACATACTCAGATCTTCACCAAACTTTGCAGGAATACATTGGATGTCAAGACACGTGGAAAAAACGTACAAAACAAGAGATTGGAGACATCAAAATTTTGGACGAATTTTTTAAGAATTTTCAAATTTTCAGATAGGAGGTTCCATATAAGGTCAAAAACTACATACTCAGATCTTCACCAAACTTTGCAGGGATACATTGGATATCAAGACACGTGGAAAAAACGTACAAAACAAGAGATTGGAGACATCAAGATTTTGGACGAATTTTTTAAGAATTTTCAAATTTTCAGATGGGAGGTTCAATATAAGGTCAAAAACTACATACTCAGATCTTCACCAAACTTTGCAGGGATACATTGGATGTCAAGACACGTGGAAAAAACGTACAAAACAAGAGATTGGAGACATCAAGATTTTGGACGAATTTTTTAAGAATTTTCAAATTTTCAGATAGGAGGTTCCATATAAGGTCAAAAACTACATACTCAGATCTTCACCAAACTTTGCAGGGATACATTGGATATCAAGACACGTGGAAAAAACGTACAAAACAAGAGATTGGAGACATCAAGATTTTCGACGAATTTTTTAAGAATTTTCAAATTTTCAGATAGGAGGTTCCAGATAAGGTCAAAAACTACATACTCAGATCTTCACCAAACGTTGCAGGGATACTTTGCATGTCAAGACACGTGGAAAAAACGTACAAAACAAAAGATTGGAGACATCAAGATTTTCGACGAATTTTTTAAGAATTTTCAAATTTTCAGATGGGAGGTTCCAGATAAGGTCAAAAACGACATACTCAGATCTTCACCAAACTTTGCATGGATACATTGGATGTCAAGACACGTGGAAAAAACGTACAAAACAAGAGATTGGAGACATCAAGATTTTGGACGAATTTTTTAAGAATTCTCAAATTTTCAGAAAGGAGGTTCCATATAAGGTCAAAAACTACATACTCAGATCTTCACCAAACTTTGCAGGGATACTTTGGATGTCAAGACACGTGGAAAAAACGTACAAAACAAGAGATTGGGGTCATCAAGATTTTGGACGAATTTTTTAAGAATTTTCAAATTTTCAGATGGGAGGTTCCAGATAAGGTCAAAAACTACATACTCAGATCTTCACCAAACTTTGCAGGGATACATTGGATGTCAAGACACGTGGAAAAAACGTACAAAACAAGAGATTGGAGACATCAAGATTTTGGACGAATTTTTTAAGAATTTTCAAATTTTCAGATAGGAGGTTCCATATAAGGTCAAAAACTACATACTCAGATCTTCACCAAACTTTGCATGGATACATTATGTGTCAAGACACGTGGAAAAAACGTACAAAACAAAAGATTGGAGACATCAAGATTTTGGTCGAATTTTTTAAGAATTTTCAAATTTTCAGATGGGAGGTTCCAGATAAGGTCAAAAACTACATACTCAGATCTTCACCAAACTTTGCAGGGATACATTGGATGTCAAGACACGTGGAAAAAACGTACAAAAAAGGGATTGGAGACATCAAGATTTTGGACGAATTTTTTAACAATTTTAAATTTTCAGATGGGAGGTTCAATATAAGGTCAAAAACTACATACTCAGATCTTCACCAAACTTTGCATGGATACATTGGATGTCAAGACACGTGGAAAAAACATACAAAACATAGGATTCGGAACATCAAGATTTTGGTCGAATTTTTTAAGAATTTTCAAATTTTCAGATAGGAGGTTCCATATAAGGTCAAAAACTACATACTCAGATCTTCACCAAACATTGCAGGAATACATTGGATGTCAAGACACGTGGAAAAAACGTACAAAAAAGAGATTGGAGACATCAAAATTTTGGACGAATTTTTTAACAATTTTCAAATTTTCAGAAAGGATGTTCCAGATAAGGTCAAAAACGACATACTCAGATCTTCACCAAACTTTGCATGGATACATTGGATGTCAAGACACGTGGAAAAAACGTACAAAACAAGAGATTGGGGTCATCAAGATTTTGCACGGATTTTTTAGGAATTTTCAAATTTTCAGATGGGAGGTTCCAGATAAGGTCAAAAACTACATACTCAGATCTTCACCAAACTTTGCAGGGATACATTGGATGTCAAGACACGTGGAAAAAACGTACAAAACAAGAGATTGGAGACATCAAGATTTTGGACGAATTTTTTAAGAATTTTCAAATTTTCAGATAGGAGGTTCCATATAAGGTCAAAAACTACATACTCAGATCTTCACCAAACTTTGCATGGATACATTATGTGTCAAGACACGTGGAAAAAACGTACAAAACAAGAGATTGGGGTCATCAAGATTTTGGACGAATTTTTTAAGAATTTTCAAATTTTCAGATAGGACGTTCCATATAAGGTCAAAAACTACATACTCAGATCTTCACCAAACTTTGCATGGATACATTATGTGTCAAGACACGTGGAAAAAACGTACAAAACAAGAGATTGGAGACATCAAGATTTTGGACGAATTTTTTAAGAATTTTCAAATTTTCAGAAAGGATGTTCCAGATAAGGTCAAAAACGACATACTCAGATCTTCACCAAACTTTGCATGGATACATTGGATGTCAAGACACGTGGAAAAAACGTACAAAACAAGAGATTGGGGTCATCAAGATTTTGGACGGATTTTTTAGGAATTTTCAAATTTTCAGATAGGAGGTTCCAGATGAGGTCAAAAACTACATACTCAGATCTTCACCAAACTTTGCAGGAATACATTGGATGTCAAGACACGTGGAAAAAACGTACAAAACAAGAGATTGGAGACATCAAGATTTTGGACGAATTTTTTAAGAATTTTCAAATTTTCAGATAGGAGGTTCCATATAAGGTCAAAAACTACATACTCAGATCTTCACCAAACTTTGCATGGATACATTATGTGTCAAGACACGTGGAAAAAACGTACAAAACAAAAGATTGGAGACATCAAGATATTGGTCGAATTTTTTAAGAATTTTCAAATTTTCAGATGGGAGGTACCAGATAAGGTCAAAAACTACATACTCAGATCTTCACCAAACTTTGCAGGGATACATTGGATGTCAAGACACGTGGAAAAAACGTACAAAACAAGAGATAGGAGACATCAAGATTTTGGTCGAATTTTTTAACAATTTTCAAATTTTCAGAAAGGATGTTCCAGATAAGGTCAAAAAGAACATACTCAGATCTTCACCAAACTTTGCAGGGATACATTGGATATCAAGACACGTGGAAAAAACGTACAAAACAAGAGATTGGAGACATCAAGATTTTGGACGAATTTTTTAAGAATTTTCAAATTTTCAGATAGGAGGTTCCAGATAAGATCAAAAACTACATACTCAGATCTTCACCAAACTTTGCAGGGATACATTGGATGTCAAGACACGTGGAAAAAAAGTACAAAACAAGAGATTGGGGTCATCAAGATTTTGGACGGATTTTTTAGGAATTTTCAAATTTTCAGATGGGAGGTTCCAGATAAGGTCAAAAACTACATACTCAGATCTTCACCAAACATTGCAGGGATACATTGGATGTCAAGACACGTGGAAAAAACGTACCAAAACAAGAGATTGGAGACATCAAAATTTTGGACGAATTTTTTAAGAATTTTCAAATTTTCAGATAGGAGGTTCCAGATGAGGTCAAAAACTACATACTCAGATCTTCACCAAACTTTGCAGGAATACTTTGCATGTCAAGACACGTGGAAAAAACGTACAAAACAAGAGATCGGAGACATCAAGATTTTCGACGAATTTTTTAAGAATTTTCAAATTTTCAGATGGGAGGTTCCAGATAATGTCAAAAACGACATACTCAGATCTTCACCAAACTTTGCATGGATACATTGGATGTCAAGACACGTGGAAAAAACATACAAAACATAGGATTGGTGACATCAAGATTTTGGACGAATTTTTTAAGAATTTTCAAATTTTCAGATAGGAGGTTCCATATAAGGTCAAAAACTACATACTCAGATCTCCACCAAACATTGCAGGGATACATTGGATGTCAAGACACTTGGAAAAAACGTACAAAACAAGAGATTGGAGACATCAAGATTTTCGACGAATTTTTGAAGAATTTTCAAATTTTCAGATAGGAGGTTCCAGATAAGGTCAAAAACTACATACTCAGATCTTCACCAAACGTTGCAGGGATACTTTGCATGTCAAGACACGTGGAAAAAACGTACAAAACAAGAGATTGGAGACATCAAGATTTTGGACGAATTTTTTAAGAATTTTCAAATTTTCAGATAGGAGGTTCCATATAAGGTCAAAAACTACATACTCAGATCTTCACCAAACTTTGCATGGATACATTATGTGTCAAGACACGTGGAAAAAACGTACAAAACAAAAGATTGGAGACATCAAGATATTGGTCGAATTTTTTAAGAATTTTCAAATTTTCAGATGGGAGGTTCCAGATAAGGTCAAAAACTACATACTCAGATCTTCACCAAACTTTGCAGGGATACATTGGATGTCAAGACACGTGGAAAAAACGTACAAAACAAGAGATTGGAGACATCAAGATTTTGGACGAATTTTTTAAGAATTTTCAAATTTTCAGAAAGGATGTTCCAGATAAGGTCAAAAACGATATACTCAGATCTTCACCAAACTTTGCAGGGATCCATTGGAGGTCGAGACACGTGGAAAAAACGTACAAAACAAGAGATTGGAGACATCAAGATTTTCGACGAATTTTTGAAGAATTTTCAAATTTTCAGATGGGAGGTTCCAGATAAGGTCAAAAACTACATACTCAGATCTTCACCAAACTTTGCAGGGATACATTGGATGTCAAGACACGTGGAAAAAACGTACAAAAAAGAGATTGGAGACATCAAGATTTTGGACGAATTTTTTAACAATTTTCAAATTTTCAGAAAGGATGTTCCAGATAAGGTCAAAAACGACATACTCAGATCTTCACCAAACTTTGCATGGATACATTGGATGTCAAGACACGTGGAAAAAACGTACAAAACAAGAGATTGGGGTCATCAAGATTTTGCACGGATTTTTTAGGAATTTTCAAATTTTCAGATGGGAGGTTCCAGATAAGGTCAAAAACTACATACTCAGATCTTCACCAAACTTTGCAGGGATACATTGGATGTCAAGACACGTGGAAAAAACGTACAAAACAAGAGATTGGAGACATCAAGATTTTGGACGAATTTTTTAAGAATTTTCAAATTTTCAGATAGGAGGTTCCATATAAGGTCAAAAACTACATACTCAGATCTTCACCAAACTTTGCATGGATACATTATGTGTCAAGACACGTGGAAAAAACGTACAAAACAAAAGATTGGAGACATCAAGATTTTGGTCGAATTTTTTAAGAATTTTCAAATTTTCAGATGGGAGGTTCCAGATAAGGTCAAAAACTACATACTCAGATCTTCACCAAACTTTGCAGGGATACATTGGATGTCAAGACACGTGGAAAAAACGTACAAAAAAGAGATTGGAGACATCAAGATTTTGGACGAATTTTTTAACAATTTTCAAATTTTCAGAAAGGATGTTCCAGATAAGGTCAAAAACGACATACTCAGATCTTCACCAAACTTTGCAGGGATACATTGGATATCAAGACACGTGGAAAAAACGTACAAAACAAGAGATTGGAGACATCAAGATTTTCGACGAATTTTTTAAGAATTTTCAAATTTTCAGATAGGAGGTTCCAGATAAGGTCAAAAACTACATACTCAGATCTTCACCAAACGTTGCAGGGATACTTTGCATGTCAAGACACGTGGAAAAAACGTACAAAACAAAAGATTGGAGACATCAAGATTTTCGACGAATTTTTTAAGAATTTTCAAATTTTCAGATGGGAGGTTCCAGATAAGGTCAAAAACGACATACTCAGATCTTCACCAAACTTTGCATGGATACATTGGATGTCAAGACACGTGGAAAAAACGTACAAAACAAGAGATTGGAGACATCAAGATTTTGGACGAATTTTTTAAGAATTCTCAAATTTTCAGAAAGGAGGTTCCATATAAGGTCAAAAACTACATACTCAGATCTTCACCAAACTTTGCAGGGATACTTTGGATGTCAAGACACGTGGAAAAAACGTACAAAACAAGAGATTGGGGTCATCAAGATTTTGGACGAATTTTTTAAGAATTTTCAAATTTTCAGATGGGAGGTTCAATATAAGGTCAAAAACTACATACTCAGATCTTCACCAAACTTTGCATGGATACATTGGATGTCAAGACACGTGGAAAAAACATACAAAACATAGGATTCGGAACATCAAGATTTTGGTCGAATTTTTTAAGAATTTTCAAATTTTCAGATAGGAGGTTCCATATAAGGTCAAAAACTACATACTCAGATCTTCACCAAACATTGCAGGAATACATTGGATGTCAAGACACGTGGAAAAAACGTACAAAACAAGAGATTGGGGTCATCAAGATTTTGCACTGATTTTTTAGGAATTTTCAAATTTTCAGATGGGAGGTTCCAGATAAGGTCAAAAACTACATACTCAGATCTTCACCAAACTTTGCAGGGATACATTGGATGTCAAGACACGTGGAAAAAACGTACAAAACAAGAGATTGGAGACATCAAGATTTTGGACGAATTTTTTAAGAATTTTCAAATTTTCAGATAGGAGGTTCCATATAAGGTCAAAAACTACATACTCAGATCTTCACCAAACTTTGCATGGATACATTATGTGTCAAGACACGTGGAAAAAACGTACAAAACAAAAGATTGGAGACATCAAGATTTTGGTCGAATTTTTTAAGAATTTTCAAATTTTCAGATGGGAGGTTCCAGATAAGGTCAAAAACTACATACTCAGATCTTCACCAAACTTTGCAGGGATACATTGGATGTCAAGACACGTGGAAAAAACGTACAAAAAAGAGATTGTAGACATCAAGATTTTGGACGAATTTTTTAACAATTTTCAAATTTTCAGATGGGAGGTTCAATATAAGGTCAAAAACTACATACTCAGATCTTCACCAAACTTTGCATGGATACATTGGATGTCAAGACACGTGGAAAAAACATACAAAACATAGGATTCGGAACATCAAGATTTTGGTCGAATTTTTTAAGAATTTTCAAATTTTCAGATAGGAGGTTCCATATAAGGTCAAAAACTACATACTCAGATCTTCACCAAACATTGCAGGAATACATTGGATGTCAAGACACGTGGAAAAAACGTACAAAACAAGAGATTGGAGACATCAAAATTTTGGACGAATTTTTTAACAATTTTCAAATTTTCAGATGGGAGGTTCCAGATAAGGTCAAAAACTACATACTCAGATCTTCACCAAACTTTGCAGGGATACATTGGATGTCAAGACACGTGGAAAAAACGTACAAAACAAGAGATTGGAGACATCAAGATTTTGGACGAATTTTTTAAGAATTTTCAAATTTTCAGATAGGAGGTTCCATATAAGGTCAAAAACTACATACTCAGATCTTCACCAAACTTTGCATGGATACATTATGTGTCAAGACACGTGGAAAAAACGTACAAAACAAGAGATTGGGGTCATCAAGATTTTGGACGAATTTTTTAAGAATTTTCAAATTTTCAGATAGGAGGTTCCATATAAGGTCAAAAACTACATACTCAGATCTTCACCAAACTTTGCATGGATACATTATGTGTCAAGACACGTGGAAAAAACGTACAAAACAAGAGATTGGAGACATCAAGATTTTGGACGAATTTTTTAACAATTTTCAAATTTTCAGAAAGGATGTTCCAGATAAGGTCAAAAACGACATACTCAGATCTTCACCAAACTTTGCATGGATACATTGGATGTCAAGACACGTGGAAAAAACGTACAAAACAAGAGATTGGGGTCATCAAGATTTTGGACGGATTTTTTAGGAATTTTCAAATTTTCAGATGGGAGGTTCCAGATAAGGTCAAAAACTACATACTCAGATCTTCACCAAACATTGCAGGGATACATTGGATGTCAAGACACGTGGAAAAAACGTACAAAACAAGAGATTGGAGACATCAAAATTTTGGAAGAATTTTTTAAGAATTTTCAAATTTTCAGATAGGAGGTTCCATATAAGGTCAAAAACTACATACTCAGATCTTCACCAAACTTTGCAGGGATACATTGGATATCAAGACACGTGGAAAAAACGTACAAAACAAGAGATTGGAGACATCAAGATTTTGGACGAATTTTTTAGGAATTTTCAAATTTTCAGATGGGAGGTTCAATATAAGGTCAAAAACTACATACTCAGATCTTCACCAAACTTTGCAGGGATACATTGGATGTCAAGACACGTGGAAAAAACGTACAAAACAAGAGATTGGAGACATCAAGATTTTGGACGAATTTTTTAAGAATTTTCAAATTTTCAGATAGGAGGTTCCATATAAGGTCAAAAACTACATACTCAGATCTTCACCAAACTTTGCATCGATACATTGGATATCAAGACACGTGGAAAAAACGTACAAAACAAGAGATTGGAGACATCAAGATTTTGGACGAATTTTTTAAGAATTTTCAAATTTTCAGATAGGAGGTTCCAGATAAGGTCAAAAACTACATACTCAGATCTTCACCAAACTTTGCAGGGATACATTGGATGTCAAGACACGTGGAAAAAACGTACAAAACAAGAGATTGGGGTCATCAAGATTTTGGACGGATTTTTTAGGAATTTTCAAATTTTCAGATGGGAGGTTCCAGATAAGGTCAAAAACTACATACTCAGATCTTCACCAAACATTGCAGGGATACATTGGATGTCAAGACACGTGGAAAAAACGTACAAAACAAGAGATTGGAGACATCAAAATTTTGGACGAATTTTTTAAGAATTTTCAAATTTTCAGATAGGAGGTTCCAGATGAGGTCAAAAACTACATACTCAGATCTTCACCAAACTTTGCAGGAATACTTTGCATGTCAAGACACGTGGAAAAAACGTACAAAACAAGAGATCGGAGACATCAAGATTTTCGACGAATTTTTTAAGAATTTTCAAATTTTCAGATGGGAGGTTCCAGATAAGGTCAAAAACGACATACTCAGATCTTCACCAAACTTTGCATGGATACATTGGATGTCAAGACACGTGGAAAAAACATACAAAACATAGGATTGGTGACATCAAGATTTTGGACGAATTTTTTAAGAATTTTCAAATTTTCAGATAGGAGGTTCCATATAAGGTCAAAAACTACATACTCAGATCTTCACCAAACTTTGAAGGGATACATTGGAGGTCGAGACACGTGGAAAAAACGTACAAAACAAGAGATTGGGGTCATCAAGATTTTGGACGGATTTTTTAGGAATTTTCAAATTTTCAGATGGGAGGTTCCAGATAAGGTCAAAAACTACATACTCAGATCTTCACCAAACATTGCAGGGATACATTGGATGTCAAGACACGTGGAAAAAACGTACAAAACAAGAGATTGGAGACATCAAGATTTTGGACGAATTTTTTAAGAATTTTCAAATTTTCAGATAGGAGGTTCCAGATGAGGTCAAAAACTACATACTCAGATCTTCACCAAACTTTGCAGGAATACTTTGCATGTCAAGACACGTGGAAAAAACGTACAAAACAAGAGATCGGAGACATCAAGATTTTCGACGAATTTTTTAAGAATTTTCAAATTTTCAGATGGGAGGTTCCAGATAAGGTCAAAAACGACATACTCAGATCTTCACCAAACTTTGCAGGGATCCATTGGAGGTCGAGACACGTGGAAAAAACGTACAAAACAAGAGATTGGAGACATCAAGATTTTGGACGAATTTTTTAAGAATTTTCAAATTTTCAGATAGGAGGTTCCATATAAGGTCAAAAACTACATACTCAGATCTTCACCAAACTTTGCAGGGATACATTGGATGTCAAGACACGTGGAAAAAACGTACAAAACAAGAGATTGGAGACATCAAGATTTTCGACGAATTTTTTAAGAATTTTCAAATTTTCAGAAAGGATGTTCCAGATAAGGTCAAAAACGACATACTCAGATCTTCACCAAACTTTGCAGGGATCCATTGGAGGTCGAGACACGTGGAAAAAACGTACAAAACAAGAGATTGGAGACATCAAGATTTTGAACGAATTTTTGAAGAATTTTCAAATTTTCAGATAGGAGGTTCCATATAAGGTCAAAAACTACATACTCAGATCTTCACCAAACTTTGCAGGGATACATTGGATGTCAAGACACGTGGAAAAAACGTACAAAACAAGAGATTGGAGACATCAAGATTTTGGACGAATTTTTTAAGAATTTTCAAATTTTCAGATAGGAGGTTCCATATAAGGTCCAAAACTACATACTCAGATCTTCACCAAACTTTGCATGGATACATTATGTGTCAAGACACGTGGAAAAAACGTACAAAACAAGAGATTGGGGTCATCAAGATTTTGGACGAATTTTTTAAGAATTTTCAAATTTTCAGATAGGAGGTTCCATATAAGGTCAAAAACTACATACTCAGATCTTCACCAAACTTTGCAGGGATACATTGGATGTCAAGACACGTGGAAAAAACGTACAAAACAAGAGATTGGAGACATCAAGATTATGGACGAATTTTTTGAGAATTTTCAAATTTTCAGAAAGGAGGTTCCATATAAGGTCAAAAACTACATACTCAGATCTTCACCAAACTTTGCATGGATACATTGGATGTCAAGACACGTGGAAAAAACGTACAAAACAAGAGATTGGAGACATCAAGATTTTCGACGAATTTTTTAAGAATTTTCAAATTTTCAGAAAGGATGTTCCAGATAAGGTCAAAAACGACATACTCAGATCTTCACCAAACTTTGCAGGGATACATTGGAGGTCGAGACACGTGGAAAAAACGTACAAAACAAGAGATTGGAGACATCAAGATTTTGGACGAATTTTTGAAGAATTTTCAAATTTTCTGATAGGAGGTCCCAGATAAGGTCAAAAACTACATACTCAGATCTCCACCAAACATTGCAGGGATACATTGGATGTCAAGACACGTGGAAAAAACGTACAAAACAAGAGATTGGAGACATCAAGATTTTCGACGAATTTTTGAAGAATTTTCAAATTTTCAGATAGGAGGTTCCAGATAAGGTCAAAAACTACATACTCAGATCTTCACCAAACGTTGCAGGGATACTTTGCATGTCAAGACACGTGGAAAAAACGTACAAAACAAGAGATTGGAGACATCAAGATTTTGGACGAATTTTTTAAGAATTTTCAAATTTTCAGATAGGAGGTTCCATATAAGGTCAAAAACTACATACTCAGATCTTCACCAAACTTTGCATGGATACATTATGTGTCAAGACACGTGGAAAAAACGTACAAAACAAAAGATTGGAGACATCAAGATATTGGTCGAATTTTTTAAGAATTTTCAAATTTTCAGATGGGAGGTTCCAGATAAGGTCAAAAACTACGTACTCAGATCTTCACCAAACTTTGCAGGGATACATTGGATGTCAAGACACGTGGAAAAAACGTACAAAACAAGAGATTGGAGACATCAAGATTTTGGACGAATTTTTTAAGAATTTTCAAATTTTCAGAAAGGATGTTCCAGATAAGGTCAAAAACGACATACTCAGATCTTCACCAAACTTTGCAGGGATCCATTGGAGGTCGAGACACGTGGAAAAAACGTACAAAACAAGAGATTGGAGACATCAAGATTTTCGACGAATTTTTGAAGAATTTTCAAATTTTCAGATGGGAGGTTCCAGATAAGGTCAAAAACTACCTACTCAGATCTTCACCAAACTTTGCAGGGATACATTGGATGTCAAGACACGTGGAAAAAACGTACAAAAAAGAGATTGGAGACATCAAGATTTTGGACGAATTTTTTAACAATTTTCAAATTTTCAGAAAGGATGTTCCAGATAAGGTCAAAAACGACATACTCAGATCTTCACCAAACTTTGCATGGATACATTGGATGTCAAGACACGTGGAAAAAACGTACAAAACAAGAGATTGGGGTCATCAAGATTTTGCACGGATTTTTTAGGAATTTTCAAATTTTCAGATGGGAGGTTCCAGATAAGGTCAAAAAATACATACTCAGATCTTCACCAAACTTTGCAGGGATACATTGGATGTCAAGACACGTGGAAAAAACGTACAAAACAAGAGATTGGAGACATCAAGATTTTGGACGAATTTTTTAAGAATTTTCAAATTTTCAGATAGGAGGTTCCATATAAGGTCAAAAACTACATACTCAGATCTTCACCAAACTTTGCATGGATACATTATGTGTCAAGACACGTGGAAAAAACGTACAAAACAAAAGATTGGAGACATCAAGATTTTGGTCGAATTTTTTAAGAATTTTCAAATTTTCAGATGGGAGGTTCCAGATAAGGTCAAAAACTACATACTCAGATCTTCACCAAATTTTGCAGGGATACATTGGATGTCAAGACACGTGGAAAAAACGTACAAAAAAGAGATTGGAGACATCAAGATTTTGGACGAATTTTTTAACAATTTTCAAATTTTCAGAAAGGATGTTCCAGATAAGGTCAAAAACGACATACTCAGATCTTCACCAAACTTTGCAGGGATACATTGGATATCAAGACACGTGGAAAAAACGTACAAAACAAGAGATTGGAGACATCAAGATTTTCGACGAATTTTTTAAGAATTTTCAAATTTTCAGATATGAGGTTCCAGATAAGGTCAAAAACTACATACTCAGATCTTCACCAAACTTTGCAGGGATACTTTGCATGTCAAGACACGTGGAAAAAACGTACAAAACAAAAGATTGGAGACATCAAGATTTTCGACGAATTTTTTAAGAATTTTCAAATTTTCAGATGGGAGGTTCCAGATAAGGTCAAAAACGACATACTCAGATCTTCACCAAACATTGCAGGAATGCATTGGATGTCAAGACACGTGGAAAAAACGTACAAAACAAGAGATTGGGGTCATCAAGATTTTGCACGGATTTTTTAGGAATTTTCAAATTTTCAGATGGGAGGTTCCAGATAAGGTCAAAAACTACATACTCAGATCTTCACCAAACTTTGCAGGGATACATTGGATGTCAAGACACGTGGAAAAAACGTACAAAACAAGAGATTGGAGACATCAAGATTTTGGACGAATTTTTTAAGAATTTTCAAATTTTCAGATAGGAGGTTCCATATAAGGTCAAAAACTACATACTCAGATCTTCACCAAACTTTGCATGGATACATTATGTGTCAAGACACGTGGAAAAAACGTACAAAACAAAAGATTGGAGACATCAAGATTTTGGTCGAATTTTTTAAGAATTTTCAAATTTTCAGATGGGAGGTTCCAGATAAGGTCAAAAACTACATACTCAGATCTTCACCAAACTTTGCAGGGATACATTGGATGTCAAGACACGTGGAAAAAACGTACAAAAAAGAGATTGTAGACATCAAGATTTTGGACGAATTTTTTAACAATTTTCAAATTTTCAGATGGGAGGTTCAATATAAGGTCAAAAACTACATACTCAGATCTTCACCAAACTTTGCATGGATACATTGGATGTCAAGACACGTGGAAAAAACATACAAAACATAGGATTCGGAACATCAAGATTTTGGTCGAATTTTTTAAGAATTTTCAAATTTTCAGATAGGAGGTTCCATATAAGGTCAAAAACTACATACTCAGATCTTCACCAAACATTGCAGGAATACATTGGATGTCAAGACACGTGGAAAAAACGTACAAAACAAGAGATTGGAGACATCAAAATTTTGGACGAATTTTTTAACAATTTTCAAATTTTCAGATGGGAGGTTCCAGATAAGGTCAAAAACTACATACTCAGATCTTCACCAAACTTTGCAGGGATACATTGGATGTCAAGACACGTGGAAAAAACGTACAAAACAAGAGATTGGAGACATCAAGATTTTGGACGAATTTTTTAAGAATTTTCAAATTTTCAGATAGGAGGTTCCATATAAGGTCAAAAACTACATACTCAGATCTTCACCAAACTTTGCATGGATACATTATGTGTCAAGACACGTGGAAAAAACGTACAAAACAAGAGATTGGGGTCATCAAGATTTTGGACGAATTTTTTAAGAATTTTCAAATTTTCAGATAGGAGGTTCCATATAAGGTCAAAAACTACATACTCAGATCTTCACCAAACTTTGCATGGATACATTATGTGTCAAGACACGTGGAAAAAACGTACAAAACAAGAGATTGGAGACATCAAGATTTTGGACGAATTTTTTAACAATTTTCAAATTTTCAGAAAGGATGTTCCAGATAAGGTCAAAAACGACATACTCAGATCTTCACCAAACTTTGCATGGATACATTGGATGTCAAGACACGTGGAAAAAACGTACAAAACAAGAGATTGGGGTCATCAAGATTTTGGACGGATTTTTTAGGAATTTTCAAATTTTCAGATGGGAGGTTCCAGATAAGGTCAAAAACTACATACTCAGATCTTCACCAAACATTGCAGGGATACATTGGATGTCAAGACACGTGGAAAAAACGTACAAAAAAGAGATTGTAGACATCAAGATTTTGGACGAATTTTTTAACAATTTTCAAATTTTCAGATGGGAGGTTCAATATAAGGTCAAAAACTACATACTCAGATCTTCACCAAACTTTGCATGGATACATTGGATGTCAAGACACGTGGAAAAAACATACAAAACATAGGATTCGGAACATCAAGATTTTGGTCGAATTTTTTAAGAATTTTCAAATTTTCAGATAGGAGGTTCCATATAAGGTCAAAAACTACATACTCAGATCTTCACCAAACATTGCAGGAATACATTGGATGTCAAGACACGTGGAAAAAACGTACAAAACAAGAGATTGGAGACATCAAAATTTTGGACGAATTTTTTAACAATTTTCAAATTTTCAGATGGGAGGTTCCAGATAAGGTCAAAAACTACATACTCAGATCTTCACCAAACTTTGCAGGGATACATTGGATGTCAAGACACGTGGAAAAAACGTACAAAACAAGAGATTGGAGACATCAAGATTTTGGACGAATTTTTTAAGAATTTTCAAATTTTCAGATAGGAGGTTCCATATAAGGTCAAAAACTACATACTCAGATCTTCACCAAACTTTGCATGGATACATTATGTGTCAAGACACGTGGAAAAAACGTACAAAACAAGAGATTGGGGTCATCAAGATTTTGGACGAATTTTTTAAGAATTTTCAAATTTTCAGATAGGAGGTTCCATATAAGGTCAAAAACTACATACTCAGATCTTCACCAAACTTTGCATGGATACATTATGTGTCAAGACACGTGGAAAAAACGTACAAAACAAGAGATTGGAGACATCAAGATTTTGGACGAATTTTTTAACAATTTTCAAATTTTCAGAAAGGATGTTCCAGATAAGGTCAAAAACGACATACTCAGATCTTCACCAAACTTTGCATGGATACATTGGATGTCAAGACACGTGGAAAAAACGTACAAAACAAGAGATTGGGGTCATCAAGATTTTGGACGGATTTTTTAGGAATTTTCAAATTTTCAGATGGGAGGTTCCAGATAAGGTCAAAAACTACATACTCAGATCTTCACCAAACATTGCAGGGATACATTGGATGTCAAGACACGTGGAAAAAACGTACAAAACAAGAGATTGGAGACATCAAAATTTTGGAAGAATTTTTTAAGAATTTTCAAATTTTCAGATAGGAGGTTCCATATAAGGTCAAAAACTACATACTCAGATCTTCACCAAACTTTGCAGGGATACATTGGATATCAAGACACGTGGAAAAAACGTACAAAACAAGAGATTGGAGACATCAAGATTTTGGACGAATTTTTTAGGAATTTTCAAATTTTCAGATGGGAGGTTCAATATAAGGTCAAAAACTACATACTCAGATCTTCACCAAACTTTGCAGGGATACATTGGATGTCAAGACACGTGGAAAAAACGTACAAAACAAGAGATTGGAGACATCAAGATTTTGGACGAATTTTTTAAGAATTTTCAAATTTTCAGATAGGAGGTTCCATATAAGGTCAAAAACTACATACTCAGATCTTCACCAAACTTTGCAGGGATACATTGGATATCAAGACACGTGGAAAAAACGTACAAAACAAGAGATTGGAGACATCAAGATTTTGGACGAATTTTTTAAGAATTTTCAAATTTTCAGATAGGAGGTTCCAGATAAGGTCAAAAACTACATACTCAGATCTTCACCAAACTTTGCAGGGATACATTGGATGTCAAGACACGTGGAAAAAACGTACAAAACAAGAGATTGGGGTCATCAAGATTTTGGACGGATTTTTTAGGAATTTTCAAATTTTCAGATGGGAGGTTCCAGATAAGGTCAAAAACTACATACTCAGATCTTCACCAAACATTGCAGGGATACATTGGATGTCAAGACACGTGGAAAAAACGTACAAAACAAGAGATTGGAGACATCAAAATTTTGGACGAATTTTTTAAGAATTTTCAAATTTTCAGATAGGAGGTTCCAGATGAGGTCAAAAACTACATACTCAGATCTTCACCAAACTTTGCAGGAATACTTTGCATGTCAAGACACGTGGAAAAAACGTACAAAACAAGAGATCGGAGACATCAAGATTTTCGACGAATTTTTTAAGAATTTTCAAATTTTCAGATGGGAGGTTCCAGATAAGGTCAAAAACGACATACTCAGATCTTCACCAAACTTTGCATGGATACATTGGATGTCAAGACACGTGGAAAAAACATACAAAACATAGGATTGGTGACATCAAGATTTTGGACGAATTTTTTAAGAATTTTCAAATTTTCAGATAGGAGGTTCCATATAAGGTCAAAAACTACATACTCAGATCTTCACCAAACTTTGCATGGATACATTATGTGTCAAGACACGTGGAAAAAACGTACAAAACAAAAGATTGGAGACATCAAGATTTTGGTCGAATTTTTTAAGAATTTTCAAATTTTCAGATGGGAGGTTCCAGATAAGGTCAAAAACAACATACTCAGATCTTCACCAAACTTTGCATGGATACATTATGTGTCAAGACACGTGGAAAAAACGTACAAAACAAAAGATTGGAGACATCAAGATTTTGGTCGAATTTTTTAAGAATTTTCAAATTTTCAGATGGGAGGTTCCAGATAAGGTCAAAAACTACATACTCAGATCTTCACCAAACTTTGCAGGGATACATTGGATGTCAAGACACGTGGAAAAAACGTACAAAAAAGAGATTGTAGACATCAAGATTTTGGACGAATTTTTTAACAATTTTCAAATTTTCAGATGGGAGGTTCAATATAAGGTCAAAAACTACATACTCAGATCTTCACCAAACTTTGCATGGATACATTGGATGTCAAGACACGTGGAAAAAACATACAAAACATAGGATTCGGAACATCAAGATTTTGGTCGAATTTTTTAAGAATTTTCAAATTTTCAGATAGGAGGTTCCATATAAGGTCAAAAACTACATACTCAGATCTTCACCAAACATTGCAGGAATACATTGGATGTCAAGACACGTGGAAAAAACGTACAAAACAAGAGATTGGGGTCATCAAGATTTTGCACGGATTTTTTAGGAATTTTCAAATTTTCAGATGGGAGGTTCCAGATAAGGTCAAAAACTACATACTCAGATCTTCACCAAACTTTGCAGGGATACATTGGATGTCAAGACACGTGGAAAAAACGTACAAAACAAGAGATTGGAGACATCAAGATTTTGGACGAATTTTTTAAGAATTTTCAAATTTTCAGATAGGAGGTTCCATATAAGGTCAAAAACTACATACTCAGATCTTCACCAAACTTTGCATGGATACATTATGTGTCAAGACACGTGGAAAAAACGTACAAAACAAAAGATTGGAGACATCAAGATTTTGGTCGAATTTTTTAAGAATTTTCAAATTTTCAGATGGGAGGTTCCAGATAAGGTCAAAAACTACATACTCAGATCTTCACCAAACTTTGCAGGGATACATTGGATGTCAAGACACGTGGAAAAAACGTACAAAAAAGAGATTGTAGACATCAAGATTTTGGACGAATTTTTTAACAATTTTCAAATTTTCAGATGGGAGGTTCAATATAAGGTCAAAAACTACATACTCAGATCTTCACCAAACTTTGCATGGATACATTGGATGTCAAGACACGTGGAAAAAACATACAAAACATAGGATTCGGAACATCAAGATTTTGGTCGAATTTTTTAAGAATTTTCAAATTTTCAGATAGGAGGTTCCATATAAGGTCAAAAACTACATACTCAGATCTTCACCAAACATTGCAGGAATACATTGGATGTCAAGACACGTGGAAAAAACGTACAAAACAAGAGATTGGAGACATCAAAATTTTGGACGAATTTTTTAACAATTTTCAAATTTTCAGATGGGAGGTTCCAGATAAGGTCAAAAACTACATACTCAGATCTTCACCAAACTTTGCAGGGATACATTGGATGTCAAGACACGTGGAAAAAACGTACAAAACAAGAGATTGGAGACATCAAGATTTTGGACGAATTTTTTAAGAATTTTCAAATTTTCAGATAGGAGGTTCCATATAAGGTCAAAAACTACATACTCAGATCTTCACCAAACTTTGCATGGATACATTATGTGTCAAGACACGTGGAAAAAACGTACAAAACAAGAGATTGGGGTCATCAAGATTTTGGACGAATTTTTTAAGAATTTTCAAATTTTCAGATAGGAGGTTCCATATAAGGTCAAAAACTACATACTCAGATCTTCACCAAACTTTGCATGGATACATTATGTGTCAAGACACGTGGAAAAAACGTACAAAACAAGAGATTGGAGACATCAAGATTTTGGACGAATTTTTTAACAATTTTCAAATTTTCAGAAAGGATGTTCCAGATAAGGTCAAAAACGACATACTCAGATCTTCACCAAACTTTGCATGGATACATTGGATGTCAAGACACGTGGAAAAAACGTACAAAACAAGAGATTGGGGTCATCAAGATTTTGGACGGATTTTTTAGGAATTTTCAAATTTTCAGATGGGAGGTTCCAGATAAGGTCAAAAACTACATACTCAGATCTTCACCAAACATTGCAGGGATACATTGGATGTCAAGACACGTGGAAAAAACGTACAAAACAAGAGATTGGAGACATCAAAATTTTGGAAGAATTTTTTAAGAATTTTCAAATTTTCAGATAGGAGGTTCCATATAAGGTCAAAAACTACATACTCAGATCTTCACCAAACTTTGCAGGGATACATTGGATATCAAGACATGTGGAAAAAACGTACAAAACAAGAGATTGGAGACATCAAGATTTTGGACGAATTTTTTAGGAATTTTCAAATTTTCAGATGGGAGGTTCAATATAAGGTCAAAAACTACATACTCAGATCTTCACCAAACTTTGCAGGGATACATTGGATGTCAAGACACGTGGAAAAAACGTACAAAACAAGAGATTGGAGACATCAAGATTTTGGACGAATTTTTTAAGAATTTTCAAATTTTCAGATAGGAGGTTCCATATAAGGTCAAAAACTACATACTCAGATCTTCACCAAACTTTGCAGGGATACATTGGATATCAAGACACGTGGAAAAAACGTACAAAACAAGAGATTGGAGACATCAAGATTTTGGACGAATTTTTTAAGAATTTTCAAATTTTCAGATAGGAGGTTCCAGATAAGGTCAAAAACTACATACTCAGATCTTCACCAAACTTTGCAGGGATACATTGGTTGTCAAGACACGTGGAAAAAACGTACAAAACAAGAGATTGGGGTCATCAAGATTTTGGACGGATTTTTTAGGAATTTTCAAATTTTCAGATGGGAGGTTCCAGATAAGGTCAAAAACTACATACTCAGATCTTCACCAAACATTGCAGGGATACATTGGATGTCAAGACACGTGGAAAAAACGTACAAAACAAGAGATTGGAGACATCAAAATTTTGGACGAATTTTTTAAGAATTTTCAAATTTTCAGATAGGAGGTTCCAGGTGAGGTCAAAAACTACATACTCAGATCTTCACCAAACTTTGCAGGAATACTTTGCATGTCAAGACACGTGGAAAAAACGTACAAAACAAGAGATCGGAGACATCAAGATTTTCGACGAATTTTTTAAGAATTTTCAAATTTTCAGATGGGAGGTTCCAGATAAGGTCAAAAACGACATACTCAGATCTTCACCAAACTTTGCATGGATACATTGGATGTCAAGACACGTGGAAAAAACATACAAAACATAGGATTGCTGACATCAAGATTTTGGACGAATTTTTTAAGAATTTTCAAATTTTCAGATAGGAGGTTCCATATAAGGTCAAAAACTACATACTCAGATCTTCACCAAACTTTGAAGGGATACATTGGAGGTCGAGACACGTGGAAAAAAAGTACAAAACAAGAGATTGGGGTCATCAAGATTTTGGACGGATTTTTTAGGAATTTTCAAATTTTCAGATGGGAGGTTCCAGATAAGGTCAAAAACTACATACTCAGATCTTCACCAAACATTGCAGGGATACATTGGATGTCAAGACACGTGGAAAAAACGTACAAAACAAGAGATTGGAGACATCAAGATTTTGGACGAATTTTTTAAGAATTTTCAAATTTTCAGATAGGAGGTTCCAGATGAGGTCAAAAACTACATACTCAGATCTTCACCAAACTTTGCAGGAATACTTTGCATGTCAAGACACGTGGAAAAAACGTACAAAACAAGAGATCGGAGACATCAAGATTTTCGACGAATTTTTTAAGAATTTTCAAATTTTCAGATGGGAGGTTCCAGATAAGGTCAAAAACGACATACTCAGATCTTCACCAAACTTTGCAGGGATCCATTGGAGGTCGAGACACGTGGAAAAAACGTACAAAACAAGAGATTGGAGACATCAAGATTTTGGACGAATTTTTTAAGAATTTTCAAATTTTCAGATAGGAGGTTCCATATAAGGTCAAAAACTACATACTCAGATCTTCACCAAACTTTGCAGGGATACATTGGATGTCAAGACACGTGGAAAAAACGTACAAAACAAGAGATTGGAGACATCAAGATTTTCGACGAATTTTTTAAGAATTTTCAAATTTTCAGAAAGGATGTTCCAGATAAGGTCAAAAACGACATACTCAGATCTTCACCAAACTTTGCAGGGATCCATTGGAGGTCGAGACACGTGGAAAAAACGTACAAAACAAGAGATTGGAGACATCAAGATTTTGAACGAATTTTTGAAGAATTTTCAAATTTTCAGATAGGAGGTTCCATATAAGGTCAAAAACTACATACTCAGATCTTCACCAAACTTTGCAGGGATACATTGGATGTCAAGACACGTGGAAAAAACGTACAAAACAAGAGATTGGAGACATCAAGATTTTGGACGAATTTTTTAAGAATTTTCAAATTTTCAGATAGGAGGTTCCATATAAGGTCCAAAACTACATACTCAGATCTTCACCAAACTTTGCATGGATACATTATGTGTCAAGACACGTGGAAAAAACGTACAAAACAAGAGATTGGGGTCATCAAGATTTTGGACGAATTTTTTAAGAATTTTCAAATTTTCAGATAGGAGGTTCCATATAAGGTCAAAAACTACATACTCAGATCTTCACCAAACTTTGCAGGGATACATTGGATGTCAAGACACGTGGAAAAAACGTACAAAACAAGAGATTGGAGACATCAAGATTATGGACGAATTTTTTGAGAATTTTCAAATTTTCAGAAAGGAGGTTCCATATAAGGTCAAAAACTACATACTCAGATCTTCACCAAACTTTGCAGGGATACATTGGATGTCAAGACACGTGGAAAAAACGTACAAAACAAGAGATTGGAGACATCAAGATTTTCGACGAATTTTTTAAGAATTTTCAAATTTTCAGAAAGGATGTTCCAGATAAGGTCAAAAACGACATACTCAGATCTTCACCAAACTTTGCAGGGATACATTGGAGGTCGAGACACGTGGAAAAAACGTACAAAACAAGAGATTGGAGACATCAAGATTTTGGACGAATTTTTGAAGAATTTTCAAATTTTCTGATAGGAGGTCCCAGATAAGGTCAAAAACTACATACTCAGATCTCCACCAAACATTGCAGGGATACATTGGATGTCAAGACACGTGGAAAAAACGTACAAAACAAGAGATTGGAGACATCAAGATTTTCGACGAATTTTTTAAGAATTTTCAAATTTTCAGATAGGAGGTTCCAGATAAGGTCAAAAACTACATACTCAGATCTTCACCAAACGTTGCAGGGATACTTTGCATGTCAAGACACGTGGAAAAAACGTACAAAACAAGAGATTGGAGACATCAAGATTTTGGACGAATTTTTTAAGAATTTACAAATTTTCAGATAGGAGGTTCCATATAAGGTCAAAAACTACATACTCAGATCTTCACCAAACTTTGCATGGATACATTATGTGTCAAGACACGTGGAAAAAACGTACAAAACAAAAGATTGGAGACATCAAGATATTGGTCGAATTTTTTAAGAATTTTCAAATTTTCAGATGGGAGGTTCCAGATAAGGTCAAAAACTACGTACTCAGATCTTCACCAAACTTTGCAGGGATACATTGGATGTCAAGACACGTGGAAAAAACGTACAAAACAAGAGATTGGAGACATCAAGATTTTGGACGAATTTTTTAAGAATTTTCAAATTTTCAGAAAGGATGTTCCAGATAAGGTCAAAAACGACATACTCAGATCTTCACCAAACTTTGCAGGGATCCATTGGAGGTCGAGACACGTGGAAAAAACGTACAAAACAAGAGATTGGAGACATCAAGATTTTCGACGAATTTTTGAAGAATTTTCAAATTTTCAGATGGGAGGTTCCAGATAAGGTCAAAAACTACATACTCAGATCTTCACCAAACTTTGCAGGGATACATTGGATGTCAAGACACGTGGAAAAAACGTACAAAAAAGAGATTGTAGACATCAAGATTTTGGACGAATTTTTTAACAATTTTCAAATTTTCAGAAAGGATGTTCCAGATAAGGTCAAAAACGACATACTCAGATCTTCACCAAACTTTGCATGGATACATTGGATGTCAAGACACGTGGAAAAAACGTACAAAACAAGAGATTGGAGACATCAAGATTTTGGACGAATTTTTTAAGAATTCTCAAATTTTCAGAAAGGAGGTTCCATATAAGGTCAAAAACTACATACTCAGATCTTCACCAAACTTTGCAGGGATACTTTGGATGTCAAGACACGTGGAAAAAACGTACAAAACAAGAGATTGGGGTCATCAAGATTTTGGACGAATTTTTTAAGAATTTTCAAATTTTCAGATGGGAGGTTCAATATAAGGTCAAAAACTACATACTCAGATCTTCACCAAACTTTGCATGGATACATTGGATGTCAAGACACGTGGAAAAAACATACAAAACATAGGATTCGGAACATCAAGATTTTGGTCGAATTTTTTAAGAATTTTCAAATTTTCAGATAGGAGGTTCCATATAAGGTCAAAAACTACATACTCAGATCTTCACCAAACATTGCAGGAATACATTGGATGTCAAGACACGTGGAAAAAACGTACAAAACAAGAGATTGGGGTCATCAAGATTTTGCACGGATTTTTTAGGAATTTTCAAATTTTCAGATGGGAGGTTCCAGATAAGGTCAAAAACTACATACTCAGATCTTCACCAAACTTTGCAGGGATACATTGGATGTCAAGACACGTGGAAAAAACGTACAAAACAAGAGATTGGAGACATCAAGATTTTGGACGAATTTTTTAAGAATTTTCAAATTTTCAGATAGGAGGTTCCATATAAGGTCAAAAACTACATACTCAGATCTTCACCAAACTTTGCATGGATACATTATGTGTCAAGACACGTGGAAAAAACGTACAAAACAAAAGATTGGAGACATCAAGATTTTGGTCGAATTTTTTAAGAATTTTCAAATTTTCAGATGGGAGGTTCCAGATAAGGTCAAAAACTACATACTCAGATCTTCACCAAACTTTGCAGGGATACATTGGATGTCAAGACACGTGGAAAAAACGTACAAAAAAGAGATTGGAGACATCAAGATTTTGGACGAATTTTTTAACAATTTTCAAATTTTCAGATGGGAGGTTCAATATAAGGTCAAAAACTACATACTCAGATCTTCACCAAACTTTGCATGGATACATTGGATGTCAAGACAATTGGAAAAAACATACAAAACATAGGATTCGGAACATCAAGATTTTGGTCGAATTTTTTAAGAATTTTCAAATTTTCAGATAGGAGGTTCCATATAAGGTCAAAAACTACATACTCAGATCTTCACCAAACATTGCAGGAATACATTGGATGTCAAGACACGTGGAAAAAACGTACAAAACAAGAGATTGGAGACATCAAAATTTTGGACGAATTTTTTAACAATTTTCAAATTTTCAGAAAGGATGTTCCAGATAAGGTCAAAAACGACATACTCAGATCTTCACCAAACTTTGCATGGATACATTGGATGTCAAGACACGTGGAAAAAACGTACAAAACAAGAGATTGGGGTCATCAAGATTTTGCACGGATTTTTTAGGAATTTTCAAATTTTCAGATGGGAGGTTCCAGATAAGGTCAAAAACTACATACTCAGATCTTCACCAAACTTTGCAGGGATACATTGGATGTCAAGACACGTGGAAAAAACGTACAAAACAAGAGATTGGAGACATCAAGATTTTGGACGAATTTTTTAAGAATTTTCAAATTTTCAGATAGGAGGTTCCATATAAGGTCAAAAACTACATACTCAGATCTTCACCAAACTTTGCATGGATACATTATGTGTCAAGACACGTGGAAAAAACGTACAAAACAAGAGATTGGGGTCATCAAGTTTTTGGACGAATTTTTTAAGAATTTTCAAATTTTCAGATAGGAGGTTCCAGATAAGGTCAAAAACTACATACTCAGATCTTCACCAAACTTTGCATGGATACATTATGTGTCAAGACACGTGGAAAAAACGTACAAAACAAGAGATTGGAGACATCAAGATTTTGGACGAATTTTTTAAGAATTTTCAAATTTTCAGAAAGGATGTTCCAGATAAGGTCAAAAACGACATACTCAGATCTTCACCAAACTTTGCATGGATACATTGGATGTCAAGACACGTGGAAAAAACGTACAAAACAAGAGATTGGGGTCATCAAGATTTTGGACGGATTTTTTAGGAATTTTCAAATTTTCAGATGGGAGGTTCCAGATGAGGTCAAAAACTACATACTCAGATCTTCACCAAACTTTGCAGGAATACATTGGATGTCAAGACACGTGGAAAAAACGTACAAAACAAGAGATTGGAGACATCAAAATTTTGGACGAATTTTTTAAGAATTTTCAAATTTTCAGATAGGAGGTTCCATATAAGGTCAAAAACTACATACTCAGATCTTCACCAAACTTTGCAGGGATACATTGGATATCAAGACACGTGGAAAAAACGTACAAAACAAGAGATTGGAGACATCAAGATTTTGGACGAATTTTTTAAGAATTTTCAAATTTTCAGATAGGAGGTTCAATATAAGGTCAAAAACTACATACTCAGATCTTCACCAAACTTTGCAGGGATACATTGGATGTCAAGACACGTGGAAAAAACGTACAAAACAAGAGATTGGAGACATCAAGATTTTGGACGAATTTTTTAAGAATTTTCAAATTTTCAGATAGGAGGTTCCATATAAGGTCAAAAACTACAAACTCAGATCTTCACCAAACTTTGCAGGGATACATTGGATGTCAAGACACGTGGAAAAAACGTACAAAACAAGAGATTGGGGTCATCAAGATTTTGGACGGATTTTTTAGGAATTTTCAAATTTTCAGATGGGAGGTTCCAGATAAGGTCAAAAACTACATACTCAGATCTTCACCAAACATTGCAGGGATACATTGGATGTCAAGACACGTGGAAAAAACGTACAAAACAAGAGATTGGAGACATGAAAATTTTGGACGAATTTTTTAAGAATTTTCAAATTTTCAGATAGGAGGTTCCAGATGAGGTCAAAAACTACATACTCAGATCTTCACCAAACTTTGCAGGAATACTTTGCATGTCAAGACACGTGGAAAAAACGTACAAAACAAGAGATCGGAGACATCAAGATTTTCGACGAATTTTTTAAGAATTTTCAAATTTTCAGATGGGAGGTTCCAGATAAGGTCAAAAACGACATACTCAGATCTTCACCAAACTTTGCATGGATACATTGGATGTCAAGACACGTGGAAAAAACATACAAAACATAGGATTGGTGACATCAAGATTTTGGACGATTTTTTTAAGAATTTTCAAATTTTCAGATAGGAGGTTCCATATAAGGTCAAAAACTACATACTCAGATCTTCACCAAACTTTGCAGGGATACATTGGAGGTCGAGACACGTGGAAAAAAAGTACAAAACAAGAGATTGGGGTCATCAAGATTTTCGACGAATTTTTGAAGAATTTTCAAATTTTCAGATAGGAGGTTCCAGATAAGGTCAAAAACTACATACTCAGATCTTCACCAAACGTTGCAGGGATACTTTGCATGTCAAGACACGTGGAAAAAACGTACAAAACAAGAGATTGGAGACATCAAGATTTTGGACGAATTTTTTAAGAATTTTCAAATTTTCAGATAGGAGGTTCCATATAAGGTCAAAAACTACATACTCAGATCTTCACCAAACTTTGCATGGATACATTATGTGTCAAGACACGTGGAAAAAACGTACAAAACAAAAGATTGGAGACATCAAGATATTGGTCGAATTTTTTAAGAATTTTCAAATTTTCAGATGGGAGGTTCCAGATAAGGTCAAAAAATACATACTCAGATCTTCACCAAACTTTGCAGGGATACATTGGATGTCAAGACACGTGGAAAAAACGTACAAAACAAGAGATTGGAGACATCAAGATTTTGGACGAATTTTTTAAGAATTTTCAAATTTTCAGAAAGGATGTTCCAGATAAGGTCAAAAACGACATACTCAGATCTTCACCAAACTTTGCAGGGATCCATTGGAGGTCGAGACACGTGGAAAAAACGTACAAAACAAGAGATTGGAGACATCAAGATTTTCGACGAATTTTTGAAGAATTTTCAAATTTTCAGATGGGAGGTTCCAGATAAGGTCAAAAACTACATACTCAGATCTTCACCAAACTTTGCAGGGATACATTGGATGTCAAGACACGTGGAAAAAACGTACAAAAAAGAGATTGGAGACATCAAGATTTTGGACGAATTTTTTAACAATTTTCAAATTTTCAGAAAGGATGTTCCAGATAAGGTCAAAAACGACATACTCAGATCTTCACCAAACTTTGCATGGATACATTGGATGTCAAGACACGTGGAAAAAACGTACAAAACAAGAGATTGGGGTCATCAAGATTTTGCACGGATTTTTTAGGAATTTTCAAATTTTCAGATGGGAGGTTCCAGATAAGGTCAAAAACTACATACTCAGATCTTCACCAAACTTTGCAGGGATACATTGGATGTCAAGACACGTGGAAAAAACGTACAAAACAAGAGATTGGAGACATCAAGATTTTGGACGAATTTTTTAAGAATTTTCAAATTTTCAGATAGGAGGTTCCATATAAGGTCAAAAACTACATACTCAGATCTTCACCAAACTTTGCATGGATACATTATGTGTCAAGACACGTGGAAAAAACGTACAAAACAAAAGATTGGAGACATCAAGATTTTGGACGAATTTTTTAAGAATTTTCAAATTTTCAGATGGGAGGTTCCAGATAAGGTCAAAAACTACATACTCAGATCTTCACCAAACTTTGCAGGGATACATTGGATGTCAAGACACGTGGAAAAAACGTACAAAAAAGAGATTGGAGACATCAAGATTTTGGACGAATTTTTTAACAATTTTCAAATTCTCAGAAAGGATGTTCCAGATAAGGTCAAAAACGACATACTCAGATCTTCACCAAACTTTGCAGGGATACATTGGATATCAAGACACGTGGAAAAAACGTACAAAACAAGAGATTGGAGACATCAAGATTTTGGACGAATTTTTTAAGAATTTTCAAATTTTCAGATAGGAGGTTCCAGATAAGGTCAAAAACTACATACTCAGATCTTCACCAAACGTTGCAGGGATACTTTGCATGTCAAGACACGTGGAAAAAACGTACAAAACAAAAGATTGGAGACATCAAGATTTTCGACGAATTTTTTAAGAATTTTCAAATTTTCAGATGGGAGGTTCCAGATAAGGTCAAAAACGACATACTCAGATCTTCACCAAACTTTGTATGGATACATTGGATGTCAAGACACGTGGAAAAAACGTACAAAACAAGAGATTGGGGTCATCAAGATTTTGGACGAATTTTTTAAGAATTTTCAAATTTTCAGATGGGAGGTTCAATATAAGGTCAAAAACTACATACTCAGATCTTCACCAAACTTTGCATGGATACATTGGATGTCAAGACACGTGGAAAAAACATACAAAACATAGGATTCGGAACATCAAGATTTTGGTCGAATTTTTTAAGAATTTTCAAATTTTCAGATAGGAGGTTCCATATAAGGTCAAAAACTACATACTCAGATCTTCACCAAACATTGCAGGAATACATTGGATGTCAAGACACGTGGAAAAAACGTACAAAACAAGAGATTGGGGTCATCAAGATTTTGCACGGATTTTTTAGGAATTTTCAAATTTTCAGATGGGAGGTTCCAGATAAGGTCAAAAACTACATACTCAGATCTTCACCAAACTTTGCAGGGATACATTGGATGTCAAGACACGTGGAAAAAACGTACAAAACAAGAGATTGGAGACATCAAGATTTTGGACGATTTTTTTAAGAATTTTCAAATTTTCAGATAGGAGGTTCCATATAAGGTCAAAAACTACATACTCAGATCTTCACCAAACTTTGCATGGATACATTATGTGTCAAGACACGTGGAAAAAACGTACAAAAAAGAGATTGGAGACATCAAGATTTTGGACGAATTTTTTAACAATTTTCAAATTTTCAGATGGGAGGTTCAATATAAGGTCAAAAACTACATACTCAGATCTTCACCAAACTTTGCATGGATACATTGGATGTCAAGACACGTGGAAAAAACATACAAAACATAGGATTCGGAACATCAAGATTTTGGTCGAATTTTTTAACAATTTTCAAATTTTCAGAAAGGATGTTCCAGATAAGGACAAAAACGACATACTCAGATCTTCACCAAACTTTGCATGGATACATTGGATGTCAAGACACGTGGAAAAAACGTACAAAACAAGAGATTGGGGTCATCAAGATTTTGCACGGATTTTTTAGGAATTTTCAAATTTTCAGATGGGAGGTTCCAGATAAGGTCAAAAACTACATACTCAGATCTTTACCAAACTTTGCAGGGATACATTGGATGTCAAGACACGTGGAAAAAACGTACAAAACAAGAGATTGGAGACATCAAGATTTTGGACGAATTTTTTAAGAATTTTCAAATTTTCAGATAGGAGGTTCCATATAAGGTCAAAAACTACATACTCAGATCTTCACCAAACTTTGCATGGATACATTATGTGTCAAGACACGTGGAAAAAACGTACAAAACAAGAGATTGGGGTCATCAAGATTTTGGACGAATTTTTTAAGAATTTTCAAATTTTCAGATAGGAGGTTCCATATAAGGTCAAAAACTACATACTCAGATCTTCACCAAACTTTGCAGGATACATTATGTGTCAAGACACGTGGAAAAAACGTACAAAACAAGAGATTGGAGACATCAAGATTTTGGACGAATTTTTTAACAATTTTCAAATTTTCAGAAAGGATGTTCCAGATAAGGTCAAAAACGACATACTCAGATCTTCACCAAACTTTGCATGGATACATTGGATGTCAAGACACGTGGAAAAAACGTACAAAACAAGAGATTGGGGTCATCAAGATTTTGGACGGATTTTTTAGGAATTTTCAAATTTTCAGATGGGAGGTTCCAGATAAGGTCAAAAACTACATACTCAGATCTTCACCAAACATTGCAGGGATACATTGGATGTCAAGACACGTGGAAAAAACGTACAAAACAAGAGATTGGAGACATCAAAATTTTGGACGAATTTTTTAACAATTTTCAAATTTTCAGAAAGGATGTTCCAGATAAGGTCAAAAACGACATACTCAGATCTTCACCAAACTTTGCATGGATACATTGGATGTCAAGACACGTGGAAAAAACGTACAAAACAAGAGATTGGGGTCATCAAGATTTTGCACGGATTTTTTAGGAATTTTCAAATTTTCAGATGGGAGGTTCCAGATAAGGTCAAAAACTACATACTCAGATCTTCACCAAACTTTGCAGGGATACATTGGATGTCAAGACACGTGGAAAAAACGTACAAAACAAGAGATTGGAGACATCAAGATTTTGGACGAATTTTTTAAGAATTTTCAAATTTTCAGATAGGAGGTTCCATATAAGGTCAAAAACTACATACTCAGATCTTCACCAAACTTTGCATGGATACATTATGTGTCAAGACACGTGGAAAAAACGTACAAAACAAGAGATTGGGGTCATGAAGTTTTTGGACGAATTTTTTAAGAATTTTCAAATTTTCAGATAGGAGGTTCCAGATAAGGTCAAAAACTACATACTCAGATCTTCACCAAACTTTGCATGGATACATTATGTGTCAAGACACGTGGAAAAAACGTACAAAACAAGAGATTGGAGACATCAAGATTTTGGACGAATTTTTTAAGAATTTTCAAATTTTCAGAAAGGATGTTCCAGATAAGGTCAAAAACGACATACTCAGATCTTCACCAAACTTTGCATGGATACATTGGATGTCAAGACACGTGGAAAAAACGTACAAAACAAGAGATTGGGGTCATCAAGATTTTGGACGGATTTTTTAGGAATTTTCAAATTTTCAGATAGGAGGTTCCAGATGAGGTCAAAAACTACATACTCAGATCTTCACCAAACTTTGCATGGATACATTGGATGTCAAGACACGTGGAAAAAACGTACAAAACAAGAGATTGGGGTCATCAAGATTTTGGACGAATTTTTTAAGAATTTTCAAATTTTCAGATGGGAGGTTCAATATAAGGTCAAAAACTACATACTCAGATCTTCACCAAACTTTGCATGGATACATTGGATGTCAAGACACGTGGAAAAAACATACAAAACATAGGATTCGGAACATCAAGATTTTGGTCGAATTTTTTAAGAATTTTCAAATTTTCAGATAGGAGGTTCCATATAAGGTCAAAAACTACATACTCAGATCTTCACCAAACATTGCAGGAATACATTGGATGTCAAGACACGTGGAAAAAACGTACAAAACAAGAGATTGGGGTCATCAAGATTTTGCACGGATTTTTTAGGAATTTTCAAATTTTCAGATGGGAGGTTCCAGATAAGGTCAAAAACTACATACTCAGATCTTCACCAAACTTTGCAGGGATACATTGGATGTCAAGACACGTGGAAAAAACGTACAAAACAAGAGATTGGAGACATCAAGATTTTGGACGATTTTTTTAAGAATTTTCAAATTTTCAGATAGGAGGTTCCATATAAGGTCAAAAACTACATACTCAGATCTTCACCAAACTTTGCATGGATACATTATGTGTCAAGACACGTGGAAAAAACGTACAAAAAAGAGATTGGAGACATCAAGATTTTGGACGAATTTTTTAACAATTTTCAAATTTTCAGATGGGAGGTTCAATATAAGGTCAAAAACTACATACTCAGATCTTCACCAAACTTTGCATGGATACATTGGATGTCAAGACACGTGGAAAAAACATACAAAACATAGGATTCGGAACATCAAGATTTTGGTCGAATTTTTTAACAATTTTCAAATTTTCAGAAAGGATGTTCCAGATAAGGACAAAAACGACATACTCAGATCTTCACCAAACTTTGCATGGATACATTGGATGTCAAGACACGTGGAAAAAACGTACAAAACAAGAGATTGGGGTCATCAAGATTTTGCACGGATTTTTTAGGAATTTTCAAATTTTCAGATGGGAGGTTCCAGATAAGGTCAAAAACTACATACTCAGATCTTTACCAAACTTTGCAGGGATACATTGGATGTCAAGACACGTGGAAAAAACGTACAAAACAAGAGATTGGAGACATCAAGATTTTGGACGAATTTTTTAAGAATTTTCAAATTTTCAGATAGGAGGTTCCATATAAGGTCAAAAACTACATACTCAGATCTTCACCAAACTTTGCATGGATACATTATGTGTCAAGACACGTGGAAAAAACGTACAAAACAAGAGATTGGGGTCATCAAGATTTTGGACGAATTTTTTAAGAATTTTCAAATTTTCAGATAGGAGGTTCCATATAAGGTCAAAAACTACATACTCAGATCTTCACCAAACTTTGCAGGATACATTATGTGTCAAGACACGTGGAAAAAACGTACAAAACAAGAGATTGGAGACATCAAGATTTTGGACGAATTTTTTAACAATTTTCAAATTTTCAGAAAGGATGTTCCAGATAAGGTCAAAAACGACATACTCAGATCTTCACCAAACTTTGCATGGATACATTGGATGTCAAGACACGTGGAAAAAACGTACAAAACAAGAGATTGGGGTCATCAAGATTTTGGACGGATTTTTTAGGAATTTTCAAATTTTCAGATGGGAGGTTCCAGATAAGGTCAAAAACTACATACTCAGATCTTCACCAAACATTGCAGGGATACATTGGATGTCAAGACACGTGGAAAAAACGTACAAAACAAGAGATTGGAGACATCAAAATTTTGGACGAATTTTTTAACAATTTTCAAATTTTCAGAAAGGATGTTCCAGATAAGGTCAAAAACGACATACTCAGATCTTCACCAAACTTTGCATGGATACATTGGATGTCAAGACACGTGGAAAAAACGTACAAAACAAGAGATTGGGGTCATCAAGATTTTGCACGGATTTTTTAGGAATTTTCAAATTTTCAGATGGGAGGTTCCAGATAAGGTCAAAAACTACATACTCAGATCTTCACCAAACTTTGCAGGGATACATTGGATGTCAAGACACGTGGAAAAAACGTACAAAACAAGAGATTGGAGACATCAAGATTTTGGACGAATTTTTTAAGAATTTTCAAATTTTCAGATAGGAGGTTCCATATAAGGTCAAAAACTACATACTCAGATCTTCACCAAACTTTGCATGGATACATTATGTGTCAAGACACGTGGAAAAAACGTACAAAACAAGAGATTGGGGTCATGAAGTTTTTGGACGAATTTTTTAAGAATTTTCAAATTTTCAGATAGGAGGTTCCAGATAAGGTCAAAAACTACATACTCAGATCTTCACCAAACTTTGCATGGATACATTATGTGTCAAGACACGTGGAAAAAACGTACAAAACAAGAGATTGGAGACATCAAGATTTTGGACGAATTTTTTAAGAATTTTCAAATTTTCAGAAAGGATGTTCCAGATAAGGTCAAAAACGACATACTCAGATCTTCACCAAACTTTGCATGGATACATTGGATGTCAAGACACGTGGAAAAAACGTACAAAACAAGAGATTGGGGTCATCAAGATTTTGGACGGATTTTTTAGGAATTTTCAAATTTTCAGATAGGAGGTTCCAGATGAGGTCAAAAACTACATACTCAGATCTTCACCAAACTTTGCAGGAATACATTGGATGTCAAGACACGTGGAAAAAACGTACAAAACAAGAGATTGGAGACATCAAAATTTTGGACGAATTTTTTAAGAATTTTCAAATTTTCAGATGGGAGGTTCAATATAAGGTCAAAAACTACATACTCAGATCTTCACCAAACTTTGCATGGATACATTGGATGTCAAGACACGTGGAAAAAACATACAAAACATAGGATTCGGAACATCAAGATTTTGGTCGAATTTTTTAAGAATTTTCAAATTTTCAGATAGGAGGTTCCATATAAGGTCAAAAACTACATACTCAGATCTTCACCAAACATTGCAGGAATACATTGGATGTCAAGACACGTGGAAAAAACGTACAAAACAAGAGATTGGGGTCATCAAGATTTTGCACGGATTTTTTAGGAATTTTCAAATTTTCAGATGGGAGGTTCCAGATAAGGTCAAAAACTACATACTCAGATCTTCACCAAACTTTGCAGGGATACATTGGATGTCAAGACACGTGGAAAAAACGTACAAAACAAGAGATTGGAGACATCAAGATTTTGGACGAATTTTTTAAGAATTTTCAAATTTTCAGATAGGAGGTTCCATATAAGGTCAAAAACTACATACTCAGATCTTCACCAAACTTTGCATGGATACATTATGTGTCAAGACACGTGGAAAAAACGTACAAAACAAGAGATTGGGGTCATCAAGTTTTTGGACGAATTTTTTAAGAATTTTCAAATTTTCAGATAGGAGGTTCCAGATAAGGTCAAAAACTACATACTCAGATCTTCACCAAACTTTGCATGGATACATTATGTGTCAAGACACGTGGAAAAAACGTACAAAACAAGAGATTGGAGACATCAAGATTTTGGACGAATTTTTTAAGAATTTTCAAATTTTCAGAAAGGATGTTCCAGATAAGGTCAAAAACGACATACTCAGATCTTCACCAAACTTTGCATGGATACATTGGATGTCAAGACACGTGGAAAAAACGTACAAAACAAGAGATTGGGGTCATCAAGATTTTGGACGGATTTTTTAGGAATTTTCAAATTTTCAGATAGGAGGTTCCAGATGAGGTCAAAAACTACATACTCAGATCTTCACCAAACTTTGCAGGAATACATTGGATGTCAAGACACGTGGAAAAAACGTACAAAACAAGAGATTGGAGACATCAAAATTTTGGACGAATTTTTTAAGAATTTTCAAATTTTCAGATAGGAGGTTCCATATAAGGTCAAAAACTACATACTCAGATCTTCACCAAACTTTGCAGGGATACATTGGATATCAAGACACGTGGAAAAAACGTACAAAACAAGAGATTGGAGACATCAAGATTTTGGACGAATTTTTTAAGAATTTTCAAATTTTCAGATGGGAGGTTCAATATAAGGTCAAAAACTACATACTCAGATCTTCACCAAACTTTGCAGGGATACATTGGATGTCAAGACACGTGGAAAAAACGTACAAAACAAGAGATTGGAGACATCAAGATTTTGGACGAATTTTTTAAGAATTTTCAAATTTTCAGATAGGAGGTTCCATATAAGGTCAAAAACTACATACTCAGATCTTCACCAAACTTTGCAGGGATACATTGGATGTCAAGACACGTGGAAAAAACGTACAAAACAAGAGATTGGGGTCATCAAGATTTTGGACGGATTTTTTAGGAATTTTCAAATTTTCAGATGGGAGGTTCCAGATAAGGTCAAAAACTACATACTCAGATCTTCACCAAACATTGCAGGGATACATTGGATGTCAAGACACGTGGAAAAAACGTACAAAACAAGAGATTGGAGACATCAAAATTTTGGACGAATTTTTTAAGAATTTTCAAATTTTCAGATAGGAGGTTCCAGATGAGGTCAAAAACTACATACTCAGATCTTCACCAAACTTTGCAGGAATACTTTGCATGTCAAGACACGTGGAAAAAACGTACAAAACAAGAGATCGGAGACATCAAGATTTTCGACGAATTTTTTAAGAATTTTCAAATTTTCAGATGGGAGGTTCCAGATAAGGTCAAAAACGACATACTCAGATCTTCACCAAACTTTGCATGGATACATTGGATGTCAAGACACGTGGAAAAAACATACAAAACATAGGATTGGTGACATCAAGATTTTGGACGATTTTTTTAAGAATTTTCAAATTTTCAGATAGGAGGTTCCATATAAGGTCAAAAACTACATACTCAGATCTTCACCAAACTTTGCAGGGATACATTGGAGGTCGAGACACGTGGAAAAAAAGTACAAAACAAGAGATTGGGGTCATCAAGATTTTCGACGAATTTTTGAAGAATTTTCAAATTTTCAGATAGGAGGTTCCAGATAAGGTCAAAAACTACATACTCAGATCTTCACCAAACGTTGCAGGGATACTTTGCATGTCAAGACACGTGGAAAAAACGTACAAAACAAGAGATTGGAGACATCAAGATTTTGGACGAATTTTTTAAGAATTTTCAAATTTTCAGATAGGAGGTTCCATATAAGGTCAAAAACTACATACTCAGATCTTCACCAAACTTTGCATGGATACATTATGTGTCAAGACACGTGGAAAAAACGTACAAAACAAAAGATTGGAGACATCAAGATATTGGTCGAATTTTTTAAGAATTTTCAAATTTTCAGATGGGAGGTTCCAGATAAGGTCAAAAAATACATACTCAGATCTTCACCAAACTTTGCAGGGATACATTGGATGTCAAGACACGTGGAAAAAACGTACAAAACAAGAGATTGGAGACATCAAGATTTTGGACGAATTTTTTAAGAATTTTCAAATTTTCAGAAAGGATGTTCCAGATAAGGTCAAAAACGACATACTCAGATCTTCACCAAACTTTGCAGGGATCCATTGGAGGTCGAGACACGTGGAAAAAACGTACAAAACAAGAGATTGGAGACATCAAGATTTTCGACGAATTTTTGAAGAATTTTCAAATTTTCAGATGGGAGGTTCCAGATAAGGTCAAAAACTACATACTCAGATCTTCACCAAACTTTGCAGGGATACATTGGATGTCAAGACACGTGGAAAAAACGTACAAAAAAGAGATTGGAGACATCAAGATTTTGGACGAATTTTTTAACAATTTTCAAATTTTCAGAAAGGATGTTCCAGATAAGGTCAAAAACGACATACTCAGATCTTCACCAAACTTTGCATGGATACATTGGATGTCAAGACACGTGGAAAAAACGTACAAAACAAGAGATTGGGGTCATCAAGATTTTGCACGGATTTTTTAGGAATTTTCAAATTTTCAGATGGGAGGTTCCAGATAAGGTCAAAAACTACATACTCAGATCTTCACCAAACTTTGCAGGGATACATTGGATGTCAAGACACGTGGAAAAAACGTACAAAACAAGAGATTGGAGACATCAAGATTTTGGACGAATTTTTTAAGAATTTTCAAATTTTCAGATAGGAGGTTCCATATAAGGTCAAAAACTACATACTCAGATCTTCACCAAACTTTGCATGGATACATTATGTGTCAAGACACGTGGAAAAAACGTACAAAACAAAAGATTGGAGACATCAAGATTTTGGACGAATTTTTTAAGAATTTTCAAATTTTCAGATGGGAGGTTCCAGATAAGGTCAAAAACTACATACTCAGATCTTCACCAAACTTTGCAGGGATACATTGGATGTCAAGACACGTGGAAAAAACGTACAAAAAAGAGATTGGAGACATCAAGATTTTGGACGAATTTTTTAACAATTTTCAAATTTTCAGAAAGGATGTTCCAGATAAGGTCAAAAACGACATACTCAGATCTTCACCAAACTTTGCAGGGATACATTGGATATCAAGACACGTGGAAAAAACGTACAAAACAAGAGATTGGAGACATCAAGATTTTGGACGAATTTTTTAAGAATTTTCAAATTTTCAGATAGGAGGTTCCAGATAAGGTCAAAAACTACATACTCAGATCTTCACCAAACGTTGCAGGGATACTTTGCATGTCAAGACACGTGGAAAAAACGTACAAAACAAAAGATTGGAGACATCAAGATTTTCGACGAATTTTTTAAGAATTTTCAAATTTTCAGATGGGAGGTTCCAGATAAGGTCAAAAACGACATACTCAGATCTTCACCAAACTTTGCATGGATACATTGGATGTCAAGACACGTGGAAAAAACGTACAAAACAAGAGATTGGGGTCATCAAGATTTTGGACGAATTTTTTAAGAATTTTCAAATTTTCAGATGGGAGGTTCAATATAAGGTCAAAAACTACATACTCAGATCTTCACCAAACTTTGCATGGATACATTGGATGTCAAGACACGTGGAAAAAACATACAAAACATAGGATTCGGAACATCAAGATTTTGGTCGAATTTTTTAAGAATTTTCAAATTTTCAGATAGGAGGTTCCATATAAGGTCAAAAACTACATACTCAGATCTTCACCAAACATTGCAGGAATACATTGGATGTCAAGACACGTGGAAAAAACGTACAAAACAAGAGATTGGGGTCATCAAGATTTTGCACGGATTTTTTAGGAATTTTCAAATTTTCAGATGGGAGGTTCCAGATAAGGTCAAAAACTACATACTCAGATCTTCACCAAACTTTGCAGGGATACATTGGATGTCAAGACACGTGGAAAAAACGTACAAAACAAGAGATTGGAGACATCAAGATTTTGGACGAATTTTTTAAGAATTTTCAAATTTTCAGATAGGAGGTTCCATATAAGGTCAAAAACTACATACTCAGATCTTCACCAAACTTTGCATGGATACATTATGTGTCAAGACACGTGGAAAAAACGTACAAAACAAAAGATTGGAGACATCAAGATTTTGGTCGAATTTTTTAAGAATTTTCAAATTTTCAGATGGGAGGTTCCAGATAAGGTCAAAAACTACATACTCAGATCTTCACCAAACTTTGCAGGGATACATTGGATGTCAAGACACGTGGAAAAAACGTACAAAAAAGAGATTGGAGACATCAAGATTTTGGACGAATTTTTTAACAATTTTCAAATTTTCAGATGGGAGGTTCAATATAAGGTCAAAAACTACATACTCAGATCTTCACCAAACTTTGCATGGATACATTGGATGTCAAGACACGTGGAAAAAACATACAAAACATAGGATTCGGAACATCAAGATTTTGGTCGAATTTTTTAAGAATTTTCAAATTTTCAGATAGGAGGTTCCATATAAGGTCAAAAACTACATACTCAGATCTTCACCAAACATTGCAGGAATACATTGGATGTCAAGACACGTGGAAAAAACGTACAAAACAAGAGATTGGAGACATCAAAATTTTGGACGAATTTTTTAACAATTTTCAAATTTTCAGAAAGGATGTTCCAGATAAGGACAAAAACGACATACTCAGATCTTCACCAAACTTTGCATGGATACATTGGATGTCAAGACACGTGGAAAAAACGTACAAAACAAGAGATTGGGGTCATCAAGATTTTGCACGGATTTTTTAGGAATTTTCAAATTTTCAGATGGGAGGTTCCAGATAAGGTCAAAAACTACATACTCAGATCTTCACCAAACTTTGCAGGGATACATTGGATGTCAAGACACGTGGAAAAAACGTACAAAACAAGAGATTGGAGACATCAAGATTTTCGACGAATTTTTTAAGAATTTTCAAATTTTCAGATAGGAGGTTCCATATAAGGTCAAAAACTACATACTCAGATCTTCACCAAACTTTGCATGGATACATTATGTGTCAAGACACGTGGAAAAAACGTACAAAACAAGAGATTGGGGTCATCAAGATTTTGGACGAATTTTTTAAGAATTTTCAAATTTTCAGATAGGAGGTTCCATATAAGGTCAAAAACTACATACTCAGATCTTCACCAAACTTTGCAGGATACATTATGTGTCAAGACACGTGGAAAAAACGTACAAAACAAGAGATTGGAGACATCAAGATTTTGGACGAATTTTTTAACAATTTTCAAATTTTCAGAAAGGATGTTCCAGATAAGGTCAAAAACGACATACTCAGATCTTCACCAAACTTTGCATGGATACATTGGATGTCAAGACACGTGGAAAAAACGTACAAAACAAGAGATTGGGGTCATCAAGATTTTGGACGGATTTTTTAGGAATTTTCAAATTTTCAGATGGGAGGTTCCAGATAAGGTCAAAAACTACATACTCAGATCTTCACCAAACATTGCAGGGATACATTGGATGTCAAGACACGTGGAAAAAACGTACAAAACAAGAGATTGGAGACATCAAAATTTTGGACGAATTTTTTAAGAATTTTCAAATTTTCAGATAGGAGGTTCCATATAAGGTCAAAAACTACATACTCAGATCTTCACCAAACTTTGCAGGGATACATTGGATATCAAGACACGTGGAAAAAACGTACAAAACAAGAGATTGGAGACATCAAGATTTTGGACGAATTTTTTAAGAATTTTCAAATTTTCAGATGGGAGGTTCAATATAAGGTCAAAAACTACATACTCAGATCTTCACCAAACTTTGCAGGGATACATTGGATGTCAAGACACGTGGAAAAAACGTACAAAACAAGAGATTGGAGACATCAAGATTTTGGACGAATTTTTTAAGAATTTTCAAATTTTCAGATAGGAGGTTCCATATAAGGTCAAAAACTACATACTCAGATCTTCACCAAACTTTGCAGGGATACATTGGATATCAAGACACGTGGAAAAAACGTACAAAACAAGAGATTGGAGACATCAAGATTTTGGACGAATTTTTTAAGAATTTTCAAATTTTCAGATAGGAGGTTCCAGATAAGGTCAAAAACTACATACTCAGATCTTCACCAAACTTTGCAGGGATACATTGGATGTCAAGACACGTGGAAAAACGTACAAAACAAGAGATTGGGGTCATCAAGATTTTGGACGGATTTTTTAGGAATTTTCAAATTTTCAGATGGGAGGTTCCAGATAAGGTCAAAAACTACATACTCAGATCTTCACCAAACATTGCAGGGATACATTGGATGTCAAGACACGTGGAAAAAACGTACAAAACAAGAGATTGGAGACATCAAAATTTTGGACGAATTTTTTAAGAATTTTCAAATTTTCAGATAGGAGGTTCCAGATGAGGTCAAAAACTATATACTCAGATCTTCACCAAACTTTGCAGGAATACTTTGCATGTCAAGACACGTGGAAAAAACGTACAAAACAAGAGATCGGAGACATCAAGATTTTCGACGAATTTTTTAAGAATTTTCAAATTTTCAGATGGGAGGTTCCAGATAAGGTCAAAAACGACATACTCAGATCTTCACCAAACTTTGCATGGATACATTGGATGTCAAGACACGTGGAAAAAACATACAAAACATAGGATTGGTGACATCAAGATTTTGGACGAATTTTTTAAGAATTTTCAAATTTTCAGATAGGAGGTTCCATATAAGGTCAAAAACTACATACTCAGATCTTCACCAAACTTTGCAGGGATACATTGGAGGTCGAGACACGTGGAAAAAAAGTACAAAACAAGAGATTGGGGTCATCAAGATTTTGGACGGATTTTTTAGGAATTTTCAAATTTTCAGATGGGAGGTTCCAGATAAGGTCAAAAACTACATACTCAGATCTTCACCAAACATTGCAGGGATACATTGGATGTCAAGACACGTGGAAAAAACGTACAAAACAAGAGATTGGAGACATCAAGATTTTGGACGAATTTTTTAAGAATTTTCAAATTTTCAGATAGGAGGTTCCAGATGAGGTCAAAAACTACATACTCAGATCTTCACCAAACTTTGCAGGAATACTTTGCATGTCAAGACACGTGGAAAAAACGTACAAAACAAGAGATCGGAGACATCAAGATTTTCGACGAATTTTTTAAGAATTTTCAAATTTTCAGATGGGAGGTTCCAGATAAGGTCAAAAACGACATACTCAGATCTTCACCAAACTTTGCAGGGATCCATTGGAGGTCGAGACACGTGGAAAAAACGTACAAAACAAGAGATTGGAGACATCAAGATTTTGGACGATTTTTTTAAGAATTTTCAAATTTTCAGATAGGAGGTTCCATATAAGGTCAAAAACTACATACTCAGATCTTCACCAAACTTTGCAGGGATACATTGGATGTCAAGACACGTGGAAAAAACGTACAAAACAAGAGATTGGAGACATCAAGATTTTGGACGAATTTTTTAAGAATTTTCAAATTTTCAGATAGGAGGTTCCATATAAGGTCAAAAACGACATACTCAGATCTTCACCAAACTTTGCAGGGATCCATTGGAGGTCGAGACACGTGGAAAAAACGTACAAAACAAGAGATTGGAGACATCAAGATTTTGGACGAATTTTTGAAGAATTTTCAAATTTTCAGATGGGAGGTTCCAGATAAGGTCAAAAACTACATACTCAGATCTCCACCAAACATTGCAGGAATACATTGGATGTCAAGACACGTGGAAAAAACGTACAAAACAAGAGATTGGAGACATCAAGATTTTCGACGAATTTTTGAAGAATTTTCAAATTTTCAGATAGGAGGTTCCAGATAAGGTCAAAAACTACATACTCAGATCTTCACCAAACGTTGCAGGGATACTTTGCATGTCAAGACACGTGGAAAAAACGTACAAAACAAAAGATTGGAGACATCAAGATTTTCGACGAATTTTTTAAGAATTTTCAAATTTTCAGATGGGAGGTTCCAGATAAGGTCAAAAACGACATACTCAGATCTTCACCAAACTTTGCATGGATACATTGGATGTCAAGACACGTGGAAAAAACGTACAAAACAAGAGATTGGAGACATCAAGATTTTGGACGAATTTTTTAAGAATTTTCAAATTTTCAGATGGGAGGTTCAATATAAGGTCAAAAACTACATACTCAGATCTTCACCAAACTTTGCAGGGATACTTTGGATGTCAAGACACGTGGAAAAAACGTACAAAACAAGAGATTGGGGTCATCAAGATTTTGGACGAATTTTTTAAGAATTTTCAAATTTTCAGATGGGAGGTTCAATATAAGGTCAAAAACTACATACTCAGATCTTCACCAAACTTTGCATGGATACATTGGATGTCAAGACACGTGGAAAAAACATACAAAACATAGGATTCGGAACATCAAGATTTTGGTCGAATTTTTTAAGAATTTTCAAATTTTCAGATAGGAGGTTCCATATAAGGTCAAAAACTACATACTCAGATCTTCACCAAACATTGCAGGAATACATTGGATGTCAAGACACGTGGAAAAAACGTACAAAACAAGAGATTGGGGTCATCAAGATTTTGCACGGATTTTTTAGGAATTTTCAAATTTTCAGATGGGAGGTTCCAGATAAGGTCAAAAACTACATACTCAGATCTTCACCAAACTTTGCAGGGATACATTGGATGTCAAGACACGTGGAAAAAACGTACAAAACAAGAGATTGGAGACATCAAGATTTTGGACGAATTTTTTAAGAATTTTCAAATTTTCAGATAGGAGGTTCCATATAAGGTCAAAAACTACATACTCAGATCTTCACCAAACTTTGCATGGATACATTATGTGTCAAGACACGTGGAAAAAACGTACAAAACAAAAGATTGGAGACATCAAGATTTTGGTCGAATTTTTTAAGAATTTTCAAATTTTCAGATGGGAGGTTCCAGATAAGGTCAAAAACTACATACTCAGATCTTCACCAAACTTTGCAGGGATACATTGGATGTCAAGACACGTGGAAAAAACGTACAAAAAAGAGATTGGAGACATCAAGATTTTGGACGAATTTTTTAACAATTTTCAAATTTTCAGAAAGGATGTTCCAGATAAGGTCAAAAACTACATACTCAGATCTTCACCAAACTTTGCAGGGATACATTGGATGTCAAGACACGTGGAAAAAACGTACAAAACAAGAGATTGGAGACATCAAGATTTTGGACGAATTTTTTAAGAATTTTCAAATTTTCAGAAAGGAGGTTCCATATAAGGTCAAAAACTACATACTCAGATCTTCACCAAACTTTGCAGGGATACATTGGATGTCAAGACACGTGGAAAAAACGTACAAAACAAGAGATTGGAGACATCAAGATTTTCGACGAATTTTTTAAGAATTTTCAAATTTTCAGAAAGGATGTTCCAGATAAGGTCAAAAACGACATACTCAGATCTTCACCAAACTTTGCAGGGATACATTGGAGGTCGAGACACGTGGAAAAAACGTACAAAACAAGAGATTGGAGACATCAAGATTTTGGACGAATTTTTGAAGAATTTTCAAATTTTCTGATAGGAAGTCCCAGATAAGGTCAAAAACGACATACTCAGATCTCCACCAAACATTGCAGGGATACATTGGATGTCAAGACACGTGGAAAAAACGTACAAAACCAGAGATTTGAGACATCAAGATTTTCGACGAATTTTTGAAGAATTTTCAAATTTTCAGATGGGAGGTTCCAGATAAGGTCAAAAACTATATACTCAGATCTTCACCAAACTTTGCAGGGATACATTGGATGTCAAGACACGTGGAAAAAACGTACAAAAAAGAGATTGGAGACATCAAGATTTTGGACGAATTTTTTAACAATTTTCAAATTTTCAGAAAGGATGTTCCAGATAAGGTCAAAAACGACATACTCAGATCTTCACCAAACTTTGCATGGATACATTGGATGTCAAGACACGTGGAAAAAACGTACAAAACAAGAGATTGGGGTCATCAAGATTTTGCACGGATTTTTTTATAAATTTTCAAATTTTCAGATGGGAGGTTCCAGATAAGGTCAAAAACTACATACTCAGATCTTCACCAAACTTTGCAGGGATACATTGGATGTCAAGACACGTGGAAAAAACGTACAAAACAAGAGATTGGAGACATCAAGATTTTGGACGAATTTTTTAAGAATTTTCAAATTTTCAGATAGGAGGTTCCATATAAGGTCAAAAACTACATACTCAGATCTTCACCAAACTTTGCAGGGATACATTGGATGTCAACACACGTGGAAAAAACGTACAAAACAAAAGATTGGAGACATCAAGATATTGGTCGAATTTTTTAAGAATTTTCAAATTTTCAGATGGGAGGTTCCAGATAAGGTCAAAAACTACATACTCAGATCTTCACCAAACTTTGCAGGGATACATTGGATGTCAAGACACGTGGAAAAAACGTACAAAACAAGAGATAGGAGACATCAAGATTTTGGACGAATTTTTTAACAATTTTCAAATTTTCAGAAAGGATGTTCCAGATAAGGTCAAAAACAACATACTCAGATCTTCACCAAACTTTGCAGGGATACATTGGATGTCAAGACACGTGGAAAAAACGTACAAAACAAGAGATCGGAGACATCAAGATTTTCGACGAATTTTTTAAGAATTTTCAAATTTTCAGATGGGAGGTTCCAGATAAGGTCAAAAACTACATACTCAGATCTTCACCAAACTTTGCAGGGATACATTGGATGTCAAGGCACGTGGAAAAAACGTACAAAACAAGAGATTGGAGACATCAAAATTTTGGACGAATTTTTTAAGAATTTTCAAATTTTCAGATAGGAGGTTCCAGATGAGGTCAAAAACTACATACTCAGATCTTCACCAAACTTTGCAGGAATACTTTGCATGTCAAGACACGTGGAAAAAACGTACAAAACAAGAGATCGGAGACATCAAGATTTTCGACGAATTTTTTAAGAATTTTCAAATTTTCAGATAGGAGGTTCCATATAAGGTCAAAAACTACATACTCAGATCTTCACCAAACTTTGCATGGATACATTATGTGTCAAGACACGTGGAAAAAACGTACAAAACAAAAGATTGGACACATCAAGATTTTGGTCGAATTTTTTAAGAATTTTCAAATTTTCAGATGGGAGGTTCCAGATAAGGTCAAAAACTACATACTCAGATCTTCACCAAACTTTGCAGGGATACATTGGATGTCAAGACATGTGGAAAAAACGTACAAAACAAGAGATTGGAGACATCAAGATTATGGACGAATTTTTTGAGAATTTTCAAATTTTCAGAAAGGAGGTTCCATATAAGGTCAAAAACTACATACTCAGATCTTCACCAAACTTTGCAGGGATACATTGGATGTCAAGACACGTGGAAAAAACGTACAAAACAAGAGATTGGAGACATCAAGATTTTCGACGAATTTTTTAAGAATTTTCAAATTTTCAGAAAGGATGTTCCAGATAAGGTCAAAAACGACATACTCAGATCTTCACCAAACTTTGCAGGGATACATTGGAGGTCGAGACACGTGGAAAAAACGTACAAAACAAGAGATTGGAGACATCAAGATTTTGGACGAATTTTTGAAGAATTTTCAAATTTTCTGATAGGAGGTCCCAGATAAGGTCAAAAACTACATACTCAGATCTCCACCAAACATTGCAGGGATACATTGGATGTCAAGACACGTGGAAAAAACGTACAAAACAAGAGATTGGAGACATCAAGATTTTCGACGAATTTTTGAAGAATTTTCAAATTTTCAGATAGGAGGTTCCAGATAAGGTCAAAAACTACATACTCAGATCTTCACCAAACGTTGCAGGGATACTTTGCATGTCAAGACACGTGGAAAAAACGTACAAAACAAGAGATTGGAGACATCAAGATTTTCGACGAATTTTTTAAGAATTTTCAAATTTTCAGATGGGAGGTTCCAGATAAGGTCAAAAACGACATACTCAGATCTTCACCAAACTTTGCATGGATACATTGGATGTCAAGACACGTGGAAAAAACGTACAAAACAAGAGATTGGGGTCATCAAGATTTTGCACGGATTTTTTAGGAATTTTCAAATTTTCAGATGGGAGGTTCCAGATAAGGTCAAAAACTACATACTCAGATCTTCACCAAACTTTGCAGGGATACATTGGATGTCAAGACACGTGGAAAAAACGTACAAAACAAGAGATTGGAGACATCAAGATTTTGGACGAATTTTTTAAGAATTTTCAAATTTTCAGATAGGAGGTTCCATATAAGGTCAAAAACTACATACTCAGATCTTCACCAAACTTTGCAGGAATACTTTGCATGTCAAGACACGTGGAAAAAACGTACAAAACAAGAGATCGGAGACATCAAGATTTTCGACGAATTTTTTAAGAATTTTCAAATTTTCAGATGGGAGGTTCCAGATAAGGTCAAAAACGACATACTCAGATCTTCACCAAACTTTGCATGGATACATTGGATGTCAAGACACGTGGAAAAAACATACAAAACATAGGATTGGTGACATCAAGATTTTGGACGAATTTTTTAAGAATTTTCAAATTTTCAGATAGGAGGTTCCATATAAGGTCAAAAACTACATACTCAGATCTTCACCAAACTTTGCAGGGATACATTGGATGTCAAGACACGTGGAAAAAACGTACAAAACAAGAGATTGGAGACATCAAGATTATGGACGAATTTTTTGAGAATTTTCAAATTTTCAGAAAGGAGGTTCCATATAAGGTCAAAAACTGCATACTCAGATCTTCACCAAACTTTGCAGGGATACATTGGATGTCAAGACACGTGGAAAAAACGTACAAAACAAGAGATTGGAGACATCAAGATTTTCGACGAATTTTTTAAGAATTTTCAAATTTTCAGAAAGGATGTTCCAGATAAGGTCAAAAACGACATACTCAGATCTTCACCAAACTTTGCAGGGATACATTGGAGGTCGAGACACGTGGAAAAAACGTACAAAACAAGAGATTGGAGACATCAAGATTTTGGACGAATTTTTGAAGAATTTTCAAATTTTCTGATAGGAGGTCCCAGATAAGGTCAAAAACTACATACTCAGATCTCCACCAAACATTGCAGGGATACATTGGATGTCAAGACACGTGGAAAAAACGTACAAAACAAGAGATTGGAGACATCAAGATTTTCGACGAATTTTTGAAGAATTTTCAAATTTTCAGATTGGAGGTTCCAGATAAGGTAAAAAACTACATACTCAGATCTTCACCAAACGTTGCAGGGATACTTTGCATGTCAAGACACGTGGAAAAAACGTACAAAACAAGAGATTGGAGACATCAAGATTTTCGACGAATTTTTTAAGAATTTTCAAATTTTCAGATGGGAGGTTCCAGATAAGGTCAAAAACGACATACTCAGATCTTCACCAAACTTTGCATGGATACATTGGATGTCAAGACACGTGGAAAAAACGTACAAAACAAGAGATTGGGGTCATCAAGATTTTGCACGGATTTTTTAGGAATTTTCAAATTTTCAGATGGGAGGTTCCAGATAAGGTCAAAAACTACATACTCAGATCTTCACCAAACTTTGCAGGGATACATTGGATGTCAAGACACGTGGAAAAAACGTACAAAACAAGAGATTGGAGACATCAAGATTTTGGACGAATTTTTTAAGAATTTTCAAATTTTCAGATAGGAGGTTCCATATAAGGTCAAAAACTACATACTCAGATCTTCACCAAACATTGCAGGAATACATTGGATGTCAAGACACGTGGAAAAAACGTACAAAACAAGAGATTGGGGTCATCAAGATTTTGCACGGATTTTTTAGGAATTTTCAAATTTTCAGATGGGAGGTTCCAGATAAGGTCAAAAACTACATACTCAGATCTTCACCAAACTTTGCAGGGATACATTGGATGTCAAGAAACGTGGAAAAAACGTACAAAACAAGAGATTGGAGACATCAAGATTTTGGACGAATTTTTTAAGAATTTTCAAATTTTCAGATAGGAGGTTCCATATAAGGTCAAAAACTACATACTCAGATCTTCACCAAACTTTGCAGGAATACTTTGCATGTCAAGACACGTGGAAAAAACGTACAAAACAAGAGATCGGAGACATCAAGATTTTCGACGAATTTTTTAAGAATTTTCAAATTTTCAGATAGGAGGTTCCATATAAGGTCAAAAACTACATACTCAGATCTTCACCAAACTTTGCAGGAATACTTTGCATGTCAAGACACGTGGAAAAAACGTACAAAACAAAAGATCGGAGACATCAAGATTTTCGACGAATTTTTTAAGAATTTTCAAATTTTCAGATGGGAGGTTCCAGATAAGGTCAAAAACGACATACTCAGATCTTCACCAAACTTTGCATGGATACATTATGTGTCAAGACACGTGGAAAAAACGTACAAAACAAAAGATTGGAGACATCAAGATTTTGGTCGAATTTTTTAAGAATTTTCAAATTTTCAGATGGGAGGTTCCAGATAAGGTCAAAAACTACATACTCAGATCTTCACCAAACTTTGCAGGGATACATTGGATGTCAAGACACGTGGAAAAAACGTACAAAAAAGAGATTGGAGACATCAAGATTTTGGACGAATTTTTTAACAATTTTGAAATTTTCAGAAAGGATGTTCCAGATAAGGTCAAAAACGACATACTCAGATCTTCACCAAACTTTGCAGGGATACATTGGATATCAAGACACGTGGAAAAAACGTACAAAACAAGAGATTGGAGACATCAAGATTTTGGACGAATTTTTTAAGAATTTTCAAATTTTCAGATGGGAGGTTCCAGATAAGGTCAAAAACGACATACTCAGATCTTCACCAAACTTTGCATGGATACATTGGATGTCAAGACACGTGGAAAAAACATACAAAACATAGGATTGGTGACATCAAGATTTTGGACGAATTTTTTAAGAATTTTCAAATTTTCAGATAGGAGGTTCCATATAAGGTCAAAAACTACATACTCAGATCTTCACCAAACTTTGGAGGGATACATTGGAGGTCGAGACACGTGGAAAAAACGTACAAAACAAGAGATTGGAGACATCAAGATTTTGGACGAATTTTTTAAGAATTTTCAAATTTTCAGATAGGAGGTTCCAGATGAGGTCAAAAACTACATACTCAGATCTTCACCAAACTTTGCAGGAATACTTTGCATGTCAAGACACGTGGAAAAAACGTACAAAAAAGAGATTGGAGACATCAAGATTTTGGACGAATTTTTGAAGAATTTTCAAATTTTCTGATAGGAGGTCCCAGATAAGGTCAAAAACTACATACTCAGATCTCCACCAAACATTGCAGGGATACATTGGATGTCAAGACACGTGGAAAAAACGTACAAAACAAGAGATTGGAGACATCAAGATTTTCGACGAATTTTTGAAGAATTTTCAAATTTTCAGATTGGAGGTTCCAGATAAGGTAAAAAACTACATACTCAGATCTTCACCAAACGTTGCAGGGATACTTTGCATGTCAAGACACGTGGAAAAAACGTACAAAACAAGAGATTGGAGACATCAAGATTTTCGACGAATTTTTTAAGAATTTTCAAATTTTCAGATGGGAGGTTCCAGATAAGGTCAAAAACGACATACTCAGATCTTCACCAAACTTTGCATGGATACATTGGATGTCAAGACACGTGGAAAAAACGTACAAAACAAGAGATTGGGGTCATCAAGATTTTGCACGGATTTTTTAGGAATTTTCAAATTTTCAGATGGGAGGTTCCAGATAAGGTCAAAAACTACATACTCAGATCTTCACCAAACTTTGCAGGGATACATTGGATGTCAAGACACGTGGAAAAAACGTACAAAACAAGAGATTGGAGACATCAAGATTTTGGACGAATTTTTTAAGAATTTTCAAATTTTCAGATAGGAGGTTCCATATAAGGTCAAAAACGACATACTCAGATCTTCACCAAACATTGCAGGAATACATTGGATGTCAAGACACGTGGAAAAAACGTACAAAACAAGAGATTGGGGTCATCAAGATTTTGCACGGATTTTTTAGGAATTTTCAAATTTTCAGATGGGAGGTTCCAGATAAGGTCAAAAACTACATACTCAGATCTTCACCAAACTTTGCAGGGATACATTGGATGTCAAGACACGTGGAAAAAACGTACAAAACAAGAGATTGGAGACATCAAGATTTTGGACGAATTTTTTAAGAATTTTCAAATTTTCAGATAGGAGGTTCCATATAAGGTCAAAAACTACATACTCAGATCTTCACCAAACATTGCAGGAATACATTGGATGTCAAGACACGTGGAAAAAACGTACAAAACAAGAGATTGGGGTCATCAAGATTTTGCACGGATTTTTTAGGAATTTTCAAATTTTCAGATGGGAGGTTCCAGATAAGGTCAAAAACTACATACTCAGATCTTCACCAAACTTTGCAGGGATACATTGGATGTCAAGAAACGTGGAAAAAACGTACAAAACAAGAGATTGGAGACATCAAGATTTTGGACGAATTTTTTAAGAATTTTCAAATTTTCAGATAGGAGGTTCCATATAAGGTCAAAAACTACATACTCAGATCTTCACCAAACTTTGCAGGAATACTTTGCATGTCAAGACACGTGGAAAAAACGTACAAAACAAGAGATCGGAGACATCAAGATTTTCGACGAATTTTTTAAGAATTTTCAAATTTTCAGATAGGAGGTTCCATATAAGGTCAAAAACTACATACTCAGATCTTCACCAAACTTTGCAGGAATACTTTGCATGTCAAGACACGTGGAAAAAACGTACAAAACAAGAGATCGGAGACATCAAGATTTTCGACGAATTTTTTAAGAATTTTCAAATTTTCAGATGGGAGGTTCCAGATAAGGTCAAAAACGACATACTCAGATCTTCACCAAACTTTGCATGGATACATTGGATGTCAAGACACGTGGAAAAAACATACAAAACATAGGATTGGTGACATCAAGATTTTGGACGAATTTTTTAAGAATTTTCAAATTTTCAGATAGGAGGTTCCATATAAGGTCAAAAACTACATACTCAGATCTTCACCAAACTTTGCAGGGATACATTGGAGGTCGAGACACGTGGAAAAAAAGTACAAAACAAGAGATTGGGGTCATCAAGATTTTGGACGGATTTTTTGAGAATTTTCAAATTTTCAGAAAGGAGGTTCCATATAAGGTCAAAAACTACATACTCAGATCTTCACCAAACTTTGCATGGATACATTATGTGTCAAGACACGTGGAAAAAACGTACAAAACAAAAGATTGGAGACATCAAGATTTTGGTCGAATTTTTTAAGAATTTTCAAATTTTCAGATGGGAGGTTCCAGATAAGGTCAAAAACTACATACTCAGATCTTCACCAAACTTTGCAGGGATACATTGGATGTCAAGACACGTGGAAAAAACGTACAAAAAAGAGATTGGAGACATCAAGATTTTGGACGAATTTTTTAACAATTTTCAAATTTTCAGAAAGGATGTTCCAGATAAGGTCAAAAACGACATACTCAGATCTTCACCAAACTTTGCAGGGATACATTGGATATCAAGACACGTGGAAAAAACGTACAAAACAAGAGATTGGAGACATCAAGATTTTGGACGAATTTTTTAAGAATTTTCAAATTTTCAGATGGGAGGTTCCAGATAAGGTCAAAAACGACATACTCAGATCTTCACCAAACTTTGCATGGATACATTGGATGTCAAGACACGTGGAAAAAAAAGTACAAAACAAGAGATTGGGGTGATCAAGATTTTGGACGGATTTTTTAGGAATTTTCAAATTTTCAGATGGGAGGTTCCAGATAAGGTCAAAAACTACATACTCAGATCTTCACCAAACATTGCAGGGATACATTGGATGTCAAGACACGTGGAAAAAACGTACAAAACAAGAGATTGGAGACATCAAGATTTTGGACGAATTTTTTAAGAATTTTCAAATTTTCAGATAGGAGGTTCCAGATGAGGTCAAAAACTACATACTCAGATCTTCACCAAACTTTGCAGGAATACTTTGCATGTCAAGACACGTGGAAAAAACGTACAAAAAAGAGATTGGAGACATCAAGATTTTGGACGAATTTTTTAACAATTTTCAAATTTTCAGAAAGGATGTTCCAGATAAGGTCAAAAACGACATACTCAGATCTTCACCAAACTTTGCATGGATACATTGGATGTCAAGACACGTGGAAAAAACGTACAAAAAAGAGATTGGAGACATCAAGATTTTGGACGAATTTTTTAACAATTTTCAAATTTTCAGAAAGGATGTTCCAGATAAGGTCAAAAACGACATACTCAGATCTTCACCAAACTTTGCATGGATACATTGGATGTCAAGACACGTGGAAAAAACGTACAAAACAAGAGATTGAGGTCATCAAGATTTTGCACGGATTTTTTAGGAATTTTCAAATTTTCAGATGGGAGGTTCCAGATAAGGTCAAAAACTACATACTCAGATCTTCACCAAACTTTGCAGGGATACATTGGATGTCAAGACACGTGGAAAAAACGTACAAAACAAGAGATTGGGGTCATCAAGATTTTGCACGGATTTTTTAGGAATTTTCAAATTTTCAGATGGGAGGTTCCAGATAAGGTCAAAAACTACATACTCAGATCTTCACCAAACTTTGCAGGGATACATTGGATGTCAAGACACGTGGAAAAAACGTACAAAACAAGAGATTGGAGACATCAAGATTTTGGACGAATTTTTTAAGAATTTTCAAATTTTCAGATAGGAGGTTCCATATAAGGTCAAAAACTACATACTCAGATCTTCACCAAACTTTGCATGGATACATTATGTGTCAAGACACGTGGAAAAAACGTACAAAACAAAAGATTGGAGACATCAAGATATTGGTCGAATTTTTTAAGAATTTTCAAATTTTCAGATGGGAGGTTCCAGATAAGGTCAAAAACTACATACTCAGATCTTCACCAAACTTTGCAGGGATACATTGAATGTCAAGACACGTGGAAAAAACGTACAAAACAAGAGATTGGAGACATCAAGATTTTGGACGAATTTTTTAACAATTTTCAAATTTTCAGAAAGGATGTTCCAGATAAGGTCAAAAACAACATACTCAGATCTTCACCAAACTTTGCAGGGATACATTGGATGTCAAGACACGTGGAAAAAACGTACAAAACAAGAGATCGGAGACATCAAGATTTTCGACGAATTTTTTAAGAATTTTCAAATTTTCAGATGGGAGGTTCCAGATAAGGTCAAAAACTACATACTCAGATCTTCACCAAACTTTGCAGGGATACATTGGATGTCAAGACACGTGGAAAAAACGTACAAAACAAGAGATTGGAGACATCAAGATTTTCGACGAATTTTTTAAGAATTTTCAAATTTTCAGAAAGGATGTTCCAGATAAGGTCAAAAACGACATACTCAGATCTTCACCAAACTTTGCAGGGATACATTGGAGGTCGAGACACGTGGAAAAAACGTACAAAACAAGAGATTGGAGACATCAAGATTTTGGACGAATTTTTGAAGAATTTTCAAATTTTCTGATAGGAGGTCCCAGATAAGGTCAAAAACTACATACTCAGATCTCCACCAAACATTGCAGGGATACATTGGATGTCAAGACACGTGGAAAAAAAGTACAAAACAAGAGATTGGAGACATCAAGATTTTCGACGAATTTTTGAAGAATTTTCAAATTTTCAGATAGGAGGTTCCAGATAAGGTCAAAAACTACATACTCAGATCTTCACCAAACGTTGCAGGGATACTTTGCATGTCAAGACACGTGGAAAAAACGTACAAAACAAGAGATTGGAGACATCAAGATTTTCGACGAATTTTTTAAGAATTTTCAAATTTTCAGATGGGAGGTTCCAGATAAGGTCAAAAACGACATACTCAGATCTTCACCAAACTTTGCATGGATACATTGGATGTCAAGACACGTGGAAAAAACGTACAAAACAAGAGATTGGGGTCATCAAGATTTTGCACGGATTTTTGAAGAATTTTCAAATTTTCAGATAGGAGGTTCCAGATAAGGTCAAAAACTACATACTCAGATCTTCACCAAACTTTGCAGGGATCCATTGGAGGTCGAGACACGTGGAAAAAACGTACAAAACAAGAGATTGGAGACATCAAGATTTTGGACGAATTTTTGAAGAATTTTCAAATTTTCAGATAGGAGGTTCCAGATAAGGTCTAAAACTACATACTCAGATCTCCACCAAACATTGCAGGAATACATTGGATGTCAAGACACGTGGAAAAAACGTACAAAACAAGAGATTGGAGACATCAAGATTTTCGACGAATTTTTGAAGAATTTTCAAATTTTCAGAAAGGATGTTCCAGATGAGGTCAAAAACTACATACTCAGATCTTCACCAAACTTTGCAGGGATCCATTGGAGGTCGAGACACGTGGAAAAAACGTACAAAACAAGAGATCGGAGACATCAAGATTTTCGACGAATTTTTGAAGAATTTTCAAATTTTCAGATAGGAGGTTCCAGATAAGGTCTAAAACTACATACTCAGATCTCCACCAAACATTGCAGGAATACATTGGATGTCAAGACACGTGGAAAAAACGTACAAAACAAGAGATTGGAGACATCAAGATTTTCGACGAATTTTTGAAGAATTTTCAAATTTTCAGAAAGGATGTTCCAGATAAGGTCAAAAACGACATACTCAGATCTTCACCAAACTTTGCAGGGATCCATTGGAGGTCGAGACACGTGGAAAAAACGTACAAAACAAGAGATTGGAGACATCAAGATTTTGGACGAATTTTTGAAGAATTTTCAAATTTTCAGATAGGAGGTTCCAGATAAGGTCTAAAACTACATACTCAGATCTCCACCAAACATTGCAGGAATACATTGGATGTCAAGACACGTGGAAAAAACGTACAAAACAAGAGATTGGAGACATCAAGATTTTCGACGAATTTTTGAAGAATTTTCAAATTTTCAGATAGGAGGTTCCAGATAAGGTCAAAAACTACATACTCAGATCTTCACCAAACGTTGCAGGGATACTTTGCATGTCAAGACACGTGGAAAAAACGTACAAAACAAAAGATTGGAGACATCAAGATTTTCGACGAATTTTTTAAGAATTTTCAAATTTTCAGATGGGAGGTTCCAGATAAGGTCAAAAACGACATACTCAGATCTTCACCAAACTTTGCATGGATACATTGGATGTCAAGACACGTGGAAAAAACGTACAAAACAAGAGATTGGAGACATCAAGATTTTGGACGAATTTTTTAAGAATTCTCAAATTTTCAGAAAGGAGGTTCCATATAAGGTCAAAAACTACATACTCAGATCTTCACCAAACTTTGCAGGGATACTTTGGATGTCAAGACACGTGGAAAAAACGTACAAAACAAGAGATTGGGGTCATCAAGATTTTGGACGAATTTTTTAAGAATTTTCAAATTTTCAGATGGGAGATTCAATATAAGGTCAAAAACTACGTACTCAGATCTTCACCAAACTTTGCAGGGATACATTGGAGGTCGAGACACGTGGAAAAAAAGTACAAAACAAGAGATTGGGGTCATCAAGATTTTGGACGGATTTTTTAGGAATTTTCAAATTTTCAGATGGGAGGTTCCAGATAAGGTCAAAAACTACATACTCAGATCTTCACCAAACATTGCAGGGATACATTGGATGTCAAGACACGTGGAAAAAACGTACAAAACAAGAGATTGGAGACATCAAGATTTTGGACGAATTTTTTAAGAATTTTCAAATTTTCAGATAGGAGGTTCCAGATGAGGTTAAAAACTACATACTCAGATCTTCACCAAACTTTGCAGGAATACTTTGCATGTCAAGACACGTGGAAAAAACGTACAAAACAAGAGATCGGAGACATCAAGATTTTCGACGAATTTTTTAAGAATTTTCAAATTTTCAGATGGGATGTTCCAGATAAGGTCAAAAACGACATACTCAGATCTTCACCAAACTTTGCAGGGATCCATTGGAGGTCGAGACACGTGGAAAAAACGTACAAAACAAGAGATTGGAGACATCAAGATTTTGGACGAATTTTTTAAGAATTTTCAAATTTTCAGATGGGAGGTTCCAGATAAGGTCAAAAACGACATACTCAGATCTTCACCAAACTTTGCATGGATACATTGGATGTCAAGACACGTGGAAAAAACGTACAAAACAAGAGATTGGAGACATCAAGATTTTGGACGAATTTTTTAAGAATTCTCAAATTTTCAGAAAGGAGGTTCCAGATGAGGTCAAAAACGACATACTCAGATCTTCACCAAAATTTGCAGGGATACTTTGCATGTCAAGACACGTGGAGAAAACGTACAAAACAAGAGATCGGAGACATCAAGATTTTCGACAATTTTTTTAAGAATTATCAAATTTTCAGATAGGAGGTTCGATATAAGGTCAAAAACTACATACTCAGATCTTCACCAAACTTTGCAGGGATACATTGGAGGTCGAGACACGTGGAAAAAAAGTACAAAACAAGAGATTAGGGTCATCAAGATTTTGGACGGATTTTTTAGGAATTTTCAAATTTTCAGATGGGAGGTTCCAGATAAGGTCAAAAACTACATACTCAGATCTTCACCAAACATTGCAGGGATACATTGGATGTCAAGACACGTGGAAAAAACGTACAAAACAAGAGATTGGAGACATCAAGATTTTGGACGAATTTTTTAAGAATTTTCAAATTTTCAGATAGGAGGTTCCAGATGAGGTCAAAAACTACATACTCAGATCTTCACCAAACTTTGCAGGAATACTTTGCATGTCAAGACACGTGGAAAAAACGTACAAAACAAGAGATCGGAGACATCAAGATTTTGGACGGATTTTTTAGGAATTTTCAAATTTTCAGATGGGAGGTTCCAGATAAGGTCAAAAACTACATACTCAGATCTTCACCAAACATTGCAGGGATACATTGGATGTCAAGACACGTGGAAAAAACGTACAAAACAAGAGATTGGAGACATCAAGATTTTGGACGAATTTTTTAAGAATTTTCAAATTTTCAGATAGGAGGTTCCATATAAGGTCAAAAACTACATACTCAGATCTTCACCAAACTTTGCAGGGATACATTGGAGGTCGAGACACGTGGAAAAAAAGTACAAAACAAGAGATTGGGGTCATCAAGATTTTGGACGGATTTTTTAGGAATTTTCAAATTTTCAGATGGGAGGTTCCAGATAAGGTCAAAAACTACATACTCAGATCTTCACCAAACATTGCAGGGATACATTGGATGTCAAGACACGTGGAAAAAACGTACAAAACAAGAGATTGGTGACATCAAGATTTTGGACGAATTTTTTAAGAATTTTCAAATTTTCAGATAGGAGGTTCCATATAAGGTCAAAAACTACATACTCAGATCTTCACCAAACTTTGCAGGGATACATTGGAGGTCGAGACACGTGGAAAAAAAGTACAAAACAAGAGATTGGGGTCATCAAGATTTTGGACGGATTTTTTAGGAATTTTCAAATTTTCAGATGGGAGGTTCCAGATAAGGTCAAAAACTACATACTCAGATCTTCACCAAACATTGCAGGGATACATTGGATGTCAAGACAAGTGGAAAAAACGTACAAAACAAGAGATTGGAGACATCAAGATTTTGGACGAATTTTTTAAGAATTTTCAAATTTTCAGATAGGAGGTTCCAGATGAGGTCAAAAACTACATACTCAGATCTTCACCAAACTTTGCAGGAATACTTTGCATGTCAAGACACGTGGAAAAAACGTACAAAACAAGAGATCGGAGACATCAAGATTTTCGACGAATTTTTTAAGAATTTTCAAATTTTCAGATGGGAGGTTCCAGATAAGGTCAAAAACGACATACTCAGATCTTCACCAAACTTTGCAGGGATCCATTGGAGGTCGAGACACGTGGAAAAAACGTACAAAACAAGAGATTGGAGACATCAAGATTTTGGACGAATTTTTTAAGAATTTTCAAATTTTCAGATTGGAGGTTCCATATAAGGTCAAAAACTACATACTCAGATCTTCACCAAACTTTGCAGGGATACATTGGATGTCAAGACACGTGGAAAAAACGTACAAAACAAGAGATTGGAGACATCAAGATTTTCGACGAATTTTTTAAGAATTTTCAAATTTTCAGAAAGGATGTTCCAGATAAGGTCAAAAACGACATACTCAGATCTTCACCAAACTTTGCAGGGATCCATTGGAGGTCGAGACACGTGAGTAGTTGTATTGACTGTATTACTGGCGCGAGAAAGTACGAACCCCCCTCCAGCAGCTTTGGCCATACTTAAAACTTGCTCAACATGCCCATATGAGCTTTTTGCTCAAGTGTGGAGCTCTTATAATTCAAGATTTTTGTAAAAAATGCCCTCGGGAATTTTTCAGAAAGTACGAACCCCTCTCCAGCAGCTTTGGCCATACTTAAAACTTGCTCAACATGTCTATTTGTTCAAGTGTAGCACCTGCCTAACCCAAGAATTTTATAATTCGGAAAATATCAACCCCCCCCCCTCAAGCAGATTTACAAAATTGCATCAGTTTGTCTATAAACTTGTCAATTTTTGGCCACACCAGAAATTAAGCTTATAGTATGTTTTTCTGTCAAAATCCCAGGAATCTTGAATTGATATCTATTGGGTTCTGAGACCGAGTGGAGTGTGGTGCATAGTTTTTATTGTCTTGTAATCAAAAGGTTCGGGTTTGAGTCCTCATAAAATCTGATGGCAAAATGTTAATATTGTAGTTTTGTAAACAAGGAGCTCTGGGTTCGAGTCCTGATAGATGTGGCATTCCATATGTGAGATTTTGAGAATAATTTTGTTTTGTTGATAGCCCCCAGATCTTAAATTTAGTAAAAATGTTGTATAACAGAGCAAAATTATTCTCTATTAAGAATCACCAGAGTTTTGTTATCTGGGTAAAATATCAGCTCAACAATACGGGCAAAACTGCCTGATCGATACAATAGAATGGAGGTCAAGTAAACATTCCATGTTTTTTCCAATCTTTTGATCAGTCCTATGTTTCTGCCAACAATTAATCATGCTTGCCCGGGAAATTAATGCCAATAGATATAATCTTTATTGTGTCTTTTCAGAGAGTTATTCATCATCAAAGAGACATTAGTAAATGCATGAGTGATTATATCTATTGATATTATCTACACTGTGCCTTTTTCGAGGAAAATTACATGTTATTTGTCATGGAACTCAAAGAGAAATTCTTATCTGTATTGTGCTCTTTTTCAGGGACTATTTATTGTATTGAGGAAATTCCTGGATATTGTCATGCAAAGGTTTGGTCTTGTTGCACACAAGTCTGTAACTTACAGAATAATTATTGCAATATTTCTGTATTTTAGGCTTTTGGCTGTGTTACTTGGGTAGGTATCTGCCACGAGCAGAGGTGCTATAAAATGGGTAGGTAACTGACGGTAAAGTGTTGTTTTATAATCAAGGGGCCTCTGTGTTTGAATCGTGCTTCTAGAACTGCTCCGTGACCCGCTCATTTCTTACATCATAAACATATGATTTTTCACCTATGAGAATAACGCTACATATGGTGTCATCTGGTAAAGCCTCGTGGAATTCACAGATAATTTTAATGTTTGTTCTATCATTCACTACAACCTGTTTTCTTTTCGAAGTGTTAATTACAAACATGGGTCTCTGTGTTTTGAATTCATCTGGTGTGTAATACATATCCGTATTGCCTGTAGTGACACGCTTGAAAGCCGAAAAAGCTTCATATAATTTGAGAAAATCACCCTTGGACATGTCTAAATTATAATTTTCTCTAGGAAAAACCTCATTTCTCCCATTTTTAAGATATATGTTCTTGATGTTGCAGTTATCAAATTTGCTTGAATTTTTTTCCTGATTATTGTGTCTCCCAGTCTGAAACAGTACCACCACAAAATCAGGCATGTCAAATTGAATACTGGAGAATGAATTTGTGGCATCAAATTCATAATAAGTACCAGTGGCAACCTTCTGTACGCATTGATATGTGTAAAATTGCAGAGGAATTTGCGGATTTTTTAGGATATCAGCTTTGTATTTAAGAGCATAGCCGGCCTCATATTCAACAACCGGGATTCTTAACTCCATAGTCTGAATAATGCATTTGCCCTCATCAGGTAGGGTATTAGGCAGAGCTTCCCCTGTAGGGTTTATTGCACTGTACCTCATCAAAGCATTATCATCATTGGCAGCTCTTCTAAATGTAATTCTTAACCCCCCCTTCCACATAATTTCTTTGTAATCCGAGAAGAATCCTGGCAACAGGCGCATGGGGAACAGCACTGTGTGGCTCTTGGTTAATATCTTATCACCAGCTTCAAATCCACCGATTCTGTAGTATGAAGCCTCGGTTTTGGATAATTTTAATGTAGCCAAAGCTGTGGAGGTAATGCCTGGATAATCCACTCTGTTTATAACAACGCCATGCTTTCTGATCTCAATTTCAGAGAACAGATGCGGCACAAAATTATCTACCAATCTTATGTTTGAATTTGCCGGATAATCTGTTCCATCGAGCTTTACAACATCAAATTTGATGTATAGATCTGCTCTGTGAGGGTGTATAAAGCCGTCCCCTACATCAAGATCAACCTCGATTTCTGTGTTGGGTTGATTTAAATTTGCAAATGTCCTCCTGTTTGGAGGGAATGATTGTAGCTCATAACTCTCAATATTTTCCATTGTATGTATTTTTATTTAAATATTAATCTCTATGATAGCAGTTGTTGTGGCTCCAGCAAAATCAACTAATTCTTCTTTTTCATTAGTGACCATCAATTCAATGTAATCTATTCTGTTGTGGCACACAGGAAAATATAATGTTGGGGATGGATTGTAGATGATGGGCTCCATGAATTCGGAATTAGGTTTGAATGTTGCAATGATGCCGGTTTGTTTGTGAGTGCCTATGCCATTTGATTTGGTGATCATACCCTCGGCCACATTACAGTGAATATTCAGAGTCTCTATGGCTAAGAATTTAGGTATATTCATAGCAGTGTGTTTGATGGCCGGTTCAAGTTTTGTGTTGTTCTCAAAGCCTAGCAGCTCTCCTATAGTACCCAGATTCACTGTCTCTGTGGCAGATACAATTTCTACTCTGTGAGTGACAGAATTTTGACTTAACACTATACCTCTGGGTAATTGAGCATTTAGAGTGGACAGATTATACTGCCCTGGAGTGATGACAATTTTTTGATCCCCTACTGCAATTTTGTTGTTGTGGTGAGTAATATTAGGGATCAGGTACATGCCGTAAAATGCTCTGAGAGCTATTGTTTTGGGATACACTATGTCATCGTGTAATTTGAGTTTCAATATTGAATTTTGGCTGGTGAGATGGAATACCCCCATGATGTTTCAGATACCACAAGGCTTTTTGAAAATTTTCAATTGATGGTTTATTTATTTGAGACATATATCTGAGAACAGATAAACACAGATGTCCACAATTAACATCTTTGAAGTTTTGAACACGGGCATTATTGTAATAAAGATTAGGTGATTTTAGATATTTTATTAAATTTTCAGGTGGAACACCTCCAAATGAATCAAACACAAATGCCTCATCGTTTAAATATTTTAGATAACAGATCCAGTGAGTGCCCTGATTTTTGTACTCATCCAAATTAACAATGCCACACTCTTTGTTGAGTGGTTGTTCCGGTAAAGAATCAGACATGTACACACCTCTAAAATGTTTGATGCCCAATGGCTTGATTAAAGCTTCAATATCTTGGTTTGTAAGCGGCTCTTGTTTTTTTTAAACTTATTCATGGCTCTCTTAACACCTTTGCCTTTTTTCTCCATGGCCAGGTTATGGCGCTTCTGCTCATCTAATTCTGCCCTATTTTTCTTGGCATCTATTACTGTTTTTGCTATGGCAGCTGATCCCCCAGCCAAGCTCCCAACAGCCCCGAGAGCAGCTAAGATGGCCGGGATGGTAAATATGAATCCCCCCACATGTGATTTTTTTCTGGATTGCTGTAATTTTTTTAATTGGGGGGTACTAAGCAACAATTTCATACCATGACCCTTTGCAAGACAAGAGCTTTTTTTCTTGCGCTGCTTTTTGGTCAAGAGACTGTCAATAGTTTTAAGAGATTTGAGACCTGCATAAGGTATTTGATACATAACACCCTTGGCCTTCATTGTAGGTTTATTATATACATGTTCACAGCCCCCACCCCAGTTTTTGTTTGGTGCTCATAGCTATGGTGGTCCCCAATGCTGATATTCTCTCACTTAAAGAAGCATCTTTGCTTACAAATCTACCAAATGCAGCCTCTTCTAATTTCTTGTCTGCAACATGTCTCTTGTCAAGATCGGTATGTGTGTTGTATGCTATGTCATGGTCTCTACAAGCAGCATCTAGGGGATTTACACCAGGATCCCCTCTGTTTAATCTATGGTCCAATTTTGTGCCGGGACCACAATATTGATAGCCTGGAATGTGTAGTTCAAATGGCAGCTTGTTTATAATGTCATTAACCAACCCCCGACCCTCAGAAATATTCCAAAATTTGGGGGGTAGAGTATTAATAATTTTTATGAGATATCCAATCCCTTTAGGGTCATTCACTATAAAATTAGACAATTTTGTGCTTATCATGTCCATAATTCCAACTTTTTCATTGTAAAAATTGAGGTTCCCAGCATTTTCCTCCCCAGCTATCACCAATAACCTGTCTACAAGTTTCCTGACATCATCAACCCAGACAAATTCTTTAGGCAGAGTATTGTATTGTTTGATTCCACTGCCAGTCTTGATCTGTGACCATATGGGCTTGATTAAATTATTGTATTTTGCCCCACTGCTAGACTTGACTCTTTTTTGTGTGGGATCATTGTTCTGGTACAGAGCATCTGATTTTATTAATATTTCTTTGTAATGTTCATAATCTTGATCTGTATAGCTGCCAGGCCTCTTCCTAGTCATCAGTTCCCACAACCCAGGTGTGCCAGGGTACTTAACAAAAGCACCTTTTTCTCCGAGACGAGATTCTGAATAAACAATGATATCATCCCCCATAAAAGTTACTCTGAAATTACCGATTCTATGAATAATGCTGCCATCAAGCTCTGTGTCGGCATATAAGCCAAAGACCTCATCTTTGTTGTCTTTAGGTGTGGTTAAATATTTTTGAGCAAGAAGACCCAATTCAATAGGATCCTGACTAGCCTCAATTCTTCGAGGAGCAACAGGACTAGGTGTATGAATACTGGAAAGTGGGGTGAATGGATAATCTAATATGTTCCTTGCAGCTACAGGTACAAGCTCTGTGATCAAATCTTGATTTTGCTCTGTAACAGTTTTGATATTCTTACCTAAATTATTAATAGCATCAATTACAGGCTGTTCTGTTAGTTTGTGTTTTTCATAAATTCCACGGTTCTCTGATTTCCATCCCTTAAATCTTTTTACAAGATAATCTCTTAACTTAAGATCATCAATGACTGGTCGTTTCATGGTTGTTTATTTATGTCTCAACGTCTAGAAAATCGTTGATTTTATTTCTGTATTTGCCAGTATTAGGTGTTCTTGTCATATCAATTGTGACAAACCCATAACTGTCCTGGTTCCAGCACTTGCTGCAAAATTTGGAAAAATCATTGTAGCTCAAGTCCCCACCTACATATTCATCATGTATGTGTTTGAGGTTGGTATGATCTTGATGAAACACACATATAAAATTGCTGTTGTCTCGGATCAGTTGCTTCGGAATTTTAGAAAAAGTCTGTGCCAGGTAGAAGCAGTCAATGTTTTTGTGTCGGCCCTGTGTGAAGAAATTTCTAACCTTGTTTTGATTATCCAGTATAATGTCATCAAACACAACAACAGAATTATCGAGACATTCATCAAGTGGCTTAACATCTGGTTCAAATGTGGCAATATCCAATCCATCATATAGCTTCATCAGCTGCTGATATTTTAATTGTTCCAAGCTCTTAGAGAAAACATACAAGTGCCTGTTTTTCCAGTCTAACCAGTTGGGTGCCAATAAAAAATTATCAACCATTAGTGTAGTTTTACCACAAGCCGATGCCCAACAATAAGACACCTAATATTATCAGGCAGCAGCACTCCATTTATCTTATTCTGCTGTTCAGGTTCTGGCAGCCTCTTTATAACATCCCAGGTGCTCATATTATCACTTTGTCTGCATCGATCCAGCTGTTTTCCGGATGACCTAGCCATTTGACAAGTAACTTGTTGCCTTTTCTGCGAATGATTTTTTCTATGAGATATGTGTCAGGCTGTTTAGTTTTGCTGAGCTCTTGTTCATAGAATCGGCCTTTGAGAATTTCTCCTCGGTGATCTTTTATTATATATGTGTTAAGGGTCCCGGGTTTAACTTGAACTACTGTAAATAATTCGGTGCTCCAGTTTCTCGTAAAGCCTCTTTTGAATAAGTGCTTATATTTGCTGATTCTTACTTGGTCACCCACCCTGTATTTGGCCCTTCTTGTTGTTGGCTGGTATCTAGGATAATAAACAGTCCTGATCAATTTTTGCTCATCAGATGGAGTTACTTCAGAGGGTTTCATGTTGATTGTGGAATGGACCGAGTTGTTATATTTATGTAGAAGTTCTGGAAGAATATTAATCCATTTATAATTACCTTGGAGGGTAAATTGTTTATACATAAGATTTTTTAAGGTTCTGTTGAATCTCTCTACAATTGAGGCCTTGAGATCACTGTAACTCGAGTAATGTTTAATTGCCTGACTTTTAATAAATTGTTGAAACACAGAATTATAAAATTCTTTGCCATTATCTGTTTGCAAATAGCGCGGAGATCTTCCTGAATGATTGATGATTGTCCTGAAGGCTTCTGTAACACATTTTCCAGTCTTGGATTTGAGTGGCACAGCCCAGGCAAATTTTGAAAATGTGTCTATCACAGTGAGTAGATACTTGTAGCCCTTGTTGATTTTGTCTAAGTTTTTTAGCTGTCCACTTGCCATCTCAATCAAGTCGCTCTGCCATAAATCATCTATGCCTTTTGTGACTACTGGCAGTCTCTTATAATTATGTCGGGCTTGTCTGTGTAATTCATCAACAATAATTTGTCTAGACATAATATGTAAACAAGAATATTGCAACTATAGGGTGTTCAGCAGCTGATACTGCAGGATTTTCTAAATATAATTTGTCCCCTATTTGTATATTAAATTCCAAAGAGCCATCATCTTCAGCATAGGCTGTTTCTAATGTATTGGGGTCTGTAAAATCCTCTAACTCCACACTGGTGATTTTTGGTTTGTTGTCAGCATTTGTTATTGATAAGGTAGGGTAGTGGTGTGCCTGTGGTTGAAGCCAATATTTGATCTTGATTGGTCTCAGTGTGCCCCCAACAAAAAACTGGTAATAAAATTGTGCAGGGGACAGCATATATATTTTGCCACCTGGTGTAAATGGTGAATCATATTCTTTGTTGGGGATGCTGTACAATTCAAGAATTACTGTATGTTTTGGATTCTCGATTATGCCCGTTATTTCCTTTTCTGCCGTAAGCAATCTGCTTGTTACAGATTCAAGGTGCTCATTGATGGTCCTAACAACATCATCATGGCCTGGCTTGATCTTTATGTCCACAGCAAGTCTCTTGTATTGTTGCACAATCTCTTGAAGCTGGGTGGCAAAAACAGACAGAGCATTTGCTTGATTGGATTCCATGGTCCCTAGCTGTTGCTTGATATTAGCTACAATTTGTTGCAAATTTTCAACAACTGCCAATTTTGAATTTTGAGCAGTAAGATCATGGACCTGTCTTCTGATATCCTCAAACAGGGCATGCAGTTCATTAATATGTTGATTTGTTGGTAGAGTGGCCACTGTCTGAGTGAGTTGTTTGATCTCTGCTTGGATATTCTTGATATCTTCTGATTTTAATATCCTATTCACTGCCCTCTTAATATTTTTAAGTTCCTGTGATGTGGGAAGATTTGAAACAGTATTCTGCAAAAATTCAAGTGCCAATTTTACATTATTTAATTCAGAAGCATCAGCCACATTTTGCATAGCATTTTGGAGCAGGGCTATATCTGCCTGAGTGGGTGTGGATTGTTGTAAAATTTCAAGTTTTGTTTGGATATCATCTATCAAGTGATGATAATGAGACAGTTCAGATTCAGTGTTGAATTTTTCAAGCTTTGTGATTTGTTGCTGGACACTGACAAGGGTATCTACAATTCCAGGCAATCGGGATTCTAGTACATTTGCCAAATCACTTTGCACCGCTGCTATTGTACCTTCAAGATGGGTTATGGAACTTTGAATTTTTCCAAAATCTTCATATGTTTCAAGTTGCAGCTTGATATTTGCTACACTCCGAGTTATTGCATTCAAAGCATCAGAAGATGGCAAGTTGTTCATAAAATTTTCAAGTGTCTCAATTTTTTCTTTAACCTCGGCTATGGCATTGTTCAGAGGGTCCAGATTAGGTATCTGGAGTGACTGAATCTGTTCCTTTAGAGTGGAAATCACTAGATCAAAATCTTCTTGTGATTTTATGCTTTTGACAATTGTTTGTAGCTGTGTCTGGACATTATTTATCTGCTCTTCCAATTGCTGTTTCAATTGCTCGGAGTTGGTAGCCTGGGTCTTAAATTTGGCTTGAAGAGCTGCTACAGCCTCTTCTAAACTTTGAAAATTATCTAATGTGGCCAGATCAGTATATTTCTGAAGCAGCAATTTGAGTTCAGAATCAATTTTAAGAAGAGGGTCCATGCATTGTGATTGTAAATTTGTAATTTCTAATTGAAGACTGGCATTGAGTGTGGTCTGTAAAGCTTGTAAATCACTTCTTAATTTCTTGACTCTGACATCAAGCATCAAAATCTCATCACTGTGATCTTCGTGTCTTGTGTGGCCAAATATATCATTAGGCATTTTTGTTTTAGTGGTTATTTATTATTGAATATCTGATTCTTAATTCTATAAAAAAAGGTATAAGCTTGTCATAGGATCCAGGGACCTCAATATATAAGCAGTCACCAGCAGAAACAGTATATACAGTGCCAGAAACCATGTTTGAGTGCTTAATTCTATAAATATTTCTCCCTACTGAAATTTTAACATCACCCTCAGGAGTTGTAATAAATTGCAATTGCCCACCTACAGGTAATTGGTAATGATTTAAATTATTGTTGAATATGTACAATATTTTGCCTGTTTCATCATCATTATCTGTAAGTATGCTGTTCAGATGAATAATTAACAAGCCACTCAGTTTAGATATCATATCAGAAGAGGGTTGTGGTGGTGGCAGCTCCATAATAGCCTGTTTTTTGAACCCAAATAAGTTCATAGGCATGTTTATTTATTTCAAATCATGCTCTGTAATTGGGCATTGTTTGCCATTTTTCAAATCACAATGCCCCAAGGTAAAGTATGTATGTCACATGATAAAATGCATCTCTTATCATCATGTGGGTCCAGAGCCACTTTTCTTACAATATTTGAAGTCAACAAGTGATCCTCACTCTGAATTCTATTTTCTGATGTTCTGATTAAACTCTGGGATTTGATGCAATTTTCATAATCTTCAAATTGAAGATCTTTTTCAACAGTAACTCTGCCAATGCCCTTGGCCTTTTTGGCAACAGCGCCACTACATGTTTCAAAACTGTACATCTTGGCACTTAACCCAGCAAATTTCACAATAACATCACCAAGTGTCTCATCTTTTAACTTGCCAGGCACCTTTTTGTTGTGGTGTTGTTGAATCTTTGTATGTTCACTGGTATCAAAGTATTGAAGCAATTCAGGCTGTGCCATATCTTGATAAACATCTTCTGTTTCAATATCAAGAATAAAACTATCCGTGTCCATGTACAATAATTTTACACGATCACCATAAAAAGGTTTCAGCACATCATAATATAATATTAACATATGTAATTTGGACAATTCCAATATCACAGCCCCTACATAAATAGGTTTATCAAATTTGATCTTTGTTTTCTTCATGTTGAAAAGTGCCATGTGCTCATCATAAATTCTTCTATAATTGAAATTAGGCTTTGCAACCAATTTTTTGCTCAGGCTGGGGTCAGTAATTATTTTAACATCGGTATGTTTCCTGACATTTTCAATTGTTTTGCCATACACAGAATTCACCATCAATTTAAACAAGCCCTTATCAAATTCGCTTTTTGCAGATGTTCGAAGCTCCGTGTTTGTATCAATGTATGGTTTCAACCATTCTGAGTGCCTGAACCTCAAGACTTTGCCAACTTTGGTCACTTGGACACCATGTTTCATCAGGAACTGGAGGTTTTTGTAATATATGACATAGCCCTGTTTTGACTCCAGAGTCATCATGAGCTTCTTCTGTTTAGAGCCAGGTGAGCACTTAACCTCGGGTATTGGGGGCAGATCAGAAAATTTATTGTGCAAATCATCAGGAATTGTCAGACCAACCTCTAAGAAGAGGCCATAGTCACTGTCATCAAAATCCTGAAGATCTTCAATATTGAAATCTTCGACCCATTCAAGCCCTGCATATGGCAATTTATCCATCATAGCGTGACCATAGAGGTTGTTTGCATCTACATACAGTATATAATTTGATGGCCGTGCTGGATCATAATCAGGCATATACTTGTTATTTGCTCTGGCATATCTCTGGGAACATTGCACCATCTCTCCTCTTATACATTTCTCCATAAACAGATACATATCTTGATCGTGGATCAGATCCAATTGCTTTTTGGTGTTGAAAAACATTGCAGACCATGCTAGACCCGGGGCACTGTAAAAATACACTGGGTCCAGTCCATAATTTTGCATGGAAGATTTTCTGAATGCCTGCAATATATCAGCTAAGAGGGTGACATCAAGTTTTAAATATGCCATGTGATAATCACCAAATGTCTTGCATTTTAAATTGTTCCACATCAACTGAGCATGGTAATAATCATCATCAGTGATTCCAGATCCTCTGATTTTGCTGTAAAACTCTTCTTGTGGTGGCAGGGAACACTCATCGAATTTAGAAAAATCTGTGACATAGTCATATGGATATACACCCTTCCGCCTAATTAATTTCAGGTCCTGATTTGGAAACAATGCACGTGTGATTTTGAATTGATCATCAGATAATTGAGTGGCCAGTGTATCCAGGCTAGCAGATAAAAATCTGTAAGAATCAAGAAATCTTATGTGAATAGGAACACCATCAACTTTAATTATCTTGCTAATAGATATATATTTCTCATCATTTTCAGCTAAAATATTTAAATTCTGCTTCTCAAACCCCTCGTACCTGATCAGATGATGGAAATCATAATTGGATGCTCCGTGGCAAAATATGGGGATAAATCTTGGTCTCTTGATCTTAATATTACAGCTATTACACAGGGCCATTAAGAATTTACCATCTGTATGAGAATGGTGATGTACCTTGATATTTGTATCTGAAAATTCACAATCACATACCGGGCATTTTTCTGCATTGTTGAAATCTTCAATCTGTTCCTCTGTTAAAGGCAACATAGGCTTTGATTTTAATAAGATGTTATATGCTATGTCACGGCACTCATTTTCTATTCTATGTGCAAATATTTTGATGGCATTTGGTCCCTTGTATGAATATTCTTTAATAACAATACCATCCTGTACAACCACATAACAAAAGCTGGAAGGTTCATGTTGCTGGTATGGTGTAATTGAGGATTCTTCTGGATCTGGATTGCAGGATGCAAGAGATTTGAGATTTGATTCGGAATCCCAGACAATATATGCCGGGTGTTCCAACAAGGCTTCAGACTTTTTGAATTTGCAATTTTCACTTGGATTGGGCATCACCATATGAACAGGTTTATGATTGCCACAGTATTTCAGATGCTCAATTAGCTTGTTTTTAGCAATTTCTGCACTCTCTTCCCGAACCCCATTTACCATTTTTTGACCATAAAATACAGTTAAGCATCTTCTGCACAACTTGAATATTGTATTGGATTTGTCTATTTGCTTTCTCACTAAAGCTTCAAGATTATGTATCAGAGTATAATGATGTGTACCATCCCCTTCAATCAAGAGCAGATCAATCGGAATAGCAGATTCATCATCAATTGTACTGATTCTGAGAGGTGCTATCGGGCAATTGCCAGTGGAACAAATAAATACATTAATAGATAATTGTTTGCCATCGATGTGCCTGGCCCTTTTTTCAAATTTATCAATATTTTGAACAGACATTGGATATTCCAAACCCTCCATTGCATCGTCAAAATCATGTTCATGCTGTTTGTAATAAGTTATTCTCTGAGGATCCTTTGAAACTGGATACAAAGCAGCTAATATACACCACAAAAAGCATTTCGCGTCATTATTTTTTATATTGACCACGGCTTTTTTGTTTTTGATATTGGCAGGTAATGGCAGATATGTAGAACCTTTTAATGGGCTGAATTCAGAAATATTAACATATAACTTGTGCGAAGAGCCACATAGGCTCCATCCGGACTCTTTTGCCGCAAATTCAGAGTGTTTGATATTCAATTGATCCATCAATCTGCTTATTATTCTGTCTAAATTTGCATTTGAATATACCGGTACAGTTTCTGTTAAGTGGGGATGTATAAATTTTGTGCCGTTTGGTTTCTTATATTGTACAAACAATTTGAGGGAGAGCTTATAAGAGCCATTTTGTGCATTTAGAATTGCCTGCAGATTAGGATTTATACTGTTCAAGAAATTCTCAATGCCACATCTTGGCTCTGATACAAACCGGTGATCCCTTAATTGGCCGTTAAAACTGCTACGGATGGGTGCATAGCGTGGCTGCTTTGTTGCTCTGGCATTAAGAGGTGCTTCGTGCTTTCTTTTCAGGCCAGATGTAGATGGTTGAGGGGGCAATGTTGATGACTGTACAGAGCAAGTATCTTTATGTTTATATGTGAAATATTCCATGTTATATTTTCTATTGCATTTGGGGCAAATTTTTGTGGGAGTTTTGTATTTGTCTGGATTACAAATTTTTTGATGCTTGGCCCAATTAGAGCTGGATATATTCTTATTGCACTGATTACAATATTTTTGATTCGGCATTTTTGCTGTTGTTTATTATATACAATTTCCTGGGTTTCAATTCAAAACTTTATACTGAATAAAAAATATCAGTTGGGTTCAGCTGTGTGCTTTGTGTGTATGTATGTATGTGTGTAGGTGTGTATACACTTAATATTTTGGCTTTGGTATTTATATAAAATTTCCTGGGTTTTAAATCTAATCTCTATGGATTAATATTAATAATATTAATCTTATGACAGGTTGTAAAACCAATAGCCCACAAGTGGAAAATCATTCACACCAACCTTCCGCAAATGCCTGCACAAACATGCATATCTTGAATAGCAATAACCTTGTTATGTATAACAGGCTGGGACAAATATAAGCTTGACTCTAAATATGAGTGGATTACAACAAATAACAGATTTTATATTGTTCAATATGAATTTAAACCTGTAAGTATGAGAAGTACTGTATCAACACATCTGTTCTCCTCAGTCAGTTTCACAATATTGAATGATGCAATATTCGGGAATTTCTGTAAATACTGGCGCTGAGGTCAAGGCAAAAATCAATACTACCGTCTCGGGAATTCCATACACTGACACAGAGGAGAAACATGCAAACACGAAGCGATTCTAGAGGTAGGCTCTGCATATTGCATTGTTTTAATATTGGATAAGCAAATTGAATAGTATCCAATTGAACTTAAACCTGAAGTAAATATGTATAGGTGGGTATGGATACAAGTTTATAGACAAACTGATGCAATTTTGTAAATCTGCTTGAGGGGGGGGGGGGTTGATATTTTCCGAATTATAAAATTCTTGGGTTAGGCAGGTGCTACACTTGAACAAATAGACATGTTGAGCAAGTTTTAAGTATGGCCAAAGCTGCTGGAGAGGGGTTCGTACTTTCTGAAAAATTCCCGAGGGCATTTTTTACAAAAATCTTGAATTATAAGAGCTCCACACTTGAGCAAAAAGCTCATATGGGCATGTTGAGCAAGTTTTAAGTATGGCCAAAGCTGCTGGAGGGGGGTTCGTACTTTCTCGCGCCAGTAATACAGTCAATACAACTACTCACGTGGAAAAAACGTACAAAACAAGAGATTGGAGACATCAAGATTTTGGACGAATTTTTGAAGAATTTTCAAATTTTCAGATGGGAGGTTCCAGATAAGGTCAAAAACTACATACTCAGATCTTCACCAAACTTTGCAGGGATACATTGGATGTCAAGACACGTGGAAAAAACGTACAAAAAAGAGATTGGAGACATCAAGATTTTGGACGAATTTTTTAACAATTTTCAAATTTTCAGAAAGGATGTTCCAGATAAGGTCAAAAACGACATACTCAGATCTTCACCAAACTTTGCATGGATACATTGGATGTCAAGACACGTGGAAAAAACGTACAAAACAAGAGATTGGGGTCATCAAGATTTTGCACGGATTTTTTAGGAATTTTCAAATTTTCAGATGGGAGGTTCCAGATAAGGTCAAAAACTACATACTCAGATCTTCACCAAACTTTGCAGGGATACATTGGATGTCAAGACACGTGGAAAAAACGTACAAAACAAGAGATTGGAGACATCAAGATTTTGGACGAATTTTTTAAGAATTTTCAAATTTTCAGATAGGAGGTTCCATATAAGGTCAAAAACTACATACTCAGATCTTCACCAAACTTTGCATGGATACATTATGTGTCAAGACACGTGGAAAAAACGTACAAAACAAAAGATTGGAGACATCAAGATTTTGGTCGAATTTTTTAAGAATTTTCAAATTTTCAGATGGGAGGTTCCAGATAAGGTCAAAAACTACATACTCAGATCTTCACCAAACTTTGCAGGGATACATTGGATGTCAAGACACGTGGAAAAAACGTACAAAAAAGAGATTGGAGACATCAAGATTTTGGACGAATTTTTTAACAATTTTCAAATTTTCAGAAAGGATGTTCCAGATAAGGTCAAAAACGACATACTCAGATCTTCACCAAACTTTGCATGGATACATTGGATGTCAAGACACGTGGAAAAAACGTACAAAAAAGAGATTGGAGACATCAAGATTTTGGACGAATTTTTTAACAATTTTCAAATTTTCAGAAAGGATGTTCCAGATAAGGTCAAAAACGACATACTCAGATCTTCACCAAACTTTGCATGGATACATTGGATGTCAAGACACGTGGAAAAAACGTACAAAACAAGAGATTGGGGTCATCAAGATTTTGCACGGATTTTTTAGGAATTTTCAAATTTTCAGATGGGAGGTTCCAGATAAGGTCAAAAACTACATACTCAGATCTTCACCAAACTTTGCAGGGATACATTGGATGTCAAGACACGTGGAAAAAACGTACAAAACAAGAGATTGGGGTCATCAAGATTTTGCACGGATTTTTTAGGAATTTTCAAATTTTCAGACGGGAGGTTCCAGATAAGGTCAAAAACTACATACTCAGATCTTCACCAAACTTTGCAGGGATACATTGGATGTCAAGACACGTGGAAAAAACGTACAAAACAAGAGATTGGAGACATCAAGATTTTGGACGAATTTTTTAAGAATTTTCAAATTTTCAGATAGGAGGTTCCATATAAGGTCAAAAACTACATACTCAGATCTTCACCAAACTTTGCATGGATACATTATGTGTCAAGACACGTGGAAAAAACGTACAAAACAAAAGATTGGAGACATCAAGATATTGGTCGAATTTTTTAAGAATTTTCAAATTTTCAGATGGGAGGTTCCAGATAAGGTCAAAAACTACATACTCAGATCTTCACCAAACTTTGCAGGGATACATTGGATGTCAAGACACGTGGAAAAAACGTACAAAACAAGAGATAGGAGACATCAAGATTTTGGACGAATTTTTTAACAATTTTCAAATTTTCAGAAAGGATGTTCCAGATAAGGTCAAAAACAACATACTCAGATCTTCACCAAACTTTGCAGGGATACATTGGATGTCAAGACACGTGGAAAAAACGTACAAAACAAGAGATCGGAGACATCAAGATTTTCGACGAATTTTTTAAGAATTTTCAAATTTTCAGATGGGAGGTTCCAGATAAGGTCAAAAACTACATACTCAGATCTTCACCAAACTTTGCAGGGATACATTGGATGTCAAGACACGTGGAAAAAACGTACAAAACAAGAGATTGGAGACATCAAAATTTTGGACGAATTTTTTAAGAATTTTCAAATTTTCAGATAGGAGGTTCCAGATGAGGTCAAAAACTACATACTCAGATCTTCACCAAACTTTGCAGGAATACTTTGCATGTCAAGACACGTGGAAAAAACGTACAAAACAAGAGATCGGAGACATCAAGATTTTCGACGAATTTTTTAAGAATTTTCAAATTTTCAGATAGGAGGTTCCATATAAGGTCAAAAACTACATACTCAGATCTTCACCAAACTTTGCATGGATACATTATGTGTCAAGACACGTGGAAAAAACGTACAAAACAAAAGATTGGAGACATCAAGATTTTGGTCGAATTTTTTAAGAATTTTCAAATTTTCAGATGGGAGGTTCCAGATAAGGTCAAAAACTACATACTCAGATCTTTACCAAACTTTGCAGGGATACATTGGATGTCAAGACACGTGGAAAAAACGTACAAAACAAGAGATTGGAGACATCAAGATTTTGGACGAATTTTTTAAGAATTTTCAAATTTTCAGAAAGGATGTTCCAGATAAGGTCAAAAACGACATACTCAGATCTTCACCAAACTTTGCATGGATACATTGGATGTCAAGACACGTGGAAAAAACGTACAAAACAAGAGATTGGGGTCATCAAGATTTTGGACGGATTTTTTAGGAATTTTCAAATTTTCAGATAGGAGGTTCCAGATGAGGTCAAAAACTACATACTCAGATCTTCACCAAACTTTGCAGGAATACATTGGATGTCAAGACACGTGGAAAAAACGTACAAAACAAGAGATTGGAGAAATCAAAATTTTGGACGAATTTTTTAAGAATTTTCAAATTTTCAGATAGGAGGTTCCATATAAGGTCAAAAACTACATACTCAGATCTTCACCAAACTTTGCAGGGATACATTGGATATCAAGACACGTGGAAAAAACGTACAAAACAAGAGATTGGAGACATCAAGATTTTGGACGAATTTTTTAAGAATTTTCAAATTTTCAGATGGGAGGTTCAATATAAGGTCAAAAACTACATACTCAGATCTTCACCAAACTTTGCAGGGATACATTGGATGTCAAGACACGTGGAAAAAACGTACAAAACAAGAGATTGGAGACATCAAGATTTTGGACGAATTTTTTAAGAATTTTCAAATTTTCAGATAGGAGGTTCCATATAAGGTCAAAAACTACATACTCAGATCTTCACCAAACTTTGCAGGGATACATTGGATATCAAGACACGTGGAAAAAACGTACAAAACAAGAGATTGGAGACATCAAGATTTTGGACGAATTTTTTAAGAATTTTCAAATTTCAGATAGGAGGTTCCAGATAAGGTCAAAAACTACATACTCAGATCTTCACCAAACTTTGCAGGGATACATTGGATGTCAAGACACGTGGAAAAAACGTACAAAACAAGAGATTGGGGTCATCAAGATTTTGGACGGATTTTTTAGGAATTTTCAAATTTTCAGATGGGAGGTTCCAGATAAGGTCAAAAACTACATACTCAGATCTTCACCAAACATTGCAGGGATACATTGGATGTCAAGACACGTGGAAAAAACGTACAAAACAAGAGATTGGAGACATCAAAATTTTGGACGAATTTTTTAAGAATTTTCAAATTTTCAGATAGGAGGTTCCAGATGAGGTCAAAAACTACATACTCAGATCTTCACCAAACTTTGCAGGAATACTTTGCATGTCAAGACACGTGGAAAAAACGTACAAAACAAGAGATCGGAGACATCAAGATTTTCGACGAATTTTTTAAGAATTTTCAAATTTTCAGATGGGAGGTTCCAGATAAGGTCAAAAACGACATACTCAGATCTTCACCAAACTTTGCATGGATACATTGGATGTCAAGACACGTGGAAAAAACATACAAAACATAGGATTGGTGACATCAAGATTTTGGAAGATTTTTTTAAGAATTTTCAAATTTTCAGATAGGAGGTTCCATATAAGGTCAAAAACTACATACTCAGATCTTCACCAAACTTTGCAGGGATACATTGGAGGTCGAGACACGTGGAAAAAAAGTACAAAACAAGAGATTGGGGTCATCAAGATTTTCGACGAATTTTTGAAGAATTTTCAAATTTTCAGATAGGAGGTTCCAGATAAGGTCAAAAACTACATACTCAGATCTTCACCAAACGTTGCAGGGATACTTTGCATGTCAAGACACGTGGAAAAAACGTACAAAACAAGAGATTGGAGACATCAAGATTTTGGACGAATTTTTTAAGAATTTTCAAATTTTCAGATAGGAGGTTCCATATAAGGTCAAAAACTACATACTCAGATCTTCACCAAACTTTGCATGGATACATTATGTGTCAAGACACGTGGAAAAAACGTACAAAAAAGAGATTGGAGACATCAAGATTTTGGACGAATTTTTTAACAATTTTCAAATTTTCAGAAAGGATGTTCCAGATAAGGTCAAAAACGACATACTCAGATCTTCACCAAACTTTGCATGGATACATTGGATGTCAAGACACGTGGAAAAAACGTACAAAACAAGAGATTGGGGTCATCAAGATTTTGCACGGATTTTTTAGGAATTTTCAAATTTTCAGATGGGAGGTTCCAGATAAGGTCAAAAACTACATACTCAGATCTTCACCAAACTTTGCAGGGATACATTGGAGGTCGAGACACGTGGAAAAAAAGTACAAAACAAGAGATTGGGGTCATCAAGATTTTCGACGAATTTTTGAAGAATTTTCAAATTTTCAGATAGGAGGTTCCAGATAAGGTCAAAAACTACATACTCAGATCTTCACCAAACGTTGCAGGGATACTTTGCATGTCAAGACACGTGGAAAAAACGTACAAAAAAGAGATTGGAGACATCAAGATTTTGGACGAATTTTTTAACAATTTTCAAATTTTCAGAAAGGATGTTCCAGATAAGGTCAAAAACGACATACTCAGATCTTCACCAAACTTTGCAGGGATACATTGGATATCAAGACACGTGGAAAAAACGTACAAAACAAGAGATTGGAGACATCAAGATTTTCGACGAATTTTTTAAGAATTTTCAAATTTTCAGATAGGAGGTTCCAGATAAGGTCAAAAACTACATACTCAGATCTTCACCAAACGTTGCAGGGATACTTTGCTTGTCAAGACACGTGGAAAAAACGTACAAAACAAAAGATTGGAGACATCAAGATTTTCGACGAATTTTTTAAGAATTTTCAAATTTTCAGATGGGAGATTCCAGATAAGGTCAAAAACGACATACTCAGATCTTCACCAAACTTTGCATGGATACATTGGATGTCAAGACACGTGGAAAAAACGTACAAAACAAGAGATTGGAGACATCAAGATTTTGGACGAATTTTTTAAGAATTCTCAAATTTTCAGAAAGGAGGTTCCATATAAGGTCAAAAACTACATACTCAGATCTTCACCAAACTTTGCAGGGATACTTTGGATGTCAAGACACGTGGAAAAAACGTACAAAACAAGAGATTGGGGTCATCAAGATTTTGGACGAATTTTTTAAGAATTTTCAAATTTTCAGATGGGAGGTTCAATATAAGGTCAAAAACCACATACTCAGATCTTCACCAAACTTTGCATGGATACATTGGATGTCAAGACACGTGGAAAAAACATACAAAACATAGGATTCGGAACATCAAGATTTTGGTCGAATTTTTTAAGAATTTTCAAATTTTCAGATAGGAGGTTCCATATAAGGTCAAAAACTACATACTCAGATCTTCACCAAACATTGCAGGAATACATTGGATGTCAAGACACGTGGAAAAAACGTACAAAACAAAAGATTGGAGACATCAAGATTTTGGTCGAATTTTTTAAGAATTTTCAAATTTTCAGATGGGAGGTTCCAGATAAGGTCAAAAACTACATACTCAGATCTTCACCAAACTTTGCAGGGATACATTGGATGTCAAGACACGTGGAAAAAACGTACAAAAAAGAGATTGGAGACATCAAGATTTTGGACGAATTTTTTAACAATTTTCAAATTTTCAGATGGGAGGTTCAATATAAGGTCAAAAACTACATACTCAGATCTTCACCAAACTTTGCATGGATACATTGGATGTCAAGACACGTGGAAAAAACATACAAAACATAGGATTCGGAACATCAAGATTTTGGTCGAATTTTTTAAGAATTTTCAAATTTTCAGATAGGAGGTTCCATATAAGGTCAAAAACTACATACTCAGATCTTCACCAAACATTGCAGGAATACATTGGATGTCAAGACACGTGGAAAAAACGTACAAAACAAGAGATTGGAGACATCAAAATTTTGGACGAATTTTTTAACAATTTTCAAAATTTTCAGAAAGGATGTTCCAGATAAGGTCAAAAACGACATACTCAGATCTTCACCAAACTTTGCATGGATACATTGGATGTCAAGACACGTGGAAAAAACGTACAAAACAAGAGATTGGGGTCATCAAGATTTTGCACGGATTTTTTAGGAATTTTCAAATTTTCAGATGGGAGGTTCCAGATAAGGTCAAAAACTACATACTCAGATCTTCACCAAACTTTGCAGGGATACATTGGATGTCAAGACACGTGGAAAAAACGTACAAAACAAGAGATTGGAGACATCAAGATTTTGGACGAATTTTTTAAGAATTTTCAAATTTTCAGATAGGAGGTTCCATATAAGGTCAAAAACTACATACTCAGATCTTCACCAAACTTTGCATGGATACATTATGTGTCAAGACACGTGGAAAAAACCTACAAAACAAGAGATTGGGGTCATCAAGATTTTGGACGAATTTTTTAAGAATTTTCAAATTTTCAGATAGGAGGTTCCATATAAGGTCAAAAACTACATACTCAGATCTTCACCAAACTTTGCATGGATACATTATGTGTCAAGACACGTGGAAAAAACGTACAAAACAAGAGATTGGAGACATCAAGATTTTGGACGAATTTTTTAACAATTTTCAAATTTTCAGAAAGGATGTTCCAGATAAGGTCAAAAACGACATACTCAGATCTTCACCAAACTTTGCATGGATACATTGGATGTCAAGACACGTGGAAAAAACGTACAAAACAAGAGATTGGGGTCATCAAGATTTTGGACGGATTTTTTAGGAATTTTCAAATTTTCAGATGGGAGGTTCCAGATAAGGTCAAAAACTACATACTCAGATCTTCACCAAACATTGCAGGGATACATTGGATGTCAAGATACGTGGAAAAAACGTACAAAACAAGAGATTGGAGACATCAAAATTTTGGACGAATTTTTTAAGAATTTTCAAATTTTCAGATAGGAGGTTCCATATAAGGTCAAAAACTACATACTCAGATCTTCACCAAACTTTGCAGGGATACATTGGATATCAAGACACGTGGAAAAAACGTACAAAACAAGAGATTGGAGACATCAAGATTTTGGACGAATTTTTTAAGAATTTTCAAATTTTCAGATGGGAGGTTCAATATAAGGTCAAAAACTACATACTCAGATCTTCACCAAACTTTGCAGGGATACATTGGATGTCAAGACACGTGGAAAAAACGTACAAAACAAGAGATTGGAGACATCAAGATTTTGGACGAATTTTTTAAGAATTTTCAAATTTTCAGATAGGAGGTTCCATATAAGGTCAAAAACTACATACTCAGATCTTCACCAAACTTTGCAGGGATACATTGGATATCAAGACACGTGGAAAAAACGTACAAAACAAGAGATTGGAGACATCAAGATTTTGGACGAATTTTTTAAGAATTTTCAAATTTTCAGATAGGAGGTTCCAGATAAGGTCAAAAACTACATACTCAGATCTTCACCAAACTTTGCAGGGATACATTGGATGTCAAGACACGTGGAAAAAACGTACAAAACAAGAGATTGGGGTCATCAAGATTTTGGACGGATTTTTTAGGAATTTTCAAATTTTCAGATGGGAGGTTCCAGATAAGGTCAAAAACTACATACTCAGATCTTCACCAAACATTGCAGGGATACATTGGATGTCAAGACACGTGGAAAAAACGTACAAAACAAGAGATTGGAGACATCAAAATTTTGGACGAATTTTTTAAGAATTTTCAAATTTTCAGATAGGAGGTTCCAGATGAGGTCAAAAACTACATACTCAGATCTTCACCAAACTTTGCAGGAATACTTTGCATGTCAAGACACGTGGAAAAAACGTACAAAACAAGAGATCGGAGACATCAAGATTTTCGACGAATTTTTTAAGAATTTTCAAATTTTCAGATGGGAGGTTCCAGATAAGGTCAAAAACGACATACTCAGATCTTCACCAAACTTTGCATGGATACATTGGATGTCAAGACACGTGGAAAAAACATACAAAACATAGGATTGGTGACATCAAGATTTTGGACGAATTTTTTAAGAATTTTCAAATTTTCAGATAGGAGGTTCCATATAAGGTCAAAAACTACATACTCAGATCTTCACCAAACTTTGCAGGGATACATTGGAGGTCGAGACACGTGGAAAAAAAGTACAAAACAAGAGATTGGGGTCATCAAGATTTTGGACGGATTTTTTAGGAATTTTAAAATTTTCAGATGGGAGGTTCCAGATAAGGTCAAAAACTACATACTCAGATCTTCACCAAACATTGCAGGGATACATTGGATGTCAAGACACGTGGAAAAAACGTACAAAACAAGAGATTGGAGACATCAAGATTTTGGACGAATTTTTTAAGAATTTTCAAATTTTCAGATAGGAGGTTCCAGATGAGGTCAAAAACTACATACTCAGATCTTCACCAAACTTTGCAGGAATACTTTGCATGTCAAGACACGTGGAAAAAACGTACAAAACAAGAGATCGGAGACATCAAGATTTTCGACGAATTTTTTAAGAATTTTCAAATTTTCAGATGGGAGGTTCCAGATAAGGTCAAAAACGACATACTCAGATCTTCACCAAACTTTGCAGGGATCCATTGGAGGTCGAGACACGTGGAAAAAACGTACAAAACAAGAGATTGGAGACATCAAGATTTTGGACGAATTTTTTAAGAATTTTCAAATTTTCAGATAGGAGGTTCCATATAAGGTCAAAAACTACATACTCAGATCTTCACCAAACTTTGCAGGGATACATTGGATGTCAAGACACGTGGAAAAAACGTACAAAACAAGAGATTGGAGACATCAAGATTTTGGACGAATTTTTTAAGAATTTTCAAATTTTCAGATAGGAGGTTCCATATAAGGTCAAAAACGACATACTCAGATCTTCACCAAACTTTGCAGGGATCCATTGGAGGTCGAGACACGTGGAAAAAACGTACAAAACAAGAGATTGGAGACATCAAGATTTTGGACGAATTTTTGAAGAATTTTCAAATTTTCAGATGGGAGGTTCCAGATAAGGTCAAAAACTACATACTCAGATCTCCACCAAACATTGCAGGAATACATTGGATGTCAAGACACGTGGAAAAAACGTACAAAACAAGAGATTGGAGACATCAAGATTTTCGACGAATTTTTGAAGAATTTTCAAATTTTCAGGTAGGAGGTTCCAGATAAGGTCAAAAACTACATACTCAGATCTTCACCAAACGTTGCAGGGATACTTTGCATGTCAAGACACGTGGAAAAAACGTACAAAACAAAAGATTGGAGACATCAAGATTTTGGACGAATTTTTTAAGAATTTTCAAATTTTCAGATGGGAGGTTCAATATAAGGTCAAAAACGACATACTCAGATCTTCACCAAACTTTGCAGGGATACTTTGGATGTCAAGACACGTGGAAAAAACGTACAAAACAAGAGATCGGAGACATCAAGATTTTCGACGAATTTTTTAAGAATTTTCAAATTTTCAGATAGGAGGTTCCATATAAGGTCAAAAACTACATACTCAGATCTTCACCAAACTTTGCAGGGATACATTGGAGGTCGAGACACGTGGAAAAAAAGTACAAAACAAGAGATTGGGGTCATCAAGATTTTCGACGAATTTTTGAAGAATTTTCAAATTTTCAGATAGGAGGTTCCAGATAAGGTCAAAAACTACATACTCAGATCTTCACCAAACGTTGCAGGGATACTTTGCATGTCAAGACACGTGGAAAAAACGTACAAAAAAGAGATTGGAGACATCAAGATTTTGGACGAATTTTTTAACAATTTTCAAATTTTCAGAAAGGATGTTCCAGATAAGGTCAAAAACGACATACTCAGATCTTCACCAAACTTTGCAGGGATACATTGGATATCAAGACACGTGGAAAAAACGTACAAAACAAGAGATTGGAGACATCAAGATTTTCGACGAATTTTTTAAGAATTTTCAAATTTTCAGATAGGAGGTTCCAGATAAGGTCAAAAACTACATACTCAGATCTTCACCAAACGTTGCAGGCATACTTTGCTTGTCAAGACACGTGGAAAAAACGTACAAAACAAAAGATTGGAGACATCAAGATTTTCGACGAATTTTTTAAGAATTTTCAAATTTTCAGATGGGAGATTCCAGATAAGGTCAAAAACGACATACTCAGATCTTCACCAAACTTTGCATGGATACATTGGATGTCAAGACACGTGGAAAAAACGTACAAAACAAGAGATTGGAGACATCAAGATTTTGGACGAATTTTTTAAGAATTCTCAAATTTTCAGAAAGGAGGTTCCATATAAGGTCAAAAACTACATACTCAGATCTTCACCAAACTTTGCAGGGATACTTTGGATGTCAAGACACGTGGAAAAAACGTACAAAACAAGAGATTGGGGTCATCAAGATTTTGGACGAATTTTTTAAGAATTTTCAAATTTTCAGATGGGAGGTTCAATATAAGGTCAAAAACCACATACTCAGATCTTCACCAAACTTTGCATGGATACATTGGATGTCAAGACACGTGGAAAAAACATACAAAACATAGGATTCGGAACATCAAGATTTTGGTCGAATTTTTTAAGAATTTTCAAATTTTCAGATAGGAGGTTCCATATAAGGTCAAAAACTACATACTCAGATCTTCACCAAACATTGCAGGAATACATTGGATGTCAAGACACGTGGAAAAAACGTACAAAACAAAAGATTGGAGACATCAAGATTTTGGTCGAATTTTTTAAGAATTTTCAAATTTTCAGATGGGAGGTTCCAGATAAGGTCAAAAACTACATACTCAGATCTTCACCAAACTTTGCAGGGATACATTGGATGTCAAGACACGTGGAAAAAACGTACAAAAAAGAGATTGGAGACATCAAGATTTTGGACGAATTTTTTAACAATTTTCAAATTTTCAGATGGGAGGTTCAATATAAGGTCAAAAACTACATACTCAGATCTTCACCAAACTTTGCATGGATACATTGGATGTCAAGACACGTGGAAAAAACATACAAAACATAGGATTCGGAACATCAAGATTTTGGTCGAATTTTTTAAGAATTTTCAAATTTTCAGATAGGAGGTTCCATATAAGGTCAAAAACTACATACTCAGATCTTCACCAAACATTGCAGGAATACATTGGATGTCAAGACACGTGGAAAAAACGTACAAAACAAGAGATTGGAGACATCAAAATTTTGGACGAATTTTTTAACAATTTTCAAAATTTTCAGAAAGGATGTTCCAGATAAGGTCAAAAACGACATACTCAGATCTTCACCAAACTTTGCATGGATACATTGGATGTCAAGACACGTGGAAAAAACGTACAAAACAAGAGATTGGGGTCATCAAGATTTTGCACGGATTTTTTAGGAATTTTCAAATTTTCAGATGGGAGGTTCCAGATAAGGTCAAAAACTACATACTCAGATCTTCACCAAACTTTGCAGGGATACATTGGATGTCAAGACACGTGGAAAAAACGTACAAAACAAGAGATTGGAGACATCAAGATTTTGGACGAATTTTTTAAGAATTTTCAAATTTTCAGATAGGAGGTTCCATATAAGGTCAAAAACTACATACTCAGATCTTCACCAAACTTTGCATGGATACATTATGTGTCAAGACACGTGGAAAAAACCTACAAAACAAGAGATTGGGGTCATCAAGATTTTGGACGAATTTTTTAAGAATTTTCAAATTTTCAGATAGGAGGTTCCATATAAGGTCAAAAACTACATACTCAGATCTTCACCAAACTTTGCATGGATACATTATGTGTCAAGACACGTGGAAAAAACGTACAAAACAAGAGATTGGAGACATCAAGATTTTGGACGAATTTTTTAACAATTTTCAAATTTTCAGAAAGGATGTTCCAGATAAGGTCAAAAACGACATACTCAGATCTTCACCAAACTTTGCATGGATACATTGGATGTCAAGACACGTGGAAAAAACGTACAAAACAAGAGATTGGGGTCATCAAGATTTTGGACGGATTTTTTAGGAATTTTCAAATTTTCAGATGGGAGGTTCCAGATAAGGTCAAAAACTACATACTCAGATCTTCACCAAACATTGCAGGGATACATTGGATGTCAAGATACGTGGAAAAAACGTACAAAACAAGAGATTGGAGACATCAAAATTTTGGACGAATTTTTTAAGAATTTTCAAATTTTCAGATAGGAGGTTCCATATAAGGTCAAAAACTACATACTCAGATCTTCACCAAACTTTGCAGGGATACATTGGATATCAAGACACGTGGAAAAAACGTACAAAACAAGAGATTGGAGACATCAAGATTTTGGACGAATTTTTTAAGAATTTTCAAATTTTCAGATGGGAGGTTCAATATAAGGTCAAAAACTACATACTCAGATCTTCACCAAACTTTGCAGGGATACATTGGATGTCAAGACACGTGGAAAAAACGTACAAAACAAGAGATTGGAGACATCAAGATTTTGGACGAATTTTTTAAGAATTTTCAAATTTTCAGATAGGAGGTTCCATATAAGGTCAAAAACTACATACTCAGATCTTCACCAAACTTTGCAGGGATACATTGGATATCAAGACACGTGGAAAAAACGTACAAAACAAGAGATTGGAGACATCAAGATTTTGGACGAATTTTTTAAGAATTTTCAAATTTTCAGATAGGAGGTTCCAGATAAGGTCAAAAACTACATACTCAGATCTTCACCAAACTTTGCAGGGATACATTGGATGTCAAGACACGTGGAAAAAACGTACAAAACAAGAGATTGGGGTCATCAAGATTTTGGACGGATTTTTTAGGAATTTTCAAATTTTCAGATGGGAGGTTCCAGATAAGGTCAAAAACTACATACTCAGATCTTCACCAAACATTGCAGGGATACATTGGATGTCAAGACACGTGGAAAAAACGTACAAAACAAGAGATTGGAGACATCAAAATTTTGGACGAATTTTTTAAGAATTTTCAAATTTTCAGATAGGAGGTTCCAGATGAGGTCAAAAACTACATACTCAGATCTTCACCAAACTTTGCAGGAATACTTTGCATGTCAAGACACGTGGAAAAAACGTACAAAACAAGAGATCGGAGACATCAAGATTTTCGACGAATTTTTTAAGAATTTTCAAATTTTCAGATGGGAGGTTCCAGATAAGGTCAAAAACGACATACTCAGATCTTCACCAAACTTTGCATGGATACATTGGATGTCAAGACACGTGGAAAAAACATACAAAACATAGGATTGGTGACATCAAGATTTTGGACGAATTTTTTAAGAATTTTCAAATTTTCAGATAGGAGGTTCCATATAAGGTCAAAAACTACATACTCAGATCTTCACCAAACTTTGCAGGGATACATTGGAGGTCGAGACACGTGGAAAAAAAGTACAAAACAAGAGATTGGGGTCATCAAGATTTTGGACGGATTTTTTAGGAATTTTAAAATTTTCAGATGGGAGGTTCCAGATAAGGTCAAAAACTACATACTCAGATCTTCACCAAACATTGCAGGGATACATTGGATGTCAAGACACGTGGAAAAAACGTACAAAACAAGAGATTGGAGACATCAAGATTTTGGACGAATTTTTTAAGAATTTTCAAATTTTCAGATAGGAGGTTCCAGATGAGGTCAAAAACTACATACTCAGATCTTCACCAAACTTTGCAGGAATACTTTGCATGTCAAGACACGTGGAAAAAACGTACAAAACAAGAGATCGGAGACATCAAGATTTTCGACGAATTTTTTAAGAATTTTCAAATTTTCAGATGGGAGGTTCCAGATAAGGTCAAAAACGACATACTCAGATCTTCACCAAACTTTGCAGGGATCCATTGGAGGTCGAGACACGTGGAAAAAACGTACAAAACAAGAGATTGGAGACATCAAGATTTTGGACGAATTTTTTAAGAATTTTCAAATTTTCAGATAGGAGGTTCCATATAAGGTCAAAAACTACATACTCAGATCTTCACCAAACTTTGCAGGGATACATTGGATGTCAAGACACGTGGAAAAAACGTACAAAACAAGAGATTGGAGACATCAAGATTTTGGACGAATTTTTTAAGAATTTTCAAATTTTCAGATAGGAGGTTCCATATAAGGTCAAAAACGACATACTCAGATCTTCACCAAACTTTGCAGGGATCCATTGGAGGTCGAGACACGTGGAAAAAACGTACAAAACAAGAGATTGGAGACATCAAGATTTTGGACGAATTTTTGAAGAATTTTCAAATTTTCAGATGGGAGGTTCCAGATAAGGTCAAAAACTACATACTCAGATCTCCACCAAACATTGCAGGAATACATTGGATGTCAAGACACGTGGAAAAAACGTACAAAACAAGAGATTGGAGACATCAAGATTTTCGACGAATTTTTGAAGAATTTTCAAATTTTCAGGTAGGAGGTTCCAGATAAGGTCAAAAACTACATACTCAGATCTTCACCAAACGTTGCAGGGATACTTTGCATGTCAAGACACGTGGAAAAAACGTACAAAACAAAAGATTGGAGACATCAAGATTTTGGACGAATTTTTTAAGAATTTTCAAATTTTCAGATGGGAGGTTCAATATAAGGTCAAAAACGACATACTCAGATCTTCACCAAACTTTGCAGGGATACTTTGGATGTCAAGACACGTGGAAAAAACGTACAAAACAAAAGATTGGGGTCATCAAGATTTTGGACGAATTTTTTAAGAATTTTCAAATTTTCAGATGGGAGGTTCAATATAAGGTCAAAAACTACATACTCAGATCTTCACCAAACTTTGCATGGATACATTGGATGTCAAGACACGTGGAAAAAACATACAAAACATAGGATTCGGAACATCAAGATTTTGGTCGAATTTTTTAAGAATTTTCAAATTTTCAGATAGGAGGTTCCATATAAGGTCAAAAACTACATACTCAGATCTTCACCAAACATTGCAGGAATACATTGGATGTCAAGACACGTGGAAAAAACGTACAAAACAAGAGATTGGGGTCATCAAGATTTTGCACGGATTTTTTAGGAATTTTCAAATTTTCAGATGGGAGGTTCCAGATAAGGTCAAAAACTACATACTCAGATCTTCACCAAACTTTGCAGGGATACATTGGATGTCAAGACACGTGGAAAAAACGTACAAAACAAGAGATTGGAGACATCAAGATTTTGGACGAATTTTTTAAGAATTTTCAAATTTTCAGATAGGAGGTTCCATATAAGGTCAAAAACTACATACTCAGATCTTCACCAAACTTTGCATGGATACATTATGTGTCAAGACACGTGGAAAAAACGTACAAAACAAAAGATTGGAGACATCAAGATTTTGGTCGAATTTTTTAAGAATTTTCAAATTTTCAGATGGGAGGTTCCAGATAAGGTCAAAAACGACATACTCAGATCTTCACCAAACTTTGCATGGATACATTGGATGTCAAGACACGTGGAAAAAACATACAAAACATAGGATTGGTGACATCAAGATTTTGGACGAATTTTTTAAGAATTTTCAAATTTTCAGATAGGAGGTTCCATATAAGGTCAAAAACTACATACTCAGATCTTCACCAAACTTTGCAGGGATACATTGGAGGTCGAGACACGTGGAAAAAAAGTACAAAACAAGAGATTGGGGTCATCAAGATTTTGGACGGATTTTTTAGGAATTTTAAAATTTTCAGATGGGAGGTTCCAGATAAGGTCAAAAACTACATACTCAGATCTTCACCAAACATTGCAGGGATACATTGGATGTCAAGACACGTGGAAAAAACGTACAAAACAAGAGATTGGAGACATCAAGATTTTGGACGAATTTTTTAAGAATTTTCAAATTTTCAGATAGGAGGTTCCAGATGAGGTCAAAAACTACATACTCAGATCTTCACCAAACTTTGCAGGAATACTTTGCATGTCAAGACACGTGGAAAAAACGTACAAAACAAGAGATCGGAGACATCAAGATTTTCGACGAATTTTTTAAGAATTTTCAAATTTTCAGATGGGAGGTTCCAGATAAGGTCAAAAACGACATACTCAGATCTTCACCAAACTTTGCAGGGATCCATTGGAGGTCGAGACACGTGGAAAAAACGTACAAAACAAGAGATTGGAGACATCAAGATTTTGGACGAATTTTTTAAGAATTTTCAAATTTTCAGATAGGAGGTTCCATATAAGGTCAAAAACTACATACTCAGATCTTCACCAAACTTTGCAGGGATACATTGGATGTCAAGACACGTGGAAAAAACGTACAAAACAAGAGATTGGAGACATCAAGATTTTGGACGAATTTTTTAAGAATTTTCAAATTTTCAGATAGGAGGTTCCATATAAGGTCAAAAACGACATACTCAGATCTTCACCAAACTTTGCAGGGATCCATTGGAGGTCGAGACACGTGGAAAAAACGTACTAAACAAGAGATTGGAGACATCAAGATTTTGGACGAATTTTTGAAGAATTTTCAAATTTTCAGATGGGAGGTTCCAGATAAGGTCAAAAACTACATACTCAGATCTCCACCAAACATTGCAGGAATACATTGGATGTCAAGACACGTGGAAAAAACGTACAAAACAAGAGATTGGAGACATCAAGATTTTCGACGAATTTTTGAAGAATTTTCAAATTTTCAGGTAGGAGGTTCCAGATAAGGTCAAAAACTACATACTCAGATCTTCACCAAACGTTGCAGGGATACTTTGCATGTCAAGACACGTGGAAAAAACGTACAAAACAAAAGATTGGAGACATCAAGATTTTCGACGAATTTTTTAAGAATTTTCAAATTTTCAGATGGGAGGTTCCAGATAAGGTCAAAAACGACATACTCAGATCTTCACCAAACTTTGCATGGATACATTGGATGTCAAGACACGTGGAAAAAACGTACAAAACAAGAGATTGGAGACATCAAGATTTTGGACGAATTTTTTAAGAATTTTCAAATTTTCAGATGGGAGGTTCAATATAAGGTCAAAAACTACATACTCAGATCTTCACCAAACTTTGCAGGGATACTTTGGATGTCAAGACACGTGGAAAAAACGTACAAAACAAAAGATTGGGGTCATCAAGATTTTGGACGAATTTTTTAAGAATTTTCAAATTTTCAGATGGGAGGTTCAATATAAGGTCAAAAACTACATACTCAGATCTTCACCAAACTTTGCATGGATACATTGGATGTCAAGACACGTGGAAAAAACATACAAAACATAGGATTCGGAACATCAAGATTTTGGTCGAATTTTTTAAGAATTTTCAAATTTTCAGATAGGAGGTTCCATATAAGGTCAAAAACTACATACTCAGATCTTCACCAAACTTTGCAGGAATACATTGGATGTCAAGACACGTGGAAAAAACGTACAAAACAAGAGATTGGGGTCATCAAGATTTTGCACGGATTTTTTAGGAATTTTCAAATTTTCAGATGGGAGGTTCCAGATAAGGTCAAAAACTACATACTCAGATCTTCACCAAACTTTGCAGGAATACTTTGCATGTCAAGACACGTGGAAAAAACGTACAAAACAAGAGATCGGAGACATCAAGATTTTCGACGAATTTTTTAAGAATTTTCAAATTTTCAGATGGGAGGTTCCAGATAAGGTCAAAAACGACATACTCAGATCTTCACCAAACTTTGCATGGATACATTGGATGTCAAGACACGTGGAAAAAACATACAAAACATAGGATTGGTGACATCAAGATTTTGGACGAATTTTTTAAGAATTTTCAAATTTTCAGATAGGAGGTTCCATATAAGGTCAAAAACTACATACTCAGATCTTCACCAAACTTTGCAGGGATACATTGGAGGTCGAGACACGTGGAAAAAAAGTACAAAACAAGAGATTGGGGTCATCAAGATTTTGGACGGATTTTTTAGGAATTTTAAAATTTTCAGATGGGAGGTTCCAGATAAGGTCAAAAACTACATACTCAGATCTTCACCAAACATTGCAGGGATACATTGGATGTCAAGACACGTGGAAAAAACGTACAAAACAAGAGATTGGAGACATCAAGATTTTGGACGAATTTTTTAAGAATTTTCAAATTTTCAGATAGGAGGTTCCAGATGAGGTCAAAAACTACATACTCAGATCTTCACCAAACTTTGCAGGAATACTTTGCATGTCAAGACACGTGGAAAAAACGTACAAAACAAGAGATCGGAGACATCAAGATTTTCGACGAATTTTTTAAGAATTTTCAAATTTTCAGATGGGAGGTTCCAGATAAGGTCAAAAACGACATACTCAGATCTTCACCAAACTTTGCAGGGATCCATTGGAGGTCGAGACACGTGGAAAAAACGTACAAAACAAGAGATTGGAGACATCAAGATTTTGGACGAATTTTTTAAGAATTTTCAAATTTTCAGATAGGAGGTTCCATATAAGGTCAAAAACTACATACTCAGATCTTCACCAAACTTTGCAGGGATACATTGGATGTCAAGACACGTGGAAAAAACGTACAAAACAAGAGATTGGAGACATCAAGATTTTGGACGAATTTTTTAAGAATTTTCAAATTTTCAGATAGGAGGTTCCATATAAGGTCAAAAACGACATACTCAGATCTTCACCAAACTTTGCAGGGATCCATTGGAGGTCGAGACACGTGGAAAAAACGTACAAAACAAGAGATTGGAGACATCAAGATTTTGGACGAATTTTTGAAGAATTTTCAAATTTTCAGATGGGAGGTTCCAGATAAGGTCAAAAACTACATACTCAGATCTCCACCAAACATTGCAGGAATACATTGGATGTCAAGACACGTGGAAAAAACGTACAAAACAAGAGATTGGAGACATCAAGATTTTCGACGAATTTTTGAAGAATTTTCAAATTTTCAGGTAGGAGGTTCCAGATAAGGTCAAAAACTACATACTCAGATCTTCACCAAACGTTGCAGGGATACTTTGCATGTCAAGACACGTGGAAAAAACGTACAAAACAAAAGATTGGAGACATCAAGATTTTGGACGAATTTTTTAAGAATTTTCAAATTTTCAGATGGGAGGTTCAATATAAGGTCAAAAACGACATACTCAGATCTTCACCAAACTTTGCAGGGATACTTTGGATGTCAAGACACGTGGAAAAAACGTACAAAACAAAAGATTGGGGTCATCAAGATTTTGGACGAATTTTTTAAGAATTTTCAAATTTTCAGATGGGAGGTTCAATATAAGGTCAAAAACTACATACTCAGATCTTCACCAAACTTTGCATGGATACATTGGATGTCAAGACACGTGGAAAAAACATACAAAACATAGGATTCGGAACATCAAGATTTTGGTCGAATTTTTTAAGAATTTTCAAATTTTCAGATAGGAGGTTCCATATAAGGTCAAAAACTACATACTCAGATCTTCACCAAACATTGCAGGAATACATTGGATGTCAAGACACGTGGAAAAAACGTACAAAACAAGAGATTGGGGTCATCAAGATTTTGCACGGATTTTTTAGGAATTTTCAAATTTTCAGATGGGAGGTTCCAGATAAGGTCAAAAACTACATACTCAGATCTTCACCAAACTTTGCAGGGATACATTGGATGTCAAGACACGTGGAAAAAACGTACAAAACAAGAGATTGGAGACATCAAGATTTTGGACGAATTTTTTAAGAATTTTCAAATTTTCAGATAGGAGGTTCCATATAAGGTCAAAAACTACATACTCAGATCTTCACCAAACTTTGCATGGATACATTATGTGTCAAGACACGTGGAAAAAACGTACAAAACAAAAGATTGGAGACATCAAGATTTTGGTCGAATTTTTTAAGAATTTTCAAATTTTCAGATGGGAGGTTCCAGATAAGGTCAAAAACGACATACTCAGATCTTCACCAAACTTTGCATGGATACATTGGATGTCAAGACACGTGGAAAAAACATACAAAACATAGGATTGGTGACATCAAGATTTTGGACGAATTTTTTAAGAATTTTCAAATTTTCAGATAGGAGGTTCCATATAAGGTCAAAAACTACATACTCAGATCTTCACCAAACTTTGCAGGGATACATTGGAGGTCGAGACACGTGGAAAAAAAGTACAAAACAAGAGATTGGGGTCATCAAGATTTTGGACGGATTTTTTAGGAATTTTAAAATTTTCAGATGGGAGGTTCCAGATAAGGTCAAAAACTACATACTCAGATCTTCACCAAACATTGCAGGGATACATTGGATGTCAAGACACGTGGAAAAAACGTACAAAACAAGAGATTGGAGACATCAAGATTTTGGACGAATTTTTTAAGAATTTTCAAATTTTCAGATAGGAGGTTCCAGATGAGGTCAAAAACTACATACTCAGATCTTCACCAAACTTTGCAGGAATACTTTGCATGTCAAGACACGTGGAAAAAACGTACAAAACAAGAGATCGGAGACATCAAGATTTTCGACGAATTTTTTAAGAATTTTCAAATTTTCAGATGGGAGGTTCCAGATAAGGTCAAAAACGACATACTCAGATCTTCACCAAACTTTGCAGGGATCCATTGGAGGTCGAGACACGTGGAAAAAACGTACAAAACAAGAGATTGGAGACATCAAGATTTTGGACGAATTTTTTAAGAATTTTCAAATTTTCAGATAGGAGGTTCCATATAAGGTCAAAAACTACATACTCAGATCTTCACCAAACTTTGCAGGGATACATTGGATGTCAAGACACGTGGAAAAAACGTACAAAACAAGAGATTGGAGACATCAAGATTTTGGACGAATTTTTTAAGAATTTTCAAATTTTCAGATAGGAGGTTCCATATAAGGTCAAAAACGACATACTCAGATCTTCACCAAACTTTGCAGGGATCCATTGGAGGTCGAGACACGTGGAAAAAACGTACAAAACAAGAGATTGGAGACATCAAGATTTTGGACGAATTTTTGAAGAATTTTCAAATTTTCAGATGGGAGGTTCCAGATAAGGTCAAAAACTACATACTCAGATCTCCACCAAACATTGCAGGAATACATTGGATGTCAAGACACGTGGAAAAAACGTACAAAACAAGAGATTGGAGACATCAAGATTTTCGACGAATTTTTGAAGAATTTTCAAATTTTCAGGTAGGAGGTTCCAGATAAGGTCAAAAACTACATACTCAGATCTTCACCAAACGTTGCAGGGATACTTTGCATGTCAAGACACGTGGAAAAAACGTACAAAACAAAAGATTGGAGACATCAAGATTTTCGACGAATTTTTTAAGAATTTTCAAATTTTCAGATGGGAGGTTCCAGATAAGGTCAAAAACGACATACTCAGATCTTCACCAAACTTTGCATGGATACATTGGATGTCAAGACACGTGGAAAAAACGTACAAAACAAGAGATTGGAGACATCAAGATTTTGGACGAATTTTTTAAGAATTTTCAAATTTTCAGATGGGAGGTTCAATATAAGGTCAAAAACTACATACTCAGATCTTCACCAAACTTTGCAGGGATACTTTGGATGTCAAGACACGTGGAAAAAACGTACAAAACAAAAGATTGGGGTCATCAAGATTTTGGACGAATTTTTTAAGAATTTTCAAATTTTCAGATGGGAGGTTCAATATAAGGTCAAAAACTACATACTCAGATCTTCACCAAACTTTGCATGGATACATTGGATGTCAAGACACGTGGAAAAAACATACAAAACATAGGATTCGGAACATCAAGATTTTGGTCGAATTTTTTAAGAATTTTCAAATTTTCAGATAGGAGGTTCCATATAAGGTCAAAAACTACATACTCAGATCTTCACCAAACTTTGCAGGAATACATTGGATGTCAAGACACGTGGAAAAAACGTACAAAACAAGAGATTGGGGTCATCAAGATTTTGCACGGATTTTTTAGGAATTTTCAAATTTTCAGATGGGAGGTTCCAGATAAGGTCAAAAACTACATACTCAGATCTTCACCAAACTTTGCAGGGATACATTGGATGTCAAGACACGTGGAAAAAACGTACAAAACAAGAGATTGAAGACATCAAGATTTTGGACGAATTTTTTAAGAATTTTCAAATTTTCAGATAGGAGGTTCCATATAAGGTCAAAAACTACATACTCAGATCTTCACCAAACTTTGCATGGATACATTATGTGTCAAGACACGTGGAAAAAACGTACAAAACAAAAGATTGGAGACATCAAGATTTTGGTCGAATTTTTTAAGAATTTTCAAATTTTCAGATGGGAGGTTCCAGATAAGGTCAAAAACTACATACTCAGATCTTCACCAAACTTTGCAGGGATACATTGGATGTCAAGACACGTGGAAAAAACGTACAAAAAAGAGATTGGAGACATCAAGATTTTGGACGAATTTTTTAACAATTTTCAAATTTTCAGAAAGGATGTTCCAGATAAGGTCAAAAACTACATACTCAGATCTTCACCAAACTTTGCAGGGATACATTGGATGTCAAGACACGTGGAAAAAACGTACAAAACAAGAGATTGGAGACATCAAGATTTTGGACGAATTTTTTAAGAATTTTCAAATTTTCAGAAAGGATGTTCCAGATAAGGTAAAAAACGACATACTCAGATCTTCACCAAACTTTGCAGGGATACATTGGAGGTCGAGACACGTGGAAAAAACGTACAAAACAAGAGATTGGAGACATCAAGATTTTGGACGAATTTTTGAAGAATTTTCAAATTTTCTGATAGGAGGTCCCAGATAAGGTCAAAAACTACATACTCAGATCTCCACCAAACATTGCAGGGATACATTGGATGTCAAGACACGTGGAAAAAACGTACAAAACCAGAGATTTGAGACATGAAGATTTTCGACGAATTTTTGAAGAATTTTCAAATTTTCAGATGGGAGGTTCCAGATAAGGTCAAAAACTATATACTCAGATCTTCACCAAACTTTGCAGGGATACATTGGATGTCAAGACACGTGGAAAAAACGTACAAAAAAGAGATTGGAGACATCAAGATTTTGGACGAATTTTTTAACAATTTTCAAATTTTCAGAAAGGATGTTCCAGATAAGGTCAAAAACGACATACTCAGATCTTCACCAAACTTTGCATGGATACATTGGATGTCAAGACACGTGGAAAAAACGTACAAAACAAGAGATTGGGGTCATCAAGATTTTGCACGGATTTTTTTATAAATTTTCAAATTTTCAGATGGGAGGTTCCAGATAAGGTCAAAAACTACATACTCAGATCTTCACCAAACTTTGCAGGGATACATTTGATGTCAAGACACGTGGAAAAAACGTACAAAACAAGAGATTGGAGACATCAAGATTATGGACGAATTTTTTGAGAATTTTCAAATTTTCAGAAAGGAGATTCCATATAAGGTCAAAAACTACATACTCAGATCTTCACCAAACTTTGCAGGGATACATTGGATGTCAAGACACGTGGAAAAAACGTACAAAACAAGAGATTGGAGACATCAAGATTTTCGACGAATTTTTTAAGAATTTTCAAATTTTCAGAAAGGATGTTCCAGATAAGGTCAAAAACGACATACTCAGATCTTCACCAAACTTTGCAGGGATACATTGGAGGTCGAGACACGTGGAAAAAACGTACAAAACAAGAGATTGGAGACATCAAGATATTGGACGAATTTTTGAAGAATTTTCAAATTTTCTGATAGGAGGTCCCAGATAAGGTCAAAAACTACATACTCAGATCTCCACCAAACATTGCAGGGATACATTGGATGTCAAGACACGTGGAAAAAACGTACAAAACAAGAGATCGGAGACATCAAGATTTTCGACGAATTTTTGAAGAATTTTCAAATTTTCAGATAGGAGGTTCCAGATAAGGTCAAAAACTACATACTCAGATCTTCACCAAACGTTGCAGGGATACTTTGCATGTCAAGACACGTGGAAAAAACGTACAAAACAAGAGATTGGAGACATCAAGATTTTCGACGAATTTTTTAAGAATTTTCAAATTTTCAGATGGGAGGTTCCAGATAAGGTCAAAAACGACATACTCAGATCTTCACCAAACTTTGCAGGAATACTTTGCATGTCAAGACACGTGGAAAAAACGTACAAAACAAGAGATCGGAGGCATCAAGATTTTCGACGAATTTTTTAAGAATTTTCAAATTTTCAGATAGGAGGTTCCATATAAGGTCAAAAACTACATACTCAGATCTTCACCAAACTTTGCATGGATACATTATGTGTCAAGACACGTGGAAAAAACGTACAAAACAAAAGATTGGAGACATCAAGATTTTGGTCGAATTTTTTAAGAATTTTCAAATTTTCAGATGGGAGGTTCCAGATAAGGTCAAAAACTACATACTCAGATCTTCACCAAACTTTGCAGGGATACATTGGATGTCAAGACACGTGGAAAAAACGTACAAAACAAGAGATTGGAGACATCAAGATTATGGACGAATTTTTTGAGAATTTTCAAATTTTCAGAAAGGAGGTTCCATATAAGGTCAAAAACTACATACTCAGATCTTCACCAAACTTTGCAGGGATACATTGGATGTCAAGACACGTGGAAAAAACGTACAAAACAAGAGATTGGAGACATCAAGATTTTCGACGAATTTTTTAAGAATTTTCAAATTTTCAGAAAGGATGTTCCAGATAAGGTCAAAAACGACATACTCAGATCTTCACCAAACTTTGCAGGGATACATTGGAGGTCGAGACACGTGGAAAAAACGTACAAAACAAGAGATTGGAGACATCAAGATTTTTGACGAATTTTTGAAGAATTTTCAAATTTTCTGATAGGAGTTCCCAGATAAGGTCAAAAACTACATACTCAGATCTCCACCAAACATTGCAGGGATACATTGGATGTCAAGACACGTGGAAAAAACGTACAAAACAAGAGATTGGAGACATCAAGATTTTCGACGAATTTTTGAAGAATTTTCAAATTTTCAGATAGGAGGTTCCAGATAAGGTCAAAAACTACATACTCAGATCTTCACCAAACGTTGCAGGGATACTTTGCATGTCAAGACACGTGGAAAAAACGTACAAAACAAGAGATTGGAGACATCAAGATTTTCGACGAATTTTTTAAGAATTTTCAAATTTTCAGATGGGAGGTTCCAGATAAGGTCAAAAACGACATACTCAGATCTTCACCAAACTTTGCATGGATACATTGGATGTCAAGACACGTGGAAAAAACGTACAAAACAAGAGATTGGGGTCATCAAGATTTTGCACGGATTTTTTAGGAATTTTCAAATTTTCAGATGGGAGGTTCCAGATAAGGTCAAAAACTACATACTCAGATCTTCACCAAACTTTGCAGGGATACATTGGATGTCAAGACACGTGGAAAAAACGTACAAAACAAGAGATTGGAGACATCAAGATTTTGGACGAATTTTTTAAGAATTTTCAAATTTTCAGATAGGAGGTTCCATATAAGGTCAAAAACTACATACTCAGATCTTCACCAAACTTTGCAGGAATACTTTGCATGTCAAGACACGTGGAAAAAACGTACAAAACAAGAGATCGGAGACATCAAGATTTTCGACGAATTTTTTAAGAATTTTCAAATTTTCAGATGGGAGGTTCCAGATAAGGTCAAAAACGACATACTCAGATCTTCACCAAACTTTGCATGGATACATTGGATGTCAAGACACGTGGAAAAAACATACAAAACATAGGATTGGTGACATCAAGATTTTGGACGAATTTTTTAAGAATTTTCAAATTTTCAGATAGGAGGTTCCATATAAGGTCAAAAACTACATACTCAGATCTTCACCAAACTTTGCAGGGATACATTGGATGTCAAGACACGTGGAAAAAACGTACAAAACAAGAGATTGGAGACATCAAGATTATTTACGAATTTTTTGAGAATTTTCAAATTTTCAGAAAGGAGGTTCCATATAAGGTCAAAAACTACATACTCAGATCTTCACCAAACTTTGCAGGGATACATTGGATGTCAAGACACGTGGAAAAAACGTACAAAACAAGAGATTGGAGACATCAAGATTTTCGACGAATTTTTTAAGAATTTTCAAATTTTCAGAAAGGATGTTCCAGATAAGGTCAAAAACGACATACTCAGATCTTCACCAAACTTTGCAGGGATACATTGGAGGTCGAGACACGTGGAAAAAACGTACAAAACAAGAGATTGGAGACATCAAGATTTTGGACGAATTTTTGAAGAATTTTCAAATTTTCTGATAGGAGGTCCCAGATAAGGTCAAAAACTACATACTCAGATCTCCACCAAACATTGCAGGGATACATTGGATGTCAAGACACGTGGAAAAAACGTACAAAACAAGAGATTGGAGACATCAAGATTTTCGACGAATTTTTGAAGAATTTTCAAATTTTCAGATTGGAGGTTCCAGATAAGGTAAAAAACTACATACTCAGATCTTCACCAAACGTTGCAGGGATACTTTGCATGTCAAGACACGTGGAAAAAACGTACAAAACAAGAGATTGGAGACATCAAGATTTTCGACGAATTTTTTAAGAATTTTCAAATTTTCAGATGGGAGGTTCCAGATAAGGTCAAAAACGACATACTCAGATCTTCACCAAACTTTGCATGGATACATTGGATGTCAAGACACGTGGAAAAAACGTACAAAACAAGAGATAGGGGTCATCAAGATTTTGCACGGATTTTTTAGGAATTTTCAAATTTTCAGATGGGAGGTTCCAGATAAGGTCAAAAACTACATACTCAGATCTTCACCAAACTTTGCAGGGATACATTGGATGTCAAGACACGTGGAAAAAACGTACAAAACAAGAGATTGGAGACATCAAGATTTTGGACGAATTTTTTAAGAATTTTCAAATTTTCAGATAGGAGGTTCCATATAAGGTCAAAAACTACATACTCAGATCTTCACCAAACATTGCAGGAATACATTGGATGTCAAGACACGTGGAAAAAACGTACAAAACAAGAGATTGGGGTCATCAAGATTTTGCACGGATTTTTTAGGAATTTTCAAATTTTCAGATGGGAGGTTCCAGATAAGGTCAAAAACTACATACTCAGATCTTCACCAAACTTTGCAGGGATACATTGGATGTCAAGACACGTGAAAAAAACGTACAAAACAAGAGATTGGAGACATCAAGATTTTGGACGAATTTTTTAAGAATTTTCAAATTTTCAGATAGGAGGTTCCATATAAGGTCAAAAACTACATACTCAGATCTTCACCAAACTTTGCAGGAATACTTTGCATGTCAAGACACGTGGAAAAAACGTACAAAACAAGAGATCGGAGACATCAAGATTTTCGACGAATTTTTTAAGAATTTTCAAATTTTCAGATAGGAGGTTCCATATAAGGTCAAAAACTACATACTCAGATCTTCACCAAACTTTGCAGGAATACTTTGCATGTCAAGACACGTGGAAAAAACGTACAAAACAAGAGATCGGAGACATCAAGATTTTCGACGAATTTTTTAAGAATTTTCAAATTTTCAGATGGGAGGTTCCAGATAAGGTCAAAAACGACATACTCAGATCTTCACCAAACTTAGCATGGATACATTGGATGTCAAGACACGTGGAAAAAACATACAAAACATAGGATTGGTGACATCAAGATTTTGGACGAATTTTTTAAGAATTTTCAAATTTTCAGATAGGAGGTTCCATATAAGGTCAAAAACTACATACTCAGATCTTCACCAAACTTTGCAGGGATACATTGGATGTCAAGACACGTGGAAAAAACGTACAAAACAAGAGATTGGAGACATCAAGATTTTGGACGAATTTTTTAAGAATTTTCAAATTTTCAGATAGGAGGTTCCATATAAGGTCAAAAACTACATACTCAGATCTTCACCAAACTTTGCAGGGATACATTGGATGTCAAGACACGTGGAAAAAACGTACAAAACAAGAGATTGGAGACATCAAGATTTTGGACGAATTTTTTAAGAATTTTCAAATTTTCAGATAGGAGGTTCCATATAAGGTCAAAAACGACATACTCAGATCTTCACCAAACTTTGCAGGGATCCATTGGAGGTCGAGACACGTGGAAAAAACGTACAAAACAAGAGATTGGAGACATCAAGATTTTGGACGAATTTTTGAAGAATTTTCAAATTTTCAGATGGGAGGTTCCAGATAAGGTCAAAAACTACATACTCAGATCTCCACCAAACATTGCAGGAATACATTGGATGTCAAGACACGTGGAAAAAACGTACAAAACAAGAGATTGGAGACATCAAGATTTTCGACGAATTTTTGAAGAATTTTCAAATTTTCAGGTAGGAGGTTCCAGATAAGGTCAAAAACTACATACTCAGATCTTCACCAAACGTTGCAGGGATACTTTGCATGTCAAGACACGTGGAAAAAACGTACAAAACAAAAGATTGGAGACATCAAGATTTTCGACGAATTTTTTAAGAATTTTCAAATTTTCAGATGGGAGGTTCCAGATAAGGTCAAAAACGACATACTCAGATCTTCACCAAACTTTGCATGGATACATTGGATGTCAAGACACGTGGAAAAAACGTACAAAACAAGAGATTGGAGACATCAAGATTTTGGACGAATTTTTTAAGAATTTTCAAATTTTCAGATGGGAGGTTCAATATAAGGTCAAAAACTACATACTCAGATCTTCACCAAACTTTGCAGGGATACTTTGGATGTCAAGACACGTGGAAAAAACGTACAAAACAAGAGATTGGGGTCATCAAGATTTTGGACGAATTTTTAAAGAATTTTCAAATTTTCAGATGGGAGGTTCAATATAAGGTCAAAAACTACATACTCAGATCTTCACCAAACTTTGCATGGATACATTGGATGTCAAGACACGTGGAAAAAACATACAAAACATAGGATTCGGAACATCAAGATTTTGGTCGAATTTTTTAAGAATTTTCAAATTTTCAGATAGGAGGTTCCATATAAGGTCAAAAACTACATACTCAGATCTTCACCAAACATTGCAGGAATACATTGGATGTCAAGACACGTGGAAAAAACGTACAAAACAAGAGATTGGGGTCATCAAGATTTTGCACGGATTTTTTAGGAATTTTCAAATTTTCAGATGGGAGGTTCCAGATAAGGTCAAAAACTACATACTCAGATCTTCACCAAACTTTGCAGGGATACATTGGATGTCAAGACACGTGGAAAAAACGTACAAAACAAGAGATTGGAGACATCAAGATTTTGGACGAATTTTTTAAGAATTTTCAAATTTTCAGATAGGAGGTTCCATATAAGGTCAAAAACTACATACTCAGATCTTCACCAAACTTTGCATGGATACATTATGTGTCAAGACACGTGGAAAAAACGTACAAAACAAAAGATTGGAGACATCAAGATTTTGTTCGAATTTTTTAAGAATTTTCAAATTTTCAGATGGGAGGTTACAGATAAGGTCAAAAACTACATACTCAGATCTTCACCAAACTTTGCAGGGATACATTGGATGTCAAGACACGTGGAAAAAACGTACAAAAAAGAGATTGGAGACATCAAGATTTTGGACGAATTTTTTAACAATTTTCAAATTTTCAGAAAGGATGTTCCAGATAAGGTCAAAAACTACATACTCAGATCTTCACCAAACTTTGCAGGGATACATTGGATGTCAAGACACGTGGAAAAAACGTACAAAACAAGAGATTGGAGACATCAAGATTTTGGACGAATTTTTTAAGAATTTTCAAATTTTCAGAAAGGAGGTTCCATATAAGGTCAAAAACTACATACTCAGATCTTCACCAAACTTTGCAGGGATACATTGGATGTCAAGACACGTGGAAAAAACGTACAAAACAAGAGATTGGAGACATCAAGATTTTCGACGAATTTTTTAAGAATTTTCAAATTTTCAGAAAGGATGTTCCAGATAAGGTCAAAAACGACATACTCAGATCTTCACCAAACTTTGCAGGGATACATTGGAGGTCGAGACACGTGGAAAAAACGTACAAAACAAGAGATTGGAGACATCAAGATTTTGGACGAATTTTTGAAGAATTTTCAAATTTTCTGATAGGAGGTCCCAGATAAGGTCAAAAACTACATACTCAGATCTCCACCAAACATTGCAGGGATACATTGGATGTCAAGACACGTGGAAAAAACGTACAAAACCAGAGATTTGAGACATCAAGATTTTCGACGAATTTTTGAAGAATTTTCAAATTTTCAGATGGGAGGTTCCAGATAAGGTCAAAAACTATATATTCAGATCTTCACCAAACTTTGCAGGGATACATTGGATGTCAAGACACGTGGAAAAAACGTACAAAAAAGAGATTGGAGACATCAAGATTTTGGACGAATTTTTTAACAATTTTCAAATTTTCAGAAAGGATGTTCCAGATAAGGTCAAAAACGACATACTCAGATCTTCACCAAACTTTGCATGGATACATTGGATGTCAAGACACGTGGAAAAAACGTACAAAACAAGAGATTGGGGTCATCAAGATTTTGCACGGATTTTTTTATAAATTTTCAAATTTTCAGATGGGAGGTTCCAGATAAGGTCAAAAACTACATACTCAGATCTTCACCAAACTTTGCAGGGATACATTGGATGTCAAGACACGTGGAAAAAACGTACAAAACAAGAGATTGGAGACATCAAGATTTTGGACGAATTTTTTAAGAATTTTCAAATTTTCAGATAGGAGGTTCCATATAAGGTCAAAAACTACATACTCAGATCTTCACCAAACTTTGCAGGGATACATTGGATGTCAAGACACGTGGAAAAAACGTACAAAACAAAAGATTGGAGACATCAAGATATTGGTCGAATTTTTTAAGAATTTTCAAATTTTCAGATGGGAGGTTCCAGATAAGGTCAAAAACTACATACTCAGATCTTCACCAAACTTTGCAGGGATACATTGGATGTCAAGACACGTGGAAAAAACGTACAAAACAAGAGATAGGAGACATCAAGATTTTGGACGAATTTTTTAACAATTTTCAAATTTTCAGAAAGGATGTTCCAGATAAGGTCAAAAACGACATACTCAGATCTTCACCAAACTTTGCAGGGATACATTGGATATCAAGACACGTGGAAAAAACGTACAAAACAAGAGATTGGAGACATCAAGATTTTGGACGAATTTTTTAAGAATTTTCAAATTTTCAGATGGGAGGTTCAATATAAGGTCAAAAACTACATACTCAGATCTTCACCAAACTTTGCAGGGATACATTGGATGTCAAGACACGTGGAAAAAACGTACAAAACAAGAGATTGGAGACATCAAGATTTTGGACGAATTTTTTAAGAATTTTCAAATTTTCAGATAGGAGGTTCCATATAAGGTCAAAAACTACATACTCAGATCTTCACCAAACTTTGCAGGGATACATTGGATATCAAGACACGTGGAAAAAACGTACAAAACAAGAGATTGGAGACATCAAGATTTTGGACGAATTTTTTAAGAATTTTCAAATTTTCAGATAGGAGGTTCCAGATAAGGTCAAAAACTACATACTCAGATCTTCACCAAACTTTGCAGGGATACATTGGATGTCAAGACACGTGGAAAAAACGTACAAAACAAGAGATTGGGGTCATCAGGATTTTGGACGGATTTTTTAGGAATTTTCAAATTTTCAGATGGGAGGTTCCAGATAAGGTCAAAAACTACATACTCAGATCTTCACCAAACATTGCAGGGATACATTGGATGTCAAGACACGTGGAAAAAACGTACAAAACAAGAGATTGGAGACATCAAAATTTTGGACGAATTTTTTAAGAATTTTCAAATTTTCAGATAGGAGGTTCCAGATGAGGTCAAAAACTACATACTCAGATCTTCACCAAACTTTGCAGGAATACTTTGCATGTCAAGACACGTGGAAAAAACGTACAAAACAAGAGATCGGAGACATCAAGATTTTGGACGAATTTTTTAAGAATTTTCAAATTTTCAGATGGGAGGTTCCAGATAAGGTCAAAAACGACATACTCAGATCTTCACCAAACTTTGCATGGATACATTGGATGTCAAGACACGTGGAAAAAACATACAAAACATAGGATTGGTGACATCAAGATTTTGGACGAATTTTTTAAGAATTTTCAAATTTTCAGATAGGAGGTTCCATATAAGGTCAAAAACTACATACTCAGATCTTCACCAAACTTTGCAGGGATACATTGGAGGTCGAGACACGTGGAAAAAAAGTACAAAACAAGAGATTGGGGTCATCAAGATTTTGGACGGATTTTTAGGAATTTTCAAATTTTCAGATGGGAGGTTCCAGATAAGGTCAAAAACTACATACTCAGATCTTCACCAAACATTGCAGGGATACATTGGATGTCAAGACACGTGGAAAAAACGTACAAAACAAGAGATTGGAGACATCAAGATTTTGGACGAATTTTTTAAGAATTTTCAAATTTTCAGATAGGAGGTTCCAGATGAGGTCAAAAACTACATACTCAGATCTTCACCAAACTTTGCAGGAATACTTTGCATGTCAAGACACGTGGAAAAAACGTACAAAACAAGAGATCGGAGACATCAAGATTTTCGACGAATTTTTTAAGAATTTTCAAATTTTCAGATGGGAGGTTCCAGATAAGGTCAAAAACGACATACTCAGATCTTCACCAAACTTTGCAGGGATCCATTGGAGGTCGAGACACGTGGAAAAAACGTACAAAACAAGAGATCGGAGACATCAAGATTTTCGACGAATTTTTTAAGAATTTTCAAATTTTCAGATGGGAGGTTCCAGATAAGGTCAAAAACGACATACTCAGATCTTCACCAAACTTTGCATGGATACATTGGATGTTAAGACACGTGGAAAAAACATACAAAACATAGGATTGGGGTCATCAAGATTTTGGTCGAATTTTTTAAGAATTTTCAAATTTTCAGATAGGAGGTTCCATATAAGGTCAAAAACTACATACTCAGATCTTCACCAAACATTGCAGGAATACATTGGATGTCAAGACACGTGGAAAAAACGTACAAAACAAGAGATTGGGGTCATCAAGATTTTGCACGGATTTTTTAGGAATTTTCAAATTTTCAGATGGGAGGTTCCAGATAAGGTCAAAAACTACATACTCAGATAGTCACCAAACTTTGCAGGGATACATTGGATGTCAAGACACGTGGAAAAAACGTACAAAACAAGAGATTGGAGACATCAAGATTTTGGACGAATTTTTTAAGAATTTTCAAATTTTCAGATAGGAGGTTCCATATAAGGTCAAAAACTACATACTCAGATCTTCACCAAACTTTGCATGGATACATTATGTGTCAAGACACGTGGAAAAAACGTACAAAACAAAAGATTGGAGACATCAAGATTTTGGTCGAATTTTTTAAGAATTTTCAAATTTTCAGATGGGAGGTTCCAGATAAGGTCAAAAACTACATACTCAGATCTTCACCAAACTCTGCAGGGATACATTGGATGTCAAGACACGTGGAAAAAACGTACAAAAAAGAGATTGGAGACATCAAGATTTTGGACGAATTTTTTAAGAATTTTCAAATTTTCAGAAAGGATGTTCCAGATAAGGTCAAAAACGACATACTCAGATCTTCACCAAACTTTGCAGGGATACATTGGATATCAAGACACGTGGAAAAAACGTACAAAACAAGAGATCGGAGACATCAAGATTTTCGACGAATTTTTTAAGAATTTTCAAATTTTCAGAAAGGATGTTCCAGATAAGGTCAAAAACGACATACTCAGATCTTCACCAAACTTTGCAGGGATACATTGGAGGTCGAGACACGTGGAAAAAACGTACAAAACAAGAGATTGGAGACATCAAGATTTTGGACGAATTTTTGAAGAATTTTCAAATTTTCTGATAGGAGGTCCCAGATAAGGTCAAAAACTACATACTCAGATCTCCACCAAACATTGCAGGGATACATTGGATGTCAAGACACGTGGAAAAAACGTACAAAACCAGAGATTTGAGACATCAAGATTTTCGACGAATTTTTGAAGAATTTTCAAATTTTCAGATGGGAGGTTCCAGATAAGGTCAAAAACTATATATTCAGATCTTCACCAAACTTTGCAGGGATACATTGGATGTCAAGACACGTGGAAAAAACGTACAAAAAAGAGATTGGAGACATCAAGATTTTGGACGAATTTTTTAACAATTTTCAAATTTTCAGAAAGGATGTTCCAGATAAGGTCAAAAACGACATACTCAGATCTTCACCAAACTTTGCATGGATACATTGGATGTCAAGACACGTGGAAAAAACGTACAAAACAAGAGATTGGGGTCATCAAGATTTTGCACGGATTTTTTTATAAATTTTCAAATTTTCAGATGGGAGGTTCCAGATAAGGTCAAAAACTACATACTCAGATCTTCACCAAACTTTGCAGGGATACATTGGATGTCAAGACACGTGGAAAAAACGTACAAAACAAGAGATTGGAGACATCAAGATTTTGGACGAATTTTTTAAGAATTTTCAAATTTTCAGATAGGAGGTTCCATATAAGGTCAAAAACTACATACTCAGATCTTCACCAAACTTTGCAGGGATACATTGGATGTCAAGACACGTGGAAAAAACGTACAAAACAAAAGATTGGAGACATCAAGATATTGGTCGAATTTTTTAAGAATTTTCAAATTTTCAGATGGGAGGTTCCAGATAAGGTCAAAAACTACATACTCAGATCTTCACCAAACTTTGCAGGGATACATTGGATGTCAAGACACGTGGAAAAAACGTACAAAACAAGAGATAGGAGACATCAAGATTTTGGACGAATTTTTTAACAATTTTCAAATTTTCAGAAAGGATGTTCCAGATAAGGTCAAAAACGACATACTCAGATCTTCACCAAACTTTGCAGGGATACATTGGATATCAAGACACGTGGAAAAAACGTACAAAACAAGAGATTGGAGACATCAAGATTTTGGACGAATTTTTTAAGAATTTTCAAATTTTCAGATGGGAGGTTCAATATAAGGTCAAAAACTACATACTCAGATCTTCACCAAACTTTGCAGGGATACATTGGATGTCAAGACACGTGGAAAAAACGTACAAAACAAGAGATTGGAGACATCAAGATTTTGGACGAATTTTTTAAGAATTTTCAAATTTTCAGATAGGAGGTTCCATATAAGGTCAAAAACTACATACTCAGATCTTCACCAAACTTTGCAGGGATACATTGGATATCAAGACACGTGGAAAAAACGTACAAAACAAGAGATTGGAGACATCAAGATTTTGGACGAATTTTTTAAGAATTTTCAAATTTTCAGATAGGAGGTTCCAGATAAGGTCAAAAACTACATACTCAGATCTTCACCAAACTTTGCAGGGATACATTGGATGTCAAGACACGTGGAAAAAACGTACAAAACAAGAGATTGGGGTCATCAGGATTTTGGACGGATTTTTTAGGAATTTTCAAATTTTCAGATGGGAGGTTCCAGATAAGGTCAAAAACTACATACTCAGATCTTCACCAAACATTGCAGGGATACATTGGATGTCAAGACACGTGGAAAAAACGTACAAAACAAGAGATTGGAGACATCAAAATTTTGGACGAATTTTTTAAGAATTTTCAAATTTTCAGATAGGAGGTTCCAGATGAGGTCAAAAACTACATACTCAGATCTTCACCAAACTTTGCAGGAATACTTTGCATGTCAAGACACGTGGAAAAAACGTACAAAACAAGAGATCGGAGACATCAAGATTTTGGACGAATTTTTTAAGAATTTTCAAATTTTCAGATGGGAGGTTCCAGATAAGGTCAAAAACGACATACTCAGATCTTCACCAAACTTTGCATGGATACATTGGATGTCAAGACACGTGGAAAAAACATACAAAACATAGGATTGGTGACATCAAGATTTTGGACGAATTTTTTAAGAATTTTCAAATTTTCAGATAGGAGGTTCCATATAAGGTCAAAAACTACATACTCAGATCTTCACCAAACTTTGCAGGGATACATTGGAGGTCGAGACACGTGGAAAAAAAGTACAAAACAAGAGATTGGGGTCATCAAGATTTTGGACGGATTTTTAGGAATTTTCAAATTTTCAGATGGGAGGTTCCAGATAAGGTCAAAAACTACATACTCAGATCTTCACCAAACATTGCAGGGATACATTGGATGTCAAGACACGTGGAAAAAACGTACAAAACAAGAGATTGGAGACATCAAGATTTTGGACGAATTTTTTAAGAATTTTCAAATTTTCAGATAGGAGGTTCCAGATGAGGTCAAAAACTACATACTCAGATCTTCACCAAACTTTGCAGGAATACTTTGCATGTCAAGACACGTGGAAAAAACGTACAAAACAAGAGATCGGAGACATCAAGATTTTCGACGAATTTTTTAAGAATTTTCAAATTTTCAGATGGGAGGTTCCAGATAAGGTCAAAAACGACATACTCAGATCTTCACCAAACTTTGCAGGGATCCATTGGAGGTCGAGACACGTGGAAAAAACGTACAAAACAAGAGATCGGAGACATCAAGATTTTCGACGAATTTTTTAAGAATTTTCAAATTTTCAGATGGGAGGTTCCAGATAAGGTCAAAAACGACATACTCAGATCTTCACCAAACTTTGCATGGATACATTGGATGTTAAGACACGTGGAAAAAACATACAAAACATAGGATTGGGGTCATCAAGATTTTGGTCGAATTTTTTAAGAATTTTCAAATTTTCAGATAGGAGGTTCCATATAAGGTCAAAAACTACATACTCAGATCTTCACCAAACATTGCAGGAATACATTGGATGTCAAGACACGTGGAAAAAACGTACAAAACAAGAGATTGGGGTCATCAAGATTTTGCACGGATTTTTTAGGAATTTTCAAATTTTCAGATGGGAGGTTCCAGATAAGGTCAAAAACTACATACTCAGATAGTCACCAAACTTTGCAGGGATACATTGGATGTCAAGACACGTGGAAAAAACGTACAAAACAAGAGATTGGAGACATCAAGATTTTGGACGAATTTTTTAAGAATTTTCAAATTTTCAGATAGGAGGTTCCATATAAGGTCAAAAACTACATACTCAGATCTTCACCAAACTTTGCATGGATACATTATGTGTCAAGACACGTGGAAAAAACGTACAAAACAAAAGATTGGAGACATCAAGATTTTGGTCGAATTTTTTAAGAATTTTCAAATTTTCAGATGGGAGGTTCCAGATAAGGTCAAAAACTACATACTCAGATCTTCACCAAACTCTGCAGGGATACATTGGATGTCAAGACACGTGGAAAAAACGTACAAAAAAGAGATTGGAGACATCAAGATTTTGGACGAATTTTTTAAGAATTTTCAAATTTTCAGAAAGGATGTTCCAGATAAGGTCAAAAACGACATACTCAGATCTTCACCAAACTTTGCAGGGATACATTGGATATCAAGACACGTGGAAAAAACGTACAAAACAAGAGATTGGAGACATCAAGATTTTGGACGAATTTTTTAAGAATTTTCAAATTTTCAGATAGGAGGTTCCAGATAAGGTCAAAAACTACATACTCAGATCTTCACCAAACTTTGCAGGGATACATTGGATGTCAAGACACGTGGAAAAAACGTACAAAACAAGAGATTGGAGACATCAAGATTTTGGACGAATTTTTTAAGAATTTTCAAATTTTCAGATAGGAGGTTCCATATAAGGTCAAAAACTACATACTCAGATCTTCACCAAACATTGCAGGGATACATTGGATATCAAGACACGTGGAAAAAACGTACAAAACAAGAGATTGGAGACATCAAGATTTTGGACGAATTTTTTAAGAATTTTCAAATTTTCAGATAGGAGGTTCCATATAAGGTCAAAAACTACATACTCAGATCTTCACCAAACTTTGCAGGGATACATTGGATGTCAAGACACGTGGAAAAAACGTACAAAACAAGAGATTGGAGACATCAAGATTTTGGACGAATTTTTTAAGAATTTTCAAATTTTCAGATAGGAGGTTCCATATAAGGTCAAAAACTACATACTCAGATCTTCACCAAACTTTGCATGGATACATTATGTGTCAAGACACGTGGAAAAAACGTACAAAACAAAAGATTGGAGACATCAAGATTTTGGTCGAATTTTTTAAGAATTTTCAAATTTTCAGATGGGAGGTTCCAGATAAGGTCAAAAACTACATACTCAGATCTTCACCAAACTTTGCAGGGATACATTGGATGTCAAGACACGTGGAAAAAACGTACAAAAAAGAGATTGGAGACATCAAGATTTTGGACGAATTTTTTAACAATTTTCAAATTTTCAGAAAGGATGTTCCAGATAAGGTCAAAAACGACATACTCAGATCTTCACCAAACTTTGCAGGGATACATTGGATATCAAGACACGTGGAAAAAACGTACAAAACAAGAGATTGGAGACATCAAGATTTTGGACGAATTTTTTAAGAATTTTCAAATTTTCAGATGGGAGGTTCAATATAAGGTCAAAAACTACATACTCAGATCTTCACCAAACTTTGCAGGGATACATTGGATGTCAAGACACGTGGAAAAAACGTACAAAACAAGAGATTGGAGACATCAAGATTTTGGACGAATTTTTTAAGAATTTTCAAATTTTCAGATAGGAGGTTCCATATAAGGTCAAAAACTACATACTCAGATCTTCACCAAACTTTGCAGGGATACATTGGATATCAAGACACGTGGAAAAAACGTACAAAACAAGAGATTGGAGACATCAAGATTTTGGACGAATTTTTTAAGAATTTTCAAATTTTCAGATAGGAGGTTCCAGATAAGGTCAAAAACTACATACTCAGATCTTCACCAAACTTTGCAGGGATACATTGGATGTCAAGACACGTGGAAAAAACGTACAAAACAAGAGATTGGGGTCATCAAGATTTTGGACGGATTTTTTAGGAATTTTCAAATTTTCAGATGGGAGGTTCCAGATAAGGTCAAAAACTACATACTCAGATCTTCACCAAACATTGCAGGGATACATTGGATGTCAAGACACGTGGAAAAAACGTACAAAACAAGAGATTGGAGACATCAAAATTTTGGACGAATTTTTTAAGAATTTTCAAATTTTCAGATAGGAGGTTCCAGATGAGGTCAAAAACTACATACTCAGATCTTCACCAAACTTTGCAGGAATACTTTGCATGTCAAGACACGTGGAAAAAACGTACAAAACAAGAGATCGGAGACATCAAGATTTTCGACGAATTTTTTAAGAATTTTCAAATTTTCAGATGGGAGGTTCCAGATAAGGTCAAAAACGACATACTCAGATCTTCACCAAACTTTGCATGGATACATTGGATGTCAAGACACGTGGAAAAAACATACAAAACATAGGATTGGTGACATCAAGATTTTGGACGAATTTTTTAAGAATTTTCAAATTTTCAGATAGGAGGTTCCATATAAGGTCAAAAACTACATACTCAGATCTTCACCAAACTTTGCAGGGATACATTGGAGGTCGAGACACGTGGAAAAAAAGTACAAAACAAGAGATTGGGGTCATCAAGATTTTGGACGGATTTTTTAGGAATTTTCAAATTTTCAGATGGGAGGTTCCAGATAAGGTCAAAAACTACATACTCAGATCTTCACCAAACATTGCAGGGATACATTGGATGTCAAGACACGTGGAAAAAACGTACAAAACAAGAGATTGGAGACATCAAGGTTTTGGACGATTTTTTTAAGAATTTTCAAATTTTCAGATAGGAGGTTCCAGATGAGGTCAAAAACTACATACTCAGATCTTCACCAAACTTTGCAGGAATACTTTGCATGTCAAGACACGTGGAAAAAACGTACAAAACAAGAGATCGGAGACATCAAGATTTTCGACGAATTTTTTAAGAATTTTCAAATTTTCAGATGGGAGGTTCCAGATAAGGTCAAAAACGACATACTCAGATCTTCACCAAATTTTGCATGGATACATTGGATGTCAAGACACGTGGAAAAAACGTACAAAGCAAGAGATTGGGGTCATCAAGATTTTGCACGGATTTTTTAGGAATTTTCAAATTTTCAGATGGGAGGTTCCAGATAAGGTCAAAAACTACATACTCAGATCTTCACCAAACTTTGCAGGGATACATTGGATGTCAAGACACGTGGAAAAAACGTACAAAACAAGAGATTGGAGACATCAAGATTTTGGACGAATTTTTTAAGAATTTTCAAATTTTCAGATAGGAGGTTCCATATAAGGTCAAAAACTACATACTCAGATCTTCACCAAACATTGCAGGAATACATTGGATGTCAAGACACGTGGAAAAAACGTACAAAACAAGAGATTGGGGTCATCAAGATTTTGCACGGATTTTTTAGGAATTTTCAAATTTTCAGATGGGAGGTTCCAGATAAGGTCAAAAACTACATACTCAGATCTTCACCAAACTTTGCAGGGATACATTGGATGTCAAGACACGTGGAAAAAACGTACAAAACAAGAGATTGGAGACATCAAGATTTTGGACGAATTTTTTAAGAATTTTCAAATTTTCAGATAGGAGGTTCCATATAAGGTCAAAAACTACATACTCAGATCTTCACCAAACTTTGCAGGAATACTTTGCATGTCAAGACACGTGGAAAAAACGTACAAAACAAGAGATCGGAGACATCAAGATTTTCGACGAATTTTTTAAGAATTTTCAAATTTTCAGATAGGAGGTTCCATATAAGGTCAAAAACTACATACTCAGATCTTCACCAAACTTTGCATGGATACATTGGATGTCAAGACACGTGGAAAAAACATACAAAACATAGGATTGGTGACATCAAGATTTTGGACGAATTTTTAAAGAATTTTCAAATTTTCAGATAGGAGGTTCCATATAAGGTCAAAAACTACATACTCAGATCTTCACCAAACTTTGCAGGGATACATTGGATGTCAAGACACGTGGAAAAAACGTACAAAACAAGAGATTGGAGACATCAAGATTTTGGACGAATTTTTTAAGAATTTTCAAATTTTCAGATAGGAGGTTCCATATAAGGTCAAAAACTACATACTCAGATCTTCACCAAACTTTGCATGGATACATTATGTGTCAAGACACGTGGAAAAAACGTACAAAACAAAAGATTGGAGACATCAAGATTTTGGTCGAATTTTTTAAGAATTTTCAAATTTTCAGATGGGAGGTTCCAGATAAGGTCAAAAACTACATACTCAGATCTTCACCAAACTTTGCAGGGATACATTGGATGTCAAGACACGTGGAAAAAACGTACAAAAAAGAGATTGGAGACATCAAGATTTTGGACGAATTTTTTAACAATTTTCAAATTTTCAGAAAGGATGTTCCAGATAAGGTCAAAAACGACATACTCAGATCTTCACCAAACTTTGCAGGGATACATTGGATATCAAGACACGTGGAAAAAACGTACAAAACAAGAGATTGGAGACATCAAGATTTTGGACGAATTTTTTAAGAATTTTCAAATTTTCAGATAGGAGGTTCCAGATAAGGTCAAAAACTACATACTCAGATCTTCACCAAACTTTGCAGGGATACATTGGATGTCAAGACACGTGGAAAAAACGTACAAAACAAGAGATTGGAGACATCAAGATTTTGGACGAATTTTTTAAGAATTTTCAAATTTTCAGATAGGAGGTTCCATATAAGGTCAAAAACTACATACTCAGATCTTCATCAAACATTGCAGGGATACATTGGATATCAAGACACGTGGAAAAAACGTACAAAACAAGAGATTGGAGACATCAAGATTTTGGACGAATTTTTTAAGAATTTTCAAATTTTCAGATTAGAGGTTCCAGATGAGGTCAAAAACTACATACTCAGATCTTCACCAAACTTTGCAGGAATACTTTGCATGTCAAGACACGTGGAAAAAACGTACAAAACAAGAGATCGGAGACATCAAGATTTTCGACGAATTTTTTAAGAATTTTCAAATTTTCAGATAGGAGGTTCCATATAAGGTCAAAAACTACATACTCAGATCTTCACCAAACTTTGCATGGATACATTATGTGTCAAGACACGTGGAAAAAACGTACAAAACAAAAGATTGGAGACATCAAGATTTTGGTCGAATTTTTTAAGAATTTTCAAATTTTCAGATGGGAGGTTCCAGATAAGGTCAAAAACTACATACTCAGATCTTCACCAAACTTTGCAGGGATACATTGGATGTCAAGACACGTGGAAAAAACGTACAAAACAAGAGATTGGAGACATCAAGATTTTGGACGAATTTTTTAAGAATTTTCAAATTTTCAGATAGGAGGTTCCAGATAAGGTCAAAAACTACATACTCAGATCTTCACCAAACTTTGCAGGGATACATTGGATGTCAAGACACGTGGAAAAAACGTACAAAACAAGAGATTGGGGTCATCAAGATTTTGGACGGATTTTTTAAGAATTTTCAAATTTTCAGATGGGAGGTTCCAGATAAGGTCAAAAACTACATACTCAGATCTTCACCAAACATTGCAGGGATACATTGGATGTCAAGACACGTGGAAAAAACGTACAAAACAAGAGATTGGAGACATCAAAATTTTGGACGAATTTTTTAAGATTTTTCAAATTTTCAGATAGGAGGTTCCATATAAGGTCAAAAACTACATACTCAGATCTTCACCAAACATTGCAGGAATACATTGGATGTCAAGACACGTGGAAAAAACGTACAAAACAAGAGATTGGGGTCATCAAGATTTTGCACGGATTTTTTAGGAATTTTCAAATTTTCAGATGGGAGGTTCCAGATAAGGTCAAAAACTACATACTCAGATAGTCACCAAACTTTGCAGGGATACATTGGATGTCAAGACACGTGGAAAAAACGTACAAAACAAGAGATTGGAGACATCAAGATTTTGGACGAATTTTTTAAGAATTTTCAAATTTTCAGATAGGAGGTTCCATATAAGGTCAAAAACTACATACTCAGATCTTCACCAAACTTTGCATGGATACATTATGTGTCAAGACACGTGGAAAAAACGTACAAAACAAAAGATTGGAGACATCAAGATTTTGGTCGAATTTTTTAAGAATTTTCAAATTTTCAGATGGGAGGTTCCAGATAAGGTCAAAAACTACATACTCAGATCTTCACCAAACTCTGCAGGGATACATTGGATGTCAAGACACGTGGAAAAAACGTACAAAAAAGAGATTGGAGACATCAAGATTTTGGACGAATTTTTTAAGAATTTTCAAATTTTCAGAAAGGATGTTCCAGATAAGGACAAAAACGACATACTCAGATCTTCACCAAACTTTGCAGGGATACATTGGATATCAAGACACGTGGAAAAAACGTACAAAACAAGAGATTGGAGACATCAAGATTTTGGACGAATTTTTTAAGAATTTTCAAATTTTCAGATAGGAGGTTCCAGATAAGGTCAAAAACTACATACTCAGATCTTCACCAAACTTTGCAGGGATACATTGGATGTCAAGACACGTGGAAAAAACGTACAAAACAAGAGATTGGAGACATCAAGATTTTGGACGAATTTTTTAAGAATTTTCAAATTTTCAGATAGGAGGTTCCATATAAGGTCAAAAACTACATACTCAGATCTTCACCAAACTTTGCAGGGATACATTGGATGTCAAGACACGTGGAAAAAACGTACAAAACAAGAGATTGGAGACATCAAGATTTTGGACGAATTTTTTAAGAATTTTCAAATTTTCAGATAGGAGGTTCCATATAAGGTCAAAAACTACATACTCAGATCTTCACCAAACTTTGCATGGATACATTATGTGTCAAGACACGTGGAAAAAACGTACAAAACAAAAGATTGGAGACATCAAGATTTTGGTCGAATTTTTTAAGAATTTTCAAATTTTCAGATGGGAGGTTCCAGATAAGGTCAAAAACTACATACTCAGATCTTCACCAAACTTTGCAGGGATACATTGGATGTCAAGACACGTGGAAAAAACGTACAAAAAAGAGATTGGAGACATCAAGATTTTGGACGAATTTTTTAACAATTTTCAAATTTTCAGAAAGGATGTTCCAGATAAGGTCAAAAACGACATACTCAGATCTTCACCAAACTTTGCAGGGATACATTGGATATCAAGACACGTGGAAAAAACGTACAAAACAAGAGATTGGAGACATCAAGATTTTGGACGAATTTTTTAAGAATTTTCAAATTTTCAGATGGGAGGTTCAATATAAGGTCAAAAACTACATACTCAGATCTTCACCAAACTTTGCAGGGATACATTGGATGTCAAGACACGTGGAAAAAACGTACAAAACAAGAGATTGGAGACATCAAGATTTTGGACGAATTTTTTAAGAATTTTCAAATTTTCAGATAGGAGGTTCCATATAAGGTCAAAAACTACATACTCAGATCTTCACCAAACTTTGCAGGGATACATTGGATATCAAGACACGTGGAAAAACGTACAAAACAAGAGATTGGAGACATCAAGATTTTGGACGAATTTTTTAAGAATTTTCAAATTTTCAGATAGGAGGTTCCAGATAAGGTCAAAAACTACATACTCAGATCTTCACCAAACTTTGCAGGGATACATTGGATGTCAAGACACGTGGAAAAAACGTACAAAACAAGAGATTGGGGTCATCAAGATTTTGGACGGATTTTTTAGGAATTTTCAAATTTTCAGATGGGAGGTTCCAGATAAGGTCAAAAACTACATACTCAGATCTTCACCAAACATTGCAGGGATACATTGGATGTCAAGAAACGTGGAAAAAACGTACAAAACAAGAGATTGGAGACATCAAAATTTTGGACGAATTTTTTAAGAATTTTCAAATTTTCAGATAGGAGGTTCCAGATGAGGTCAAAAACTACATACTCAGATCTTCACCAAACTTTGCAGGAATACTTTGCATGTCAAGACACGTGGAAAAAACGTACAAAACAAGAGATCGGAGACATCAAGATTTTCGACGAATTTTTTAAGAATTTTCAAATTTTCAGATGGGAGGTTCCAGATAAGGTCAAAAACGACATACTCAGATCTTCACCAAACTTTGCATGGATACATTGGATGTCAAGACACGTGGAAAAAACATACAAAACATAGGATTGGTGACATCAAGATTTTGGACGAATTTTTTAAGAATTTTCAAATTTTCAGATAGGAGGTTCCATATAAGGTCAAAAACTACATACTCAGATCTTCACCAAACTTTGCAGGGATACATTGGAGGTCGAGACACGTGGAAAAAAAGTACAAAACAAGAGATTGGGGTCATCAAGATTTTGGACGGATTTTTTAGGAATTTTCAAATTTTCAGATGGGAGGTTCCAGATAAGGTCAAAAACTACATACTCAGATCTTCACCAAACATTGCAGGGATACATTGGATGTCAAGACACGTGGAAAAAACGTACAAAACAAGAGATTGGAGACATCAAGGTTTTGGACGATTTTTTTAAGAATTTTCAAATTTTCAGATAGGAGGTTCCAGATGAGGTCAAAAACTACATACTCAGATCTTCACCAAACTTTGCAGGAATACTTTGCATGTCAAGACACGTGGAAAAAACGTACAAAACAAGAGATCGGAGACATCAAGATTTTCGACGAATTTTTTAAGAATTTTCAAATTTTCAGATGGGTGGTTCCAGATAAGGTCAAAAACGACATACTCAGATCTTCACCAAACTTTGCATGGATACATTGGATGTCAAGACACGTGGAAAAAACGTACAAAACAAGAGATTGGGGTCATCAAGATTTTGCACGGCTTTTTTAGGAATTTTCAAATTTTCAGATGGGAGGTTCCAGATAAGGTCAAAAACTACATACTCAGATCTTCACCAAACTTTGCAGGGATACATTGGATGTCAAGACACGTGGAAAAAACGTACAAAACAAGAGATTGGAGACATCAAGATTTTGGACGAATTTTTTAAGAATTTTCAAATTTTCAGATAGGAGGTTCCATATAAGGTCAAAAACTACATACTCAGATCTTCACCAAACATTGCAGGAATACATTGGATGTCAAGACACGTGGAAAAAACGTACAAAACAAGAGATTGGGGTCATCAAGATTTTGCACGGATTTTTTAGGAATTTTCAAATTTTCAGATGGGAGGTTCCAGATAAGGTCAAAAACTACATACTCAGATCTTCACCAAACTTTGCAGGGATACATTGGATGTCAAGACACGTGGAAAAAACGTACAAAACAAGAGATTGGAGACATCAAGATTTTGGACGAATTTTTTAAGAATTTTCAAATTTTCAGATAGGAGGTTCCATATAAGGTCAAAAACTACATACTCAGATCTTCACCAAACTTTGCAGGAATACTTTGCATGTCAAGACACGTGGAAAAAACGTACAAAACAAGAGATCGGAGACATCAAGATTTTCGACGAATTTTTTAAGAATTTTCAAATTTTCAGATAGGAGGTTCCATATAAGGTCAAAAACTACATACTCAGACCTTCACCAAACTTTGCAGGAATACTTTGCATGTCAAGACACGTGGAAAAAACGTACAAAACAAGAGATCGGAGACATCAAGATTTTCGACGAATTTTTTAAGAATTTTCAAATTTTCAGATGGGAGGTTCCAGATAAGGTCAAAAACGACATACTCAGATCTTCACCAAACTTTGCATGGATACATTGGATGTCAAGACACGTGGAAAAAACATACAAAACATAGGATTGGTGACATCAAGATTTTGGACGAATTTTTTAAGAATTTTCAAATTTTCAGATAGGAGGTTCCATATAAGGTCAAAAACAACATACTCAGATCTTCACCAAACTTTGCAGGGATACATTGGATGTCAAGACACGTGGAAAAAACGTACAAAACAAGAGATTGGAGACATCAAGATTTTGGACGAATTTTTTAAGAATTTTCAAATTTTCAGATAGGAGGTTCCATATAAGGTCAAAAACGACATACTCAGATCTTCACCAAACTTTGCATGGATACATTATGTGTCAAGACACGTGGAAAAAACGTACAAAACAAAAGATTGGAGACATCAAGATTTTGGTCGAATTTTTTAAGAATTTTCAAATTTTCAGATGGGAGGTTCCAGATAAGGTCAAAAACTACATACTCAGATCTTCACCAAACTTTGCAGGGATACATTGGATGTCAAGACACGTGGAAAAATCGTACAAAAAAGAGATTGGAGACATCAAGATTTTGGACGAATTTTTTAACAATTTTCAAATTTTCAGAAAGGATGTTCCAGATAAGGTCAAAAACGACATACTCAGATCTTCACCAAACTTTGCAGGGATACATTGGATATCAAGACACGTGGAAAAAACGTACAAAACAAGAGATTGGAGACATCAAGATTTTGGACGAATTTTTTAAGAATTTTCAAATTTTCAGATAGGAGGTTCCAGATAAGGTCAAAAACTACATACTCAGATCTTCACCAAACTTTGCAGGGATACATTGGATGTCAAGACACGTGGAAAAAACGTACAAAACAAGAGATTGGAGACATCAAGATTTTGGACGAATTTTTTAAGAATTTTCAAATTTTCAGATAGGAGGTTCCATATAAGGTCAAAAACTACATACTCAGATCTTCACCAAACATTGCAGGGATACATTGGATATCAAGACACGTGGAAAAAACGTACAAAACAAGAGATTGGAGACATCAAGATTTTGGACGAATTTTTTAAGAATTTTCAAATTTTCAGATAGGAGGTTCCAGATGAGGTCAAAAACTACATACTCAGATCTTCACCAAACTTTGCAGGAATACTTTGCATGTCAAGACACGTGGAAAAAACGTACAAAACAAGAGATCGGAGACATCAAGATTTTCGACGAATTTTTTAAGAATTTTCAAATTTTCAGATAGGAGGTTCCATATAAGGTCAAAAACTACATACTCAGATCTTCACCAAACTTTGCATGGATACATTATGTGTCAAGACACGTGGAAAAAACGTACAAAACAAAAGATTGGAGACATCAAGATTTTGGTCGAATTTTTTAAGAATTTTCAAATTTTCAGATGGGAGGTTCCAGATAAGGTCAAAAACTACATACTCAGATCTTCACCAAACTTTGCAGGGATACATTGGATGTCAAGACACGTGGAAAAAACGTACAAAACAAGAGATTGGAGACATCAAGATTTTGGACGAATTTTTTAAGAATTTTCAAATTTTCAGATAGGAGGTTCCAGATAAGGTCAAAAACTACATACTCAGATCTTCACCAAACTTTGCAGGGATACATTGGATGTCAAGACACGTGGAAAAAACGAACAAAACAAGAGATTGGGGTCATCAAGATTTTGGACGGATTTTTTAAGAATTTTCAAATTTTCAGATGGGAGGTTCCAGATAAGGTCAAAAACTACATACTCAGATCTTCACCAAACATTGCAGGGATACATTGGATGTCAAGACACGTGGAAAAAACGTACAAAACAAGAGATTGGAGACATCAAAATTTTGGACGAATTTTTTAAGATTTTTCAAATTTTCAGATAGGAGGTTCCAGATGAGGTCAAAAACTACATACTCAGATCTTCACCAAACTTTGCAGGGATACATTGGATGTCAAGACACGTGGAAAAAACGTACAAAACAAGAGATTGGAGACATCAAGATTTTGGACGAATTTTTTAAGAATTTTCAAATTTTCAGATAGGAGGTTCCATATAAGGTCAAAAACTACATACTCAGATCTTCACCAAACATTGCAGGAATACATTGGATGTCAAGACACGTGGAAAAAACGTACAAAACAAGAGATTGGGGTCATCAAGATTTTGCACGGATTTTTTAGGAATTTTCAAATTTTCAGATGGGAGGTTCCAGATAAGGTCAAAAACTACATACTCAGATCTTCACCAAACTTTGCAGGGATACATTGGATGTCAAGACACGTGGAAAAAACGTACAAAACAAGAGATTGGAGACATCAAGATTTTGGACGAATTTTTTAAGAATTTTCAAATTTTCAGATAGGAGGTTCCATATAAGGTCAAAAACTACATACTCAGATCTTCACCAAACTTTGCAGGAATACTTTGCATGTCAAGACACGTGGAAAAAACGTACAAAACAAGAGATCGGAGACATCAAGATTTTCGACGAATTTTTTAAGAATTTTCAAATTTTCAGATAGGAGGTTCCATATAAGGTCAAAAACTACATACTCAGATCTTCACCAAACTTTGCAGGAATACTTTGCATGTCAAGACACGTGGAAAAAACGTACAAAACAAGAGATCGGAGACATCAAGATTTTCGACGAATTTTTTAAGAATTTTCAAATTTTCAGATGGGAGGTTCCAGATAAGGTCAAAAACGACATACTCAGATCTTCACCAAACTTTGCATGGATACATTGGATGTCAAGACACGTGGAAAAAACATACAAAACATAGGATTGGTGACATCAAGATTTTGGACGAATTTTTTAAGAATTTTCAAATTTTCAGATAGGAGGTTCCATATAAGGTCAAAAACTACATACTCAGATCTTCACCAAACTTTGCAGGGATACATTGGATGTCAAGACACGTGGAAAAAACGTACAAAACAAGAGATTGGAGACATCAAGATTTTGGACGAATTTTTTAAGAATTTTCAAATTTTCAGATAGGAGGTTCCATATAAGGTCAAAAACTACATACTCAGATCTTCACCAAACTTTGCATTTATACATTATGTGTCAAGACACGTGGAAAAAACGTACAAAACAAAAGATTGGAGACATCAAGATTTTGGTCGAATTTTTTAAGAATTTTCAAATTTTCAGATGGGAGGTTCCAGATAAGGTCAAAAACTACATACTCAGATCTTCACCAAACTTTGCAGGGATACATTGGATGTCAAGACACGTGGAAAAAACGTACAAAAAAGAGATTGGAGACATCAAGATTTTGGACGAATTTTTTAACAATTTTCAAATTTTCAGAAAGGATGTTCCAGATAAGGTCAAAAACGACATACTCAGATCTTCACCAAACTTTGCAGGGATACATTGGATATCAAGACACGTGGAAAAAACGTACAAAACAAGAGATTGGAGACATCAAGATTTTGGACGAATTTTTTAAGAATTTTCAAATTTTCAGATAGGAGGTTCCAGATAAGGTCAAAAACTACATACTCAGATCTTCACCAAACTTTGCAGGGATACATTGGATGTCAAGACACGTGGAAAAAACGTACAAAACAAGAGATTGGAGACATCAAGATTTTGGACGAATTTTTTAAGAATTTTCAAATTTTCAGATAGGAGGTTCCATATAAGGTCAAAAACTACATACTCAGATCTTCACCAAACATTGCAGGGATACATTGGATATCAAGACACGTGGAAAAAACGTACAAAACAAGAGATTGGAGACATCAAGATTTTGGACGAATTTTTTAAGAATTTTCAAATTTTCAGATAGGAGGTTCCAGATGAGGTCAAAAACTACATACTCAGATCTTCACCAAACTTTGCAGGAATACTTTGCATGTCAAGACACGTGGAAAAAACGTACAAAACAAGAGATCGGAGACATCAAGATTTTCGACGAATTTTTTAAGAATTTTCAAATTTTCAGATAGGAGGTTCCATATAAGGTCAAAAACTACATACTCAGATCTTCACCAAACTTTGCATGGATACATTATGTGTCAAGACACGTGGAAAAAACGTACAAAACAAAAGATTGGAGACATCAAGATTTTGGTCGAATTTTTTAAGAATTTTCAAATTTTCAGATGGGAGGTTCCAGATAAGGTCAAAAACTACATACTCAGATCTTCACCAAACTTTGCAGGGATACATTGGATGTCAAGACACGTGGAAAAAACGTACAAAACAAGAGATTGGAGACATCAAGATTTTGGACGAATTTTTTAAGAATTTTCAAATTTTCAGATAGGAGGTTCCAGATAAGGTCAAAAACTACATACTCAGATCTTCACCAAACTTTGCAGGGATACATTGGATGTCAAGACACGTGGAAAAAACGTACAAAACAAGAGATTGGGGTCATCAAGATTTTGGACGGATTTTTTAAGAATTTTCAAATTTTCAGATGGGAGGTTCCAGATAAGGTCAAAAACTACATACTCAGATCTTCACCAAACATTGCAGGGATACATTGGATGTCAAGACACGTGGAAAAAACGTACAAAACAAGAGATTGGAGACATCAAAATTTTGGACGAATTTTTTAAGATTTTTCAAATTTTCAGATAGGAGGTTCCAGATGAGGTCAAAAACTACATACTCAGATCTTCACCAAACTTTGCAGGAATACTTTGCATGTCAAGACACGTGGAAAAAACGTACAAAACAAGAGATCGGAGACATCAAGATTTTCGACGAATTTTTTAAGAATTTTCAAATTTTCAGATAGGAGGTTCCATATAAGGTCAAAAACTACATACTCAGATCTTCACCAAACTTTGCAGGGATACATTGGAGGTCGAGACACGTGGAAAAAAAGTACAAAACAAGAGATTGGGGTCATCAAGATTTTGGACGGATTTTTTAGGAATTTTCAAATTTTCAGATGGGAGGTTCCAGATAAGGTCAAAAACTACATACTCAGATCTTCACCAAACATTGCAGGGATACATTGGATGTCAAGACACGTGGAAAAAACGTACAAAAGAAGAGATTGGAGACATCAAGATTTTGGACGAATTTTTTAAGAATTTTCAAATTTTCAGATAGGAGGTTCCAGATGAGGTCAAAAACTACATACTCAGATCTTCACCAAACTTTGCAGGAATACTTTGCATGTCAAGACACGTGGAAAAAACGTACAAAACAAGAGATCGGAGACATCAAGATTTTCGACGAATTTTTTAAGAATTTTCAAATTTTCAGATGGGAGGTTCCAGATAAGGTCAAAAACTACATACTCAGATCTTCACCAAACTTTGCAGGGATACATTGGTGTCAAGACACGTGGAAAAACGTACAAAAAAGAGATTGGAGACATCAAGATTTTGGACGAATTTTTTAACAATTTTCAAATTTTCAGAAAGGATGTTCCAGATAAGGTCAAAAACGACATACTCAGATCTTCACCAAACTTTGCAGGGATACATTGGATATCAAGACACGTGGAAAAAACGTACAAAACAAGAGATTGGAGACATCAAGATTTTGGACGAATTTTTTAAGAATTTTCAAATTTTCAGATGGGAGGTTCAATATAAGGTCAAAAACTACATACTCAGATCTTCACCAAACTTTGCAGGGATACATTGGATGTCAAGACACGTGGAAAAAACGTACAAAACAAGAGATTGGAGACATCAAGATTTTGGTCGAATTTTTTAAGAATTTTCAAATTTTCAGATAGGAGGTTCCATATAAGGTCAAAAACTACATACTCAGATCTTCACCAAACATTGCAGGAATACATTGGATGTCAAGACACGTGGAAAAAACGTACAAAACAAGAGATTGGAGACATCAAGATTTTGGACGAATTTTTTAAGAATTTTCAAATTTTCAGATAGGAGGTTCCAGATAAGGTCAAAAACTACATACTCAGATCTTCACCAAACTTTGCAGGGATACATTGGATGTCAAGACACGTGGAAAAAACGTACAAAACAAGAGATTGGGGTCATCAAGATTTTGGACGGATTTTTTAGGAATTTTCAAATTTTCAGATGGGAGGTTCCAGATAAGGTCAAAAACTACATACTCAGATCTTCACCAAACATTGCAGGGATACATTGGATGTCAAGACACGTGGAAAAAACGTACAAAACAAGAGATTGGAGACATCAAGATTTTGGACGAATTTTTTAAGAATTTTCAAATTTTCAGATAGGAGGTTCCATATAAGGTCAAAAACTACATACTCAGATCTTCACCAAACTTTGCAGGAATACTTTGCATGTCAAGACACGTGGAAAAAACATACAAAACATAGGATTGGTGACATCAAGATTTTGGACGAATTTTTTAAGAATTTTCAAATTTTCAGATAGGAGGTTCCATATAAGGTCAAAAACTACATACTCAGATCTTCACCAAACTTTGCAGGGATACATTGGAGGTCGAGACACGTGGAAAAAAAGTACAAAACAAGAGATTGGGGTCATCAAGATTTTGGACGGATTTTTTAGGAATTTTCAAATTTTCAGATGGGAGGTTCCAGATAAGGTCAAAAACTACATACTCAGATCTTCACCAAACATTGCAGGGATACATTGGATGTCAAGACACGTGGAAAAAACGTACAAAACAAGAGATTGGAGACATCAAGATTTTGGACGAATTTTTTAAGAATTTTCAAATTTTCAGATAGGAGGTTCCAGATGAGGTCAAAAACTACATACTCAGATCTTCACCAAACTTTGCAGGAATACTTTGCATGTCAAGACACGTGGAAAAAACGTACAAAACAAGAGATCGGAGACATCAAGATTTTCGACGAATTTTTTAAGAATTTTCAAATTTTCAGATGGGAGGTTCCAGATAAGGTCAAAAACGACATACTCAGATCTTCACCAAACTTTGCAGGGATCCATTGGAGGTCGAGACACGTGGAAAAAACGTACAAAACAAGAGATTGGAGACATCAAGATTTTGGACGAATTTTTTAAGAATTTTCAAATTTTCAGATAGGAGGTTCCATATAAGGTCAAAAACTACATACTCAGATCTTCACCAAACTTTGCAGGGATACATTGGATGTCAAGACACGTGGAAAAAACGTACAAAACAAGAGATTGGAGACATCAAGATTTTCGACGAATTTTTTAAGAATTTTCAAATTTTCAGAAAGGATGTTCCAGATAAGGTCAAAAACGACATACTCAGATCTTCACCAAACTTTGCAGGGATCCATTGGAGGTCGAGACACGTGGAAAAAACGTACAAAACAAGAGATTGGAGACATCAAGATTTTGGACGAATTTTTGAAGAATTTTCAAATTTTCAGATGGGAGGTTCCAGATAAGGTCAAAAACTACATACTCAGATCTTCACCAAACTTTGCAGGGATACATTGGATGACAAGACACGTGGAAAAAACGTACAAAAAAGAGATTGGAGACATCAAGATTTTGGACGAATTTTTTAACAATTTTCAAATTTTCAGAAAGGATGTTCCAGATAAGGTCAAAAACGACATACTCAGATCTTCACCAAACTTTGCATGGATACATTGGATGTCAAGACACGTGGAAAAAACGTACAAAACAAGAGATTGGGGTCATCAAGATTTTGCACGGATTTTTGAAGAATTTTCAAATTTTCAGATGGGAGGTTCCAGATAAGGTCAAAAACTACATACTCAGATCTTCACCAAACTTTGCAGGGATACATTGGATGACAAGACACGTGGAAAAAACGTACAAAAAAGAGATTGGAGACATCAAGATTTTGGACGAATTTTTTAACAATTTTCAAATTTTCAGATAGGAGGTTCCATATAAGGTCAAAAACTACATACTCAGATCTTCACCAAACTTTGCATGGATACATTATGTGTCAAGACACGTGGAAAAAACGTACAAAACAAAAGATTAGAGACATCAAGATTTTGGTCGAATTTTTTAAGAATTTTCAAATTTTCAGATGGGAGGTTCCAGATAAGGTCAAAAACTACATACTCAGATCTTCACCAAACTTTGCAGGGATACATTGGATGTCAAGACACGTGGAAAAAACGTACAAAACAAGAGATTGGAGACATCAAGATTTTGGACGAATTTTTTAAGAATTTTCAAATTTTCAGATAGGAGGTTCCATATAAGGTCAAAAACTACATACTCAGATCTTCACCAAACTTTGCATGGATACATTATGTGTCAAGACACGTGGAAAAAACGTACAAAACAAAAGATTGGAGACATCAAGATTTTGGTCGAATTTTTTAAGAATTTTCAAATTTTCAGATAGGAGGTTCCAGATAAGGTCAAAAACGACATACTCAGATCTTCACCAAACTTTGCATGGATACATTGGATGTCAAGACACGTGGAAAAAACGTACAAAACAAGAGATTGGGGTCATCAAGATTTTGCACGGATTTTTTAGGAATTTTCAAATTTTCAGATGGGAGGTTCCAGATAAGGTCAAAAACTACATACTCAGATCTTCACCAAACTTTGCAGGGATACATTGGATGTCAAGACACGTGGAAAAAACGTACAAAACAAGAGATTGGGGTCATCAAGATTTTGCACGGATTTTTTAGGAATTTTCAAATTTTCAGATGGGAGGTTCCAGATAAGGTCAAAAACTACATACTCAGATCTTCACCAAACTTTGCAGGGATACATTGGATGTCAAGACACGTGGAAAAAACGTACAAAACAAGAGATTGGAGACATCAAGATTTTGGACGAATTTTTTAAGAATTTTCAAATTTTCAGATAGGAGGTTCCATATAAGGTCAAAAACTACATACTCAGATCTTCACCAAACTTTGCATGGATACATTATGTGTCAAGACACGTGGAAAAAACGTACAAAACAAAAGATTGGAGACATCAAGATATTGGTCGAATTTTTTAAGAATTTTCAAATTTTCAGATGGGAGGTTCCAGATAAGGTCAAAAACTACATACTCAGATCTTCACCAAACTTTGCAGGGATACATTGAATGTCAAGACACGTGGAAAAAACGTACAAAACAAGAGATTGGAGACATCAAGATTTTGGACGAATTTTTTAACAATTTTCAAATTTTCAGAAAGGATGTTCCAGATAAGGTCAAAAACAACATACTCAGATCTTCACCAAACTTTGCAGGGATACATTGGATGTCAAGACACGTGGAAAAAACGTACAAAACAAGAGATCGGAGACATCAAGATTTTCGACGAATTTTTTAAGAATTTTCAAATTTTCAGATGGGAGGTTCCAGATAAGGTCAAAAACTACATACTCAGATCTTCACCAAACTTTGCAGGGATACATTGGATGTCAAGACACGTGGAAAAAACGTACAAAACAAGAGATTGGAGACATCAAAATTTTGGACGAATTTTTTAAGAATTTTCAAATTTTCAGATAGGAGGTTCCAGATGAGGTCAAAAACTACATACTCAGATCTTCACCAAACTTTGCAGGAATACTTTGCATGTCAAGACACGTGGAAAAAACGTACAAAACAAGAGATCGGAGACATCAAGATTTTCGACGAATTTTTTAAGAATTTTCAAATTTTCAGATAGGAGGTTCCATATAAGGTCAAAAACTACATACTCAGATCTTCACCAAACTTTGCATGGATACATTATGTGTCAAGACACGTGGAAAAAACGTACAAAACAAAAGATTGGAGACATCAAGATTTTGGTCGAATTTTTTAAGAATTTTCAAATTTTCAGATGGGAGGTTCCAGATAAGGTCAAAAACTACATACTCAGATCTTCACCAAACTTTGCAGGGATACATTTGATGTCAAGACACGTGGAAAAAACGTACAAAACAAGAGATTGGAGACATCAAGATTATGGACGAATTTTTTGAGAATTTTCAAATTTTCAGAAAGGAGATTCCATATAAGGTCAAAAACTACATACTCAGATCTTCACCAAACTTTGCAGGGATACATTGGATGTCAAGACACGTGGAAAAAACGTACAAAACAAGAGATTGGAGACATCAAGATTTTCGACGAATTTTTTAAGAATTTTCAAATTTTCAGAAAGGATGTTCCAGATAAGGTCAAAAACGACATACTCAGATCTTCACCAAACTTTGCAGGGATACATTGGAGGTCGAGACACGTGGAAAAAACGTACAAAACAAGAGATTGGAGACATCAAGATATTGGACGAATTTTTGAAGAATTTTCAAATTTTCTGATAGGAGGTCCCAGATAAGGTCAAAAACTACATACTCAGATCTCCACCAAACATTGCAGGGATACATTGGATGTCAAGACACGTGGAAAAAACGTACAAAACAAGAGATTGGAGACATCAAGATTTTCGACGAATTTTTGAAGAATTTTCAAATTTTCAGATAGGAGGTTCCAGATAAGGTCAAAAACTACATACTCAGATCTTCACCAAACGTTGCAGGGATACTTTGCATGTCAAGACACGTGGAAAAAACGTACAAAACAAGAGATTGGAGACATCAAGATTTTCGACGAATTTTTTAAGAATTTTCAAATTTTCAGATAGGAGGTTCCAGATAAGGTCAAAAACGACATACTCAGATCTTCACCAAACTTTGCATGGATACATTGGATGTCAAGACACGTGGAAAAAACGTACAAAACAAGAGATTGGGGTCATCAAGATTTTGCACGGATTTTTTAGGAATTTTCAAATTTTCAGATGGGAGGTTCCAGATAAGGTCAAAAACTACATACTCAGATCTTCACCAAACTTTGCAGGGATACATTGGATGTCAAGACACGTGGAAAAAACGTACAAAACAAGAGATTGGGGTCATCAAGATTTTGCACGGATTTTTTAGGAATTTTCAAATTTTCAGATGGGAGGTTCCAGATAAGGTCAAAAACTACATACTCAGATCTTCACCAAACTTTGCAGGGATACATTGGATGTCAAGACACGTGGAAAAAACGTACAAAACAAGAGATTGGAGACATCAAGATTTTGGACGAATTTTTTAAGAATTTTCAAATTTTCAGATAGGAGGTTCCATATAAGGTCAAAAACTACATACTCAGATCTTCACCAAACTTTGCATGGATACATTATGTGTCAAGACACGTGGAAAAAACGTACAAAACAAAAGATTGGAGACATCAAGATATTGGTCGAATTTTTTAAGAATTTTCAAATTTTCAGATGGGAGGTTCCAGATAAGGTCAAAAACTACATACTCAGATCTTCACCAAACTTTGCAGGGATACATTGAATGTCAAGACACGTGGAAAAAACGTACAAAACAAGAGATTGGAGACATCAAGATTTTGGACGAATTTTTTAACAATTTTCAAATTTTCAGAAAGGATGTTCCAGATAAGGTCAAAAACAACATACTCAGATCTTCACCAAACTTTGCAGGGATACATTGGATGTCAAGACACGTGGAAAAAACGTACAAAACAAGAGATCGGAGACATCAAGATTTTCGACGAATTTTTTAAGAATTTTCAAATTTTCAGATGGGAGGTTCCAGATAAGGTCAAAAACTACATACTCAGATCTTCACCAAACTTTGCAGGGATACATTGGATGTCAAGACACGTGGAAAAAACGTACAAAACAAGAGATTGGAGACATCAAAATTTTGGACGAATTTTTTAAGAATTTTCAAATTTTCAGATAGGAGGTTCCAGATGAGGTCAAAAACTACATACTCAGATCTTCACCAAACTTTGCAGGAATACTTTGCATGTCAAGACACGTGGAAAAAACGTACAAAACAAGAGATCGGAGACATCAAGATTTTCGACGAATTTTTTAAGAATTTTCAAATTTTCAGATAGGAGGTTCCATATAAGGTCAAAAACTACATACTCAGATCTTCACCAAACTTTGCATGGATACATTATGTGTCAAGACACGTGGAAAAAACGTACAAAACAAAAGATTGGAGACATCAAGATTTTGGTCGAATTTTTTAAGAATTTTCAAATTTTCAGATGGGAGGTTCCAGATAAGGTCAAAAACTACATACTCAGATCTTCACCAAACTTTGCAGGGATACATTTGATGTCAAGACACGTGGAAAAAACGTACAAAACAAGAGATTGGAGACATCAAGATTATGGACGAATTTTTTGAGAATTTTCAAATTTTCAGAAAGGAGATTCCATATAAGGTCAAAAACTACATACTCAGATCTTCACCAAACTTTGCAGGGATACATTGGATGTCAAGACACGTGGAAAAAACGTACAAAACAAGAGATTGGAGACATCAAGATTTTCGACGAATTTTTTAAGAATTTTCAAATTTTCAGAAAGGATGTTCCAGATAAGGTCAAAAACGACATACTCAGATCTTCACCAAACTTTGCAGGGATACATTGGAGGTCGAGACACGTGGAAAAAACGTACAAAACAAGAGATTGGAGACATCAAGATATTGGACGAATTTTTGAAGAATTTTCAAATTTTCTGATAGGAGGTCCCAGATAAGGTCAAAAACTACATACTCAGATCTCCACCAAACATTGCAGGGATACATTGGATGTCAAGACACGTGGAAAAAACGTACAAAACAAGAGATTGGAGACATCAAGATTTTCGACGAATTTTTGAAGAATTTTCAAATTTTCAGATAGGAGGTTCCAGATAAGGTCAAAAACTACATACTCAGATCTTCACCAAACGTTGCAGGGATACTTTGCATGTCAAGACACGTGGAAAAAACGTACAAAACAAGAGATTGGAGACATCAAGATTTTCGACGAATTTTTTAAGAATTTTCAAATTTTCAGATGGGAGGTTCCAGATAAGGTCAAAAACGACATACTCAGATCTTCACCAAACTTTGCATGGATACATTGGATGTCAAGACACGTGGAAAAAACGTACAAAACAAGAGATTGGGGTCATCAAGATTTTGCACGGATTTTTGAAGAATTTTCAAATTTTCAGATAGGAGGTTCCAGATAAGGTCAAAAACTACATACTCAGATCTTGACCAAACTTTGCAGGGATCCATTGGAGGTCGAGACACGTGGAAAAAACGTACAAAACAAGAGATTGGAGACATCAAGATTTTGGACGAATTTTTGAAGAATTTTCAAATTTTCAGATAGGAGGTTCCAGATAAGGTCTAAAACTACATACTCAGATCTCCACCAAACATTGCAGGAATACATTGGATGTCAAGACACGTGGAAAAAACGTACAAAACAAGAGATTGGAGACATCAAGATTTTCGACGAATTTTTGAAGAATTTTCAAATTTTCAGAAAGGATGTTCCAGATGAGGTCAAAAACTACATACTCAGATCTTCACCAAACTTTGCAGGAATCCATTGGAGGTCGAGACACGTGGAAAAAACGTACAAAACAAGAGATCGGAGACATCAAGATTTTCGACGAATTTTTGAAGAATTTTCAAATTTTCAGATAGGAGGTTCCAGATAAGGTCTAAAACTACATACTCAGATCTCCACCAAACATTGCAGGAATACATTGGATGTCAAGACACGTGGAAAAAACGTACAAAACAAGAGATTGGAGACATCAAGATTTTCGACGAATTTTTGAAGAATTTTCAAATTTTCAGAAAGGATGTTCCAGATAAGGTCAAAAACGACATACTCAGATCTTCACCAAACTTTGCAGGGATCCATTGGAGGTCGAGACACGTGGAAAAAACGTACAAAACAAGAGATTGGAGACATCAAGATTTTGGACGAATTTTTGAAGAATTTTCAAATTTTCAGATAGGAGGTTCCAGATAAGGTCTAAAACTACATACTCAGATCTCCACCAAACATTGCAGGAATACATTGGATGTCAAGACACGTGGAAAAAACGTACAAAACAAGAGATTGGAGACATCAAGATTTTCGACGAATTTTTGAAGAATTTTCAAATTTTCAGATAGGAGGTTCCAGATAAGGTCAAAAACTACATACTCAGATCTTCACCAAACGTTGCAGGGATACTTTGCATGTCAAGACACGTGGAAAAAACGTACAAAACAAAAGATTGGAGACATCAAGATTTTCGACGAATTTTTTAAGAATTTTCAAATTTTCAGATGGGAGGTTCCAGATAAGGTCAAAAACGACATACTCAGATCTTCACCAAACTTTGCATGGATACATTGGATGTCAAGACACGTGGAAAAAACGTACAAAACAAGAGATTGGAGACATCAAGATTTTGGACGAATTTTTTAAGAATTCTCAAATTTTCAGAAAGGAGGTTCCATATAAGGTCAAAAACTACATACTCAGATCTTCACCAAACTTTGCAGGGATACTTTGGATGTCAAGACACGTGGAAAAAACGTACAAAACAAGAGATTGGGGTCATCAAGATTTTGGACGAATTTTTTAAGAATTTTCAAATTTTCAGATGGGAGATTCAATATAAGGTCAAAAACTACGTACTCAGATCTTCACCAAACTTTGCAGGGATACATTGGAGGTCGAGACACGTGGAAAAAAAGTACAAAACAAGAGATTGGGGTCATCAAGATTTTGGACGGATTTTTTAGGAATTTTCAAATTTTCAGATGGGAGGTTCCAGATAAGGTCAAAAACTACATACTCAGATCTTCACCAAACATTGCAGGGATACATTGGATGTCAAGACACGTGGAAAAAACGTACAAAACAAGAGATTGGAGACATCAAGATTTTGGACGAATTTTTTAAGAATTTTCAAATTTTCAGATAGGAGGTTCCAGATGAGGTCAAAAACTACATACTCAGATCTTCACCAAACTTTGCAGGAATACTTTGCATGTCAAGACACGTGGAAAAAACGTACAAAACAAGAGATCGGAGTCATCAAGATTTTCGACGAATTTTTTAAGAATTTTCAAATTTTCAGATGGGATGTTCCAGATAAGGTCAAAAACGACATACTCAGATCTTCACCAAACTTTGCAGGGATCCATTGGAGGTCGAGACACGTGGAAAAAACGTACAAAACAAGAGATTGGAGACATCAAGATTTTGGACGAATTTTTTAAGAATTTTCAAATTTTCAGATGGGAGGTTCCAGATAAGGTCAAAAACGACATACTCAGATCTTCACCAAACTTTGCAAGGATACATTGGATGTCAAGACACGTGGAAAAAACGTACAAAACAAGAGATTGGAGACATCAAGATTTTGGACGAATTTTTTAAGAATTCTCAAATTTTCAGAAAGGAGGTTCCAGATGAGGTCAAAAACGACATACTCAGATCTTCACCAAACTTTGCAGGGATACTTTGCATGTCAAGACACGTGGAAAAAACGTACAAAACAAGAGATTGGAGACATCAAGATTTTGGACGAATTTTTTAAGAATTTTCAAATTTTCAGATAGGAGGTTCCATATAAGGTCAAAAACTACATACTCAGATCTTCACCAAACTTTGCATGGATACATTATGTGTCAAGACACGTGGAAAAAACGTACAAAACAAAAGATTGGAGACATCAAGATTTTGGTCGAATTTTTTAAGAATTTTCAAATTTTCAGATGGGAGGTTCCAGATAAGGTCAAAAACTACATACTCAGATCTTCACCAAACTTTGCAGGGATACATTGGATGTCAAGACACGTGGAAAAAACGTACAAAAAAGAGATTGGAGACATCAAGATTTTGGACGAATTTTTTAACAATTTTCAAATTTTCAGAAAGGATGTTCCAGATAAGGTCAAAAACGACATACTCAGATCTTCACCAAACTTTGCAGGGATACATTGGATATCAAGACACGTGGAAAAAACGTACAAAACAAGAGATTGGAGACATCAAGATTTTGGACGAATTTTTTAAGAATTTTCAAATTTTCAGATAGGAGGTTCCAGATAAGGTCAAAAACTACATACTCAGATCTTCACCAAACTTTGCAGGGATACATTGGATGTCAAGACACGTGGAAAAAACGTACAAAACAAGAGATTGGAGACATCAAGATTTTGGACGAATTTTTTAAGAATTTTCAAATTTTCAGATAGGAGGTTCCATATAAGGTCAAAAACTACATACTCAGATCTTCACCAAACATTGCAGGGATACATTGGATATCAAGACACGTGGAAAAAACGTACAAAACAAGAGATTGGAGACATCAAGATTTTGGACGAATTTTTTAAGAATTTTCAAATTTTCAGATAGGAGGTTCCAGATGAGGTCAAAAACTACATACTCAGATCTTCACCAAACTTTGCAGGAATACTTTGCATGTCAAGACACGTGGAAAAAACGTACAAAACAAGAGATCGGAGACATCAAGATTTTCGACGAATTTTTTAAGAATTTTCAAATTTTCAGATAGGAGGTTCCATATAAGGTCAAAAACTACATACTCAGATCTTCACCAAACTTTGCATGGATACATTATGTGTCAAGACACGTGGAAAAAACGTACAAAACAAAAGATTGGAGACATCAAGATTTTGGTCGAATTTTTTAAGAATTTTCAAATTTTCAGATGGGAGGTTCCAGATAAGGTCAAAAACTACATACTCAGATCTTCACCAAACTTTGCAGGGATACATTGGATGTCAAGACACGTGGAAAAAACGTACAAAACAAGAGATTGGAGACATCAAGATTTTGGACGAATTTTTTAAGAATTTTCAAATTTTCAGATAGGAGGTTCCAGATAAGGTCAAAAACTACATACTCAGATCTTCACCAAACTTTGCAGGGATACATTGGATGTCAAGACACGTGGAAAAAACGTACAAAACAAGAGATTGGGGTCATCAAGATTTTGGACGGATTTTTTAAGAATTTTCAAATTTTCAGATGGGAGGTTCCAGATAAGGTCAAAAACTACATACTCAGATCTTCACCAAACATTGCAGGGATACATTGGATGTCAAGACACGTGGAAAAAACGTACAAAACAAGAGATTGGAGACATCAAAATTTTGGACGAATTATTTAAGATTTTTCAAATTTTCAGATAGGAGGTTCCAGATGAGGTCAAAAACTACATACTCAGATCTTCACCAAACTTTGCAGGAATACTTTGCATGTCAAGACACGTGGAAAAAACGTACAAAACAAGAGATCGGAGACATCAAGATTTTCGACGAATTTTTTAAGAATTTTCAAATTTTCAGATAGGAGGTTCCATATAAGGTCAAAAACTACATACTCAGATCTTCACCAAACTTTGCAGGGATACATTGGAGGTCGAGACACGTGGAAAAAAAGTACAAAACAAGAGATTGGGGTCATCAAGATTTTGGACGGATTTTTTAGGAATTTTCAAATTTTCAGATGGGAGGTTCCAGATAAGGTCAAAAACTACATACTCAGATCTTCACCAAACATTGCAGGGATACATTGGATGTCAAGACACGTGGAAAAAACGTACAAAAGAAGAGATTGGAGACATCAAGATTTTGGACGAATTTTTTAAGAATTTTCAAATTTTCAGATAGGAGGTTCCAGATGAGGTCAAAAACTACATACTCAGATCTTCACCAAACTTTGCAGGAATACTTTGCATGTCAAGACACGTGGAAAAAACGTACAAAACAAGAGATCGGAGACATCAAGATTTTCGACGAATTTTTTAAGAATTTTCAAATTTTCAGATGGGAGGTTCCAGATAAGGTCAAAAACTACATACTCAGATCTTCACCAAACTTTGCAGGGATACATTGGTGTCAAGACACGTGGAAAAACGTACAAAAAAGAGATTGGAGACATCAAGATTTTGGACGAATTTTTTAACAATTTTCAAATTTTCAGAAAGGATGTTCCAGATAAGGTCAAAAACGACATACTCAGATCTTCACCAAACTTTGCAGGGATACATTGGATATCAAGACACGTGGAAAAAACGTACAAAACAAGAGATTGGAGACATCAAGATTTTGGACGAATTTTTTAAGAATTTTCAAATTTTCAGATGGGAGGTTCAATATAAGGTCAAAAACTACATACTCAGATCTTCACCAAACTTTGCAGGGATACATTGGATGTCAAGACACGTGGAAAAAACGTACAAAACAAGAGATTGGAGACATCAAGATTTTGGTCGAATTTTTTAAGAATTTTCAAATTTTCAGATAGGAGGTTCCATATAAGGTCAAAAACTACATACTCAGATCTTCACCAAACATTGCAGGAATACATTGGATGTCAAGACACGTGGAAAAAACGTACAAAACAAGAGATTGGAGACATCAAGATTTTGGACGAATTTTTTAAGAATTTTCAAATTTTCAGATAGGAGGTTCCAGATAAGGTCAAAAACTACATACTAAGATCTTCACCAAACTTTGCAGGGATACATTGGATGTCAAGACACGTGGAAAAAACGTACAAAACAAGAGATTGGGGTCATCAAGATTTTGGACGGATTTTTTAGGAATTTTCAAATTTTCAGATGGGAGGTTCCAGATAAGGTCAAAAACTACATACTCAGATCTTCACCAAACATTGCAGGGATACATTGGATGTCAAGACACGTGGAAAAAACGTACAAAACAAGAGATTGGAGACATCAAGATTTTGGACGAATTTTTTAAGAATTTTCAAATTTTCAGATAGGAGGTTCCATATAAGGTCAAAAACTACATACTCAGATCTTCACCAAACTTTGCAGGAATACTTTGCATGTCAAGACACGTGGAAAAAACATACAAAACATAGGATTGGTGACATCAAGATTTTGGACGAATTTTTTAAGAATTTTCAAATTTTCAGATAGGAGGTTCCATATAAGGTCAAAAACTGCATACTCAGATCTTCACCAAACTTTGCAGGGATACATTGGAGGTCGAGACACGTGGAAAAAAAGTACAAAACAAGAGATTGGGGTCATCAAGATTTTGGACGAATTTTTTGGGAATTTTCAAATTTTCAGATGGGAGGTTCCAGATATGGTCAAAAACTACATACTCAGATCTTCACCAAACATTGCAGGGATACATTGGATGTCAAGACACGTGGAAAAAACGTACAAAACAAGAGATTGGAGACATCAAGATTTTGGACGAATTTTTTAAGAATTTTCAAATTTTCAGATAGGAGGTTCCAGATGAGGTCAAAAACTACATACTCAGATCTTCACCAAACTTTGCAGGAATACTTTGCATGTCAAGACACGTGGAAAAAACGTACAAAACAAGAGATCGGAGACATCAAGATTTTCGACGAATTTTTTAAGAATTTTCAAATTTTCAGATGGGAGGTTCCAGATAAGGTCAAAAACGACATACTCAGATCTTCACCAAACTTTGCAGGGATCCATTGGAGGTCGAGACACGTGGAAAAAACGTACAAAACAAGAGATTGGAGACATCAAGATTTTGGACGAATTTTTTAAGAATTTTCAAATTTTCAGATAGGAGGTTCCATATAAGGTCAAAAACTACATACTCAGATCTTCACCAAACTTTGCAGGGATACATTGGATGTCAAGACACGTGGAAAAAACGTACAAAACAAGAGATTGGAGACATCAAGATTTTCGACGAATTTTTTAAGAATTTTCAAATTTTCAGAAAGGATGTTCCAGATAAGATCAAAAACGACATACTCAGATCTTCACCAAACTTTGCAGGGATCCATTGGAGGTCGAGACACGTGGAAAAAACGTACAAAACAAGAGATTGGAGACATCAAGATTTTGGACGAATTTTTGAAGAATTTTCAAATTTTCAGATGGGAGGTTCCAGATAAGGTCAAAAACTACATACTCAGATCTTCACCAAACTTTGCAGGGATACATTGGATGACAAGACACGTGGAAAAAACGTACAAAAAAGAGATTGGAGACATCAAGATTTTGGACGAATTTTTTAACAATTTTCAAATTTTCAGAAAGGATGTTCCAGATAAGGTCAAAAACGACATACTCAGATCTTCACCAAACTTTGCATGGATACATTGGATGTCAAGACACGTGGAAAAAACGTACAAAACAAGAGATTGGGGTCATCAAGATTTTGCACGGATTTTTTAGGAATTTTCAAATTTTCAGATGGGAGGTTCCAGATAAGGTCAAAAACTACATACTCAGATCTTCACCAAACTTTGCAGGGATACATTGGATGTCAAGACACGTGGAAAAAACGTACAAAACAAGAGATTGGAGACATCAAGATTTTGGACGAATTTTTTAAGAATTTTCAAATTTTCAGATAGGAGGTTCCATATAAGGTCAAAAACTACATACTCAGATCTTCACCAAACTTTGCATGGATACATTATGTGTCAAGACACGTGGAAAAAACGTACAAAACAAAAGATTGGAGACATCAAGATTTTGGTCGAATTTTTTAAGAATTTTCAAATTTTCAGATGGGAGGTTCCAGATAAGGTCAAAAACTACATACTCAGATCTTCACCAAACTTTGCAGGGATACATTGGATGTCAAGACACGTGGAAAAAACGTACAAAACAAGAGATTGGAGACATCAAGATTTTGGACGAATTTTTTAAGAATTTTCAAATTTTCAGATAGGAGGTTCCATATAAGGTCAAAAACTACATACTCAGATCTTCACCAAACTTTGCATGGATACATTATGTGTCAAGACACGTGGAAAAAACGTACAAAACAAAAGATTGGAGACATCAAGATTTTGGTCGAATTTTTTAAGAATTTTCAAATTTTCAGAAAGGATGTTCCAGATAAGGTCAAAAACGACATACTCAGATCTTCACCAAACTTTGCATGGATACATTGGATGTCAAGACACGTGGAAAAAACGTACAAAACAAGAGATTGGGGTCATCAAGATTTTGCACGGATTTTTTAGGAATTTTCAAATTTTCAGATGGGAGGTTCCAGATAAGGTCAAAAACTACATACTCAGATCTTCACCAAACTTTGCAGGGATACATTGGATGTCAAGACACGTGGAAAAAACGTACAAAACAAGAGATTGGGGTCATCAAGATTTTGCACGGATTTTTTAGGAATTTTCAAATTTTCAGATGGGAGGTTCCAGATAAGGTCAAAAACTACATACTCAGATCTTCACCAAACTTTGCAGGGATACATTGGATGTCAAGACACGTGGAAAAAACGTACAAAACAAGAGATTGGAGACATCAAGATTTTGGACGAATTTTTTAAGAATTTTCAAATTTTCAGATAGGAGGTTCCATATAAGGTCAAAAACTACATACTCAGATCTTCACCAAACTTTGCATGGATACATTATGTGTCAAGACACGTGGAAAAAACGTACAAAACAAAAGATTGGAGACATCAAGATATTGGTCGAATTTTTTAAGAATTTTCAAATTTTCAGATGGGAGGTTCCAGATAAGGTCAAAAACTACATACTCAGATCTTCACCAAACTTTGCAGGGATACATTGAATGTCAAGACACGTGGAAAAAACGTACAAAACAAGAGATTGGAGACATCAAGATTTTGGACGAATTTTTTAACAATTTTCAAATTTTCAGAAAGGATGTTCCAGATAAGGTCAAAAACAACATACTCAGATCTTCACCAAACTTTGCAGGGATACATTGGATGTCAAGACACGTGGAAAAAACGTACAAAACAAGAGATCGGAGACATCAAGATTTTCGACGAATTTTTTAAGAATTTTCAAATTTTCAGATGGGAGGTTCCAGATAAGGTCAAAAACTACATACTCAGATCTTCACCAAACTTTGCAGGGATACATTGGATGTCAAGACACGTGGAAAAAACGTACAAAACAAGAGATTGGAGACATCAAAATTTTGGACGAATTTTTTAAGAATTTTCAAATTTTCAGATAGGAGGTTCCAGATGAGGTCAAAAACTACATACTCAGATCTTCACCAAACTTTGCAGGAATACTTTGCATGTCAAGACACGTGGAAAAAACGTACAAAACAAGAGATCGGAGACATCAAGATTTTCGACGAATTTTTTAAGAATTTTCAAATTTTCAGATAGGAGGTTCCATATAAGGTCAAAAACTACATACTCAGATCTTCACCAAACTTTGCATGGATACATTATGTGTCAAGACACGTGGAAAAAACGTACAAAACAAAAGATTGGAGACATCAAGATTTTGGTCGAATTTTTTAAGAATTTTCAAATTTTCAGATGGGAGGTTCCAGATAAGGTCAAAAACTACATACTCAGATCTTCACCAAACTTTGCAGGGATACATTTGATGTCAAGACACGTGGAAAAAACGTACAAAACAAGAGATTGGAGACATCAAGATTATGGACGAATTTTTTGAGAATTTTCAAATTTTCAGAAAGGAGATTCCATATAAGGTCAAAAACTACATACTCAGATCTTCACCAAACTTTGCAGGGATACATTGGATGTCAAGACACGTGGAAAAAACGTACAAAACAAGAGATTGGAGACATCAAGATTTTCGACGAATTTTTTAAGAATTTTCAAATTTTCAGAAAGGATGTTCCAGATAAGGTCAAAAACGACATACTCAGATCTTCACCAAACTTTGCAGGGATACATTGGAGGTCGAGACACGTGGAAAAAACGTACAAAACAAGAGATTGGAGACATCAAGATATTGGACGAATTTTTGAAGAATTTTCAAATTTTCTGATAGGAGGTCCCAGATAAGGTCAAAAACTACATACTCAGATCTCCACCAAACATTGCAGGGATACATTGGATGTCAAGACACGTGGAAAAAACGTACAAAACAAGAGATTGGAGACATCAAGATTTTCGACGAATTTTTGAAGAATTTTCAAATTTTCAGATAGGAGGTTCCAGATAAGGTCAAAAACTACATACTCAGATCTTCACCAAACGTTGCAGGGATACTTTGCATGTCAAGACACGTGGAAAAAACGTACAAAACAAGAGATTGGAGACATCAAGATTTTCGACGAATTTTTTAAGAATTTTCAAATTTTCAGATGGGAGGTTCCAGATAAGGTCAAAAACGACATACTCAGATCTTCACCAAACTTTGCATGGATACATTGGATGTCAAGACACGTGGAAAAAACGTACAAAACAAGAGATTGGGGTCATCAAGATTTTGCACGGATTTTTGAAGAATTTTCAAATTTTCAGATAGGAGGTTCCAGATAAGGTCAAAAACTACATACTCAGATCTTCACCAAACTTTGCAGGGATCCATTGGAGGTCGAGACACGTGGAAAAAACGTACAAAACAAGAGATTGGAGACATCAAGATTTTGGACGAATTTTTGAAGAATTTTCAAATTTTCAGATAGGAGGTTCCAGATAAGGTCTAAAACTACATACTCAGATCTCCACCAAACATTGCAGGAATACATTGGATGTCAAGACACGTGGAAAAAACGTACAAAACAAGAGATTGGAGACATCAAGATTTTCGACGAATTTTTGAAGAATTTTCAAATTTTCAGAAAGGATGTTCCAGATAAGGTCAAAAACGACATACTCAGATCTTCACCAAACTTTGCAGGGATCCATTGGAGGTCGAGACACGTGGAAAAAACGTACAAAACAAGAGATTGGAGACATCAAGATTTTGGACGAATTTTTGAAGAATTTTCAAATTTTCAGATAGGAGGTTCCAGATAAGGTCTAAAACTACATACTCAGATCTCCACCAAACATTGCAGGAATACATTGGATGTCAAGACACGTGGAAAAAACGTACAAAACAAGAGATTGGAGACATCAAGATTTTCGACGAATTTTTGAAGAATTTTCAAATTTTCAGATAGGAGGTTCCAGATAAGGTCAAAAACTACATACTCAGATCTTCACCAAACGTTGCAGGGATACTTTGCATGTCAAGACACGTGGAAAAAACGTACAAAACAAAAGATTGGAGACATCAAGATTTTCGACGAATTTTTTAAGAATTTTCAAATTTTCAGATGGGAGGTTCCAGATAAGGTCAAAAACGACATACTCAGATCTTCACCAAACTTTGCATGGATACATTGGATGTCAAGACACGTGGAAAAAACGTACAAAACAAGAGATTGGAGACATCAAGATTTTGGACGAATTTTTTAAGAATTCTCAAATTTTCAGAAAGGAGGTTCCATATAAGGTCAAAAACTACATACTCAGATCTTCACCAAACTTTGCAGGGATACTTTGGATGTCAAGACACGTGGAAAAAACGTACAAAACAAGAGATTGGGGTCATCAAGATTTTGGACGAATTTTTTAAGAATTTTCAAATTTTCAGATGGGAGATTCAATATAAGGTCAAAAACTACGTACTCAGATCTTCACCAAACTTTGCAGGGATACATTGGAGGTCGAGACACGTGGAAAAAAAGTACAAAACAAGAGATTGGGGTCATCAAGATTTTGGACGGATTTTTTAGGAATTTTCAAATTTTCAGATGGGAGGTTCCAGATAAGGTCAAAAACTACATACTCAGATCTTCACCAAACATTGCAGGGATACATTGGATGTCAAGACACGTGGAAAAAACGTACAAAACAAGAGATTGGAGACATCAAGATTTTGGACGAATTTTTTAAGAATTTTCAAATTTTCAGATAGGAGGTTCCAGATGAGGTCAAAAACTACATACTCAGATCTTCACCAAACTTTGCAGGAATACTTTGCATGTCAAGACACGTGGAAAAAACGTACAAAACAAGAGATCGGAGACATCAAGATTTTCGACGAATTTTTTAATAATTTTCAAATTTTCAAATGGGATGTTCCAGATAAGGTCAAAAACGACATACTCAGATCTTCACCAAACTTTGCAGGGATCCATTGGAGGTCGAGACACGTGGAAAAAACGTACAAAACAAGAGATTGGAGACATCAAGATTTTGGACGAATTTTTTAAGAATTTTCAAATTTTCAGATGGGAGGTTCCAGATAAGGTCAAAAACGACATACTCAGATCTTCACCAAACTTTGCATGGATACATTGGATGTCAAGACACGTGGAAAAAACGTACAAAACAAGAGATTGGAGACATCAAGATTTTGGACGAATTTTTTAAGAATTCTCAAATTTTCAGAAAGGAGGTTCCAGATGAGGTCAAAAACGACATACTCAGATCTTCACCAAACTTTGCAGGGATACTTTGCATGTCAAGACACGTGGAAAAAACGTACAAAACAAGAGATCGGAGACATCAAGATTTTCGACAAATTTTTTAAGAATTTTCAAATTTTCAGATAGGAGGTTCCATATAAGGTCAAAAACTACATACTCAGATCTTCACCAAACTTTGCAGGGATACATTGGAGGTCGAGACACGTGGAAAAAAAGTACAAAACAAGAGATTGGGGTCATCAAGATTTTGGACGGATTTTTTAGGAATTTTCAAATTTTCAGATGGGAGGTTCCAGATAAGGTCAAAAACTACATACTCAGATCTTCACCAAACATTGCAGGGATACATTGGATGTCAAGATACGTGGAAAAAACGTACAAAACAAGAGATTGGAGACATCAAGATTTTGGACGAATTTTTTAAGAATTTTCAAATTTTCAGATAGGAGGTTCCAGATCAGGTCAAAAACTACATACTCAGATCTTCACCAAACTTTGCAGGAATACTTTGCATGTCAAGACACGTGGAAAAAACGTACAAAACAAGAGATCGGAGACATCAAGATTTTGGACGGATTTTTTAGGAATTTTCAAATTTTCAGATGGGAGGTTCCAGATAAGGTCAAAAACTACATACTCAGATCTTCACCAAACATTGCAGGGATACATTGGATGTCAAGACACGTGGAAAAAACGTACAAAACAAGAGATTGGAGACATCAAGATTTTGGACGAATTTTTTAAGAATTTTCAAATTTTCAGATAGGAGGTTCCATATAAGGTCAAAAACTACATACTCAGATCTTCACCAAACTTTGCAGGAATACTTTGCATGTCAAGACACGTGGAAAAAACATACAAAACATAGGATTGGTGACATCAAGATTTTGGACGAATTTTTTAAGAATTTTCAAATTTTCAGATAGGAGGTTCCATATAAGGTCAAAAACTACATACTCAGATCTTCACCAAACTTTGCAGGGATACATTGGAGGTCGAGACACGTGGAAAAAAAGTACAAAACAAGAGATTGGGGTCATCAAGATTTTGGACGGATTTTTTAGGAATTTTCAAATTTTCAGATGGGAGGTTCCAGATAAGGTCAAAAACTACATACTCAGATCTTCACCAAACATTGCAGGGATACATTGGATGTCAAGACACGTGGAAAAAACGTACAAAACAAGAGATTGGAGACATCAAGATTTTGGACGAATTTTTTAAGAATTTTCAAATTTTCAGATAGGAGGTTCCAGATGAGGTCAAAAACTACATACTCAGATCTTCACCAAACTTTGCAGGAATACTTTGCATGTCAAGACACGTGGAAAAAACGTACAAAACAAGAGATCGGAGACATCAAGATTTTCGACGAATTTTTTAAGAATTTTCAAATTTTCAGATGGGAGGTTCCAGATAAGGTCAAAAACGACATACTCAGATCTTCACCAAACTTTGCAGGGATCCATTGGAGGTCGAGACACGTGGAAAAAACGTACAAAACAAGAGATTGGAGACATCAAGATTTTGGACGAATTTTTTAAGAATTTTCAAATTTTCAGATTGGAGGTTCCATATAAGGTCAAAAACTACATACTCAGATCTTCACCAAACTTTGCAGGGATACATTGGATGTCAAGACACGTGGAAAAAACGTACAAAACAAGAGATTGGAGACATCAAGATTTTCGACGAATTTTTTAAGAATTTTCAAATTTTCAGAAAGGATGTTCCAGATAAGGTCAAAAACGACATACTCAGATCTTCACCAAACTTTGCAGGGATCCATTGGAGGTCGAGACACGTGGAAAAAACGTACAAAACAAGAGATTGGAGACATCAAGATTTTGGACGAATTTTTGAAGAATTTTCAAATTTTCAGAAGGGAGGTTCCAGATAAGGTCAAAAACTACATACTCAGATCTTCACCAAACTTTGCAGGGATACATTGGATGTCAAGACACGTGGAAAAAACGTACAAAACAAGAGATCGGAGACATCAAGATTTTCGACGAATTTTTTAAGAATTTTCAAATTTTCAGATGGGATGTTCCAGATAAGGTCAAAAACGACATACTCAGATCTTCACCAAACTTTGCAGGGATCCATTGGAGGTCGAGACACGTGGAAAAAACGTACAAAACAAGAGATTGGAGACATCAAGATTTTGGACGAATTTTTTAAGAATTTTCAAATTTTCAGATGGGAGGTTCCAGATAAGGTCAAAAACGACATACTCAGATCTTCACCAAACTTTGCATGGATACATTGGATGTCAAGACACGTGGAAAAAACGTACAAAACAAGAGATTGGAGACATCAAGATTTTGGACGAATTTTTTAAGAATTCTCAAATTTTCAGAAAGGAGGTTCCAGATGAGGTCAAAAACGACATACTCAGATCTTCACCAAACTTTGCAGGGATACTTTGCATGTCAAGACACGTGGAAAAAACGTACAAAACAAGAGATCGGAGACATCAAGATTTTCGACAAATTTTTTAAGAATTTTCAAATTTTCAGATAGGAGGTTCCATATAAGGTCAAAAACTACATACTCAGATCTTCACCAAACTTTGCAGGGATACATTGGAGGTCGAGACACGTGGAAAAAAAGTACAAAACAAGAGATTGGGGTCATCAAGATTTTGGACGGATTTTTTAGGAATTTTCAAATTTTCAGATGGGAGGTTCCAGATAAGGTCAAAAACTACATACTCAGATCTTCACCAAACATTGCAGGGATACATTGGATGTCAAGATACGTGGAAAAAACGTACAAAACAAGAGATTGGAGACATCAAGATTTTGGACGAATTTTTTAAGAATTTTCAAATTTTCAGATAGGAGGTTCCAGATGAGGTCAAAAACTACATACTCAGATCTTCACCAAACTTTGCAGGAATACTTTGCATGTCAAGACACGTGGAAAAAACGTACAAAACAAGAGATCGGAGACATCAAGATTTTGGACGGATTTTTTAGGAATTTTCAAATTTTCAGATGGGAGGTTCCAGATAAGGTCAAAAACAACCTACTCAGATCTTCACCAAACATTGCAGGGATACATTGGATGTCAAGACACGTGGAAAAAACGTACAAAACAAGAGTTTGGAGACATCAAGATTTTGGACGAATTTTTTAAGAATTTTCAAATTTTCAGATAGGAGGTTCCATATAAGGTCAAAAACTACATACTCAGATCTTCACCAAACTTTGCAGGAATACTTTGCATGTCAAGACACGTGGAAAAAACATACAAAACATAGGATTGGTGACATCAAGATTTTGGACGAATTTTTTAAGAATTTTCAAATTTTCAGATAGGAGGTTCCATATAAGGTCAAAAACTACATACTCAGATCTTCACCAAACTTTGCAGGGATACATTGGAGGTCGAGACACGTGGAAAAAAAGTACAAAACAAGAGATTGGGGTCATCAAGATTTTGGACGGATTTTTTAGGAATTTTCAAATTTTCAGATGGGAGGTTCCAGATAAGGTCAAAAACTACATACTCAGATCTTCACCAAACATTGCAGGGATACATTGGATGTCAAGACACGTGGAAAAAACGTACAAAACAAGAGATTGGAGACATCAAGATTTTGGACGAATTTTTTAAGAATTTTCAAATTTTCAGATAGGAGGTTCCAGATGAGGTCAAAAACTACATACTCAGATCTTCACCAAACTTTGCAGGAATACTTTGCATGTCAAGACACGTGGAAAAAACGTACAAAACAAGAGATCGGAGACATCAAGATTTTCGACGAATTTTTTAAGAATTTTCAAATTTTCAGATGGGATTTTCCAGATAAGGTCAAAAACGACATACTCAGATCTTCACCAAACTTTGCAGGGATCCATTGGAGGTCGAGACACGTGGAAAAAACGTACAAAACAAGAGATTGGAGACATCAAGATTTTGGACGAATTTTTTAAGAATTTTCAAATTTTCAGATTGGAGGTTCCATATAAGGTCAAAAACTACATACTCAGATCTTCACCAAACTTTGCAGGGATACATTGGATGTCAAGACACGTGGAAAAAACGTACAAAACAAGAGATTGGAGACATCAAGATTTTCGACGAATTTTTTAAGAATTTTCAAATTTTCAGAAAGGATGTTCCAGATAAGGTCAAAAACGACATACTCAGATCTTCACCAAACTTTGCAGGGATCCATTGGAGGTCGAGACACGTGGAAAAAACGTACAAAACAAGAGATTGGAGACATCAAGATTTTGGACGAATTTTTGAAGAATTTTCAAATTTTCAGATGGGAGGTTCCAGATAAGGTCAAAAACTACATACTCAGATCTTCACCAAACTTTGCAGGGATACATTGGATGTCAAGACACGTGGAAAAAACGTACAAAAAAGAGATTGGAGACATCAAGATTTTGGACGAATTTTTTAACAATTTTCAAATTTTCAGAAAGGATGTTCCAGATAAGGTCAAAAACGACATACTCAGATCTTCACCAAACTTTGCATGGATACATTGGATGTCAAGACACGTGGAAAAAACGTACAAAACTAGAGATTGGGGTCATCAAGATTTTGCACGGATTTTTTAGGAATTTTCAAATTTTCAGATGGGAGGTTCCAGATAAGGTCAAAAACTACATACTCAGATCTTCACCAAACTTTGCAGGGATACATTGGATGTCAAGACACGTGGAAAAAACGTACAAAACAAGAGATTGGAGACATCAAGATTTTGGACGAATTTTTTAAGAATTTTCAAATTTTCAGATAGGAGGTTCCATATAAGGTCAAAAACTACATACTCAGATCTTCACCAAACTTTGCATGGATACATTATGTGTCAAGACACGTGGAAAAAACGTACAAAACAAAAGATTGGAGACATCAAGATTTTGGTCGAATTTTTTAAGAATTTTCAAATTTTCAGATGGGAGGTTCCAGATAAGGTCAAAAACTACATACTCAGATCTTCACCAAACTTTGCAGGGATACAATGGATGTCAAGACACGTGGAAAAAACGTACAAAAAAGAGATTGGAGACATCAAGATTTTGGACGAATTTTTTAACAATTTTCAAATTTTCAGAAAGGATGTTCCAGATAAGGTCAAAAACGACATACTCAGATCTTCACCAAACTTTGCATGGATACATTGGATGTCAAGACACGTGGAAAAAACGTACAAAACAAGAGATTGGGGTCATCAAGATTTTGCACGGATTTTTTAGGAATTTTCAAATTTTCAGATGGGAGGTTCCAGATAAGGTCAAAAACTACATACTCAGATCTTCACCAAACTTTGCAGGGATACATTGGATGTCAAGACACGTGGAAAAAACGTACAAAACAAGAGATTGGGGTCATCAAGATTTTGCACGGATTTTTTAGGAATTTTCAAATTTTCAGATGGAAGGTTCCAGATAAGGTCAAAAACTACATACTCAGATCTTCACCAAACTTTGCAGGGATACATTGGATGTGAAGACACGTGGAAAAAACGTACAAAACAAGAGATTGGAGACATCAAGATTTTGGACGAATTTTTTAAGAATTTTCAAATTTTCAGATAGGAGGTACCATATAAGGTCAAAAACTACATACTCAGATCTTCACCAAACTTTGCATGGATACATTATGTGTCAAGACACGTGGAAAAAACGTACAAAACAAAAGATTGGAGACATCAAGATATTGGTCGAATTTTTTAAGAATTTTCAAATTTTCAGATAGGAGGTTCCAGATAAGGTCAAAAACTACATACTCAGATCTTCACCAAACTTTGCAGGGATACATTGGATGTCAAGACACGTGGAAAAAACGTACAAAACAAGAGATAGGAGACATCAAGATTTTGGACGAATTTTTTAACAATTTTCAAATTTTCAGAAAGGATGTTCCAGATAAGGTCAAAAACAACATACTCAGATCTTCACCAAACTTTGCAGGGATACATTGGATGTCAAGACACGTGGAAAAAACGTACAAAACAAGAGATCGGAGACATCAAGATTTTCGACGAATTTTTTAAGAATTTTCAAATTTTCAGATGGGAGGTTCCAGATAAGGTCAAAAACTACATACTCAGATCTTCACCAAACTTTGCAGGGATACATTGGATGTCAAGACACGTGGAAAAAACGTACAAAACAAGAGATTGGAGACATCAAAATTTTGGACGAATTTTTTAAGAATTTTCAAATTTTCAGATAGGAGGTTCCAGATGAGGTCAAAAACTACATACTCAGATCTTCACCAAACTTTGCAGGAATACTTTGCATGTCAAGACACGTGGAAAAAACGTACAAAACAAGAGATCGGAGACATCAAGATTTTCGACGAATTTTTTAAGAATTTTCAAATTTTCAGATAGGAGGTTCCATATAAGGTCAAAAACTACATACTCAGATCTTCACCAAACTTTGCATGGATACATTATGTGTCAAGACACGTGGAAAAAACGTACAAAACAAAAGATTGGAGACATCAAGATTTTGGTCCAATTTTTTAAGAATTTTCAAATTTTCAGATGGGAGGTTCCAGATAAGGTCAAAAACTACATACTCAGATCTTCACCAAACTTTGCAGGGATACATTGGATGTCAAGACACGTGGAAAAAACGTACAAAACAAGAGATTGGAGACATCAAGATTATGGACGAATTTTTTGAGAATTTTCAAATTTTCAGAAAGGAGGTTCCATATAAGGTCAAAAACTACATACTCAGATCTTCACCAAACTTTGCAGGGATACATTGGATGTCAAGACACGTGGAAAAAACGTACAAAACAAGAGATTGGAGACATCAAGATTTTCGACGAATTTTTTAAGAATTTTCAAATTTTCAGAAAGGATGTTCCAGATAAGGTCAAAAACGACATACTCAGATCTTCACCAAACTTTGCAGGGATACATTGGAGGTCGAGACACGTGGAAAAAACGTACAAAACAAGAGATTGGAGACATCAAGATTTTGGACGAATTTTTGAAGAATTTTCAAATTTTCTGATAGGAGGTCCCAGATAAGGTCAAAAACTACATACTCAGATCTCCACCAAACATTGCAGGGATACATTGGATGTCAAGACACGTGGAAAAAACGTACAAAACAAGAGATTGGAGACATCAAGATTTTCGACGAATTTTTGAAGAATTTTCAAATTTTCAGATAGGAGGTTCCAGATAAGGTCAAAAACTACATACTCAGATCTTCACCAAACGTTGCAGGGATACTTTGCATGTCAAGACACGTGGAAAAAACGTACAAAACAAGAGATTGGAGACATCAAGATTTTCGACGAATTTTTTAAGAATTTTCAAATTTTCAGATGGGAGGTTCCAGATAAGGTCAAAAACGACATACTCAGATCTTCACCAAACTTTGCATGGATACATTGGATGTCAAGACACGTGGAAAAAACGTACAAAACAAGAGATTGGGGTCATCAAGATTTTGCACGGATTTTTGAAGAATTTTCAAATTTTCAGATAGGAGGTTCCAGATAAGGTCAAAAACTACATACTCAGATCTTCACCAAACTTTGCAGGGATCCATTGGAGGTCGAGACACGTGGAAAAAACGTACAAAACAAGAGATTGGAGACATCAAGATTTTGGACGAATTTTTGAAGAATTTTCAAATTTTCAGATAGGAGGTTCCAGATAAGGTCTAAAACTACATACTCAGATCTCCACCAAACATTGCAGGAATACATTGGATGTCAAGACACGTGGAAAAAACGTACAAAACAAGAGATTGGAGACATCAAGATTTTCGACGAATTTTTGAAGAATTTTCAAATTTTCAGATGGGAGGTTCCAGATAAGGTCAAAAACTACATACTCAGATCTTCACCAAACTTTGCAGGGATACATTGGATGTCAAGACACGTGGAAAAAACGTACAAAAAAGAGATTGGAGACATCAAGATTTTGGACGAATTTTTTAACAATTTTCAAATTTTCAGAAAGGATGTTCCAGATAAGGTCAAAAACGACATACTCAGATCTTCACCAAACTTTGCATGGATACATTGGATGTCAAGACACGTGGAAAAAACGTACAAAAAAGAGATTGGAGACATCAAGATTTTGGACGAATTTTTTAACAATTTTCAAATTTTCAGAAAGGATGTTCCAGATAAGGTCAAAAACGACATACTCAGATCTTCACCAAACTTTGCATGGATACATTGGATGTCAAGACACGTGGAAAAAACGTACAAAACAAGAGATTGGGGTCATCAAGATTTTGCACGGATTTTTTAGGAATTTTCAAATTTTCAGATGGGAGGTTCCAGATAAGGTCAAAAACTACATACTCAGATCTTCACCAAACTTTGCAGGGATACATTGGATGTCAAGACACGTGGAAAAAACGTACAAAACAAGAGATTGGGGTCATCAAGATTTTGCACGGATTTTTTAGGAATTTTCAAATTTTCAGATGGAAGGTTCCAGATAAGGTCAAAAACTACATACTCAGATCTTCACCAAACTTTGCAGGGATACATTGGATGTGAAGACACGTGGAAAAAACGTACAAAACAAGAGATTGGAGACATCAAGATTTTGGACGAATTTTTTAAGAATTTTCAAATTTTCAGATGGGAGGTTCCAGATAAGGTCAAAAACTACATACTCAGATCTTCACCAAACTTTGCAGGGATACATTGGATGTCAAGACACGTGGAAAAAACGTACAAAAAAGAGATTGGAGACATCAAGATTTTGGACGAATTTTTTAACAATTTTCAAATTTTCAGAAAGGATGTTCCAGATAAGGTCAAAAACGACATACTCAGATCTTCACCAAACTTTGCATGGATACATTGGATGTCAAGACACGTGGAAAAAACGTACAAAAAAGAGATTGGAGACATCAAGATTTTGGACGAATTTTTTAACAATTTTCAAATTTTCAGAAAGGATGTTCCAGATAAGGTCAAAAACGACATACTCAGATCTTCACCAAACTTTGCATGGATACATTGGATGTCAAGACACGTGGAAAAAACGTACAAAACAAGAGATTGGGGTCATCAAGATTTTGCACGGATTTTTTAGGAATTTTCAAATTTTCAGATGGGAGGTTCCAGATAAGGTCAAAAACTACATACTCAGATCTTCACCAAACTTTGCAGGGATACATTGGATGTCAAGACACGTGGAAAAAACGTACAAAACAAGAGATTGGGGTCATCAAGATTTTGCACGGATTTTTTAGGAATTTTCAAATTTTCAGATGGAAGGTTCCAGATAAGGTCAAAAACTACATACTCAGATCTTCACCAAACTTTGCAGGGATACATTGGATGTGAAGACACGTGGAAAAAACGTACAAAACAAGAGATTGGAGACATCAAGATTTTGGACGAATTTTTTAAGAATTTTCAAATTTTCAGATAGGAGGTACCATATAAGGTCAAAAACTACATACTCAGATCTTCACCAAACTTTGCATGGATACATTATGTGTCAAGACACGTGGAAAAAACGTACAAAACAAAAGATTGGAGACATCAAGATATTGGTCGAATTTTTTAAGAATTTTCAAATTTTCAGATGGGAGGTTCCAGATAAGGTCAAAAACTACATACTCAGATCTTCACCAAACTTTGCAGGGATACATTGGATGTCAAGACACGTGGAAAAAACGTACAAAACAAGAGATTGGAGACATCAAGATTATGGACGAATTTTTTGAGAATTTTCAAATTTTCAGAAAGGAGGTTCCATATAAGGTCAAAAACTACATACTCAGATCTTCACCAAACTTTGCAGGGATACATTGGATGTCAAGACACGTGGAAAAAACGTACAAAACAAGAGATTGGAGACATCAAGATTTTCGACGAATTTTTTAAGAATTTTCAAATTTTCAGAAAGGATGTTCCAGATAAGGTCAAAAACGACATACTCAGATCTTCACCAAACTTTGCAGGGATACATTGGAGGTCGAGACACGTGGAAAAAACGTACAAAACAAGAGATTGGAGACATCAAGATTTTGGACGAATTTTTGAAGAATTTTCAAATTTTCTGATAGGAGGTCCCAGATAAGGTCAAAAACTACATACTCAGATCTCCACCAAACATTGCAGGGATACATTGGATGTCAAGACACGTGGAAAAAACGTACAAAACAAGAGATTGGAGACATCAAGATTTTCGACGAATTTTTGAAGAATTTTCAAATTTTCAGATAGGAGGTTCCAGATAAGGTCAAAAACTACATACTCAGATCTTCACCAAACGTTGCAGGGATACTTTGCATGTCAAGACACGTGGAAAAAACGTACAAAACAAGAGATTGGAGACATCAAGATTTTCGACGAATTTTTTAAGAATTTTCAAATTTTCAGATGGGAGGTTCCAGATAAGGTCAAAAACGACATACTCAGATCTTCACCAAACTTTGCATGGATACATTGGATGTCAAGACACGTGGAAAAAACGTACAAAACAAGAGATTGGGGTCATCAAGATTTTGCACGGATTTTTGAAGAATTTTCAAATTTTCAGATAGGAGGTTCCAGATAAGGTCAAAAACTACATACTCAGATCTTCACCAAACTTTGCAGGGATCCATTGGAGGTCGAGACACGTGGAAAAAACGTACAAAACAAGAGATTGGAGACATCAAGATTTTGGACGAATTTTTGAAGAATTTTCAAATTTTCAGATAGGAGGTTCCAGATAAGGTCTAAATCTACATACTCAGATCTCCACCAAACATTGCAGGAATACATTGGATGTCAAGACACGTGGAAAAAACGTACAAAACAAGAGATTGGAGACATCAAGATTTTCGACGAATTTTTGAAGAATTTTCAAATTTTCAGAAAGGATGTTCCAGATGAGGTCAAAAACTACATACTCAGATCTTCACCAAACTTTGCAGGGATCCATTGGAGGTCGAGACACGTGGAAAAAACGTACAAAACAAGAGATTGGAGACATCAAGATTTTCGACGAATTTTTGAAGAATTTTCAAATTTTCAGAAAGGATGTTCCAGATAAGGTCAAAAACGACATACTCAGATCTTCACCAAACTTTGCAGGGATCCATTGGAGGTCGAGACACGTGGAAAAAACGTACAAAACAAGAGATTGGAGACATCAAGATTTTGGACGAATTTTTGAAGAATTTTCAAATTTTCAGATAGGAGGTTCCAGATAAGGTCTAAAACTACATACTCAGATCTCCACCAAACATTGCAGGAATACATTGGATGTCAAGACACGTGGAAAAAACGTACAAAACAAGAGATTGGAGACATCAAGATTTTCGACGAATTTTTGAAGAATTTTCAAATTTTCAGATAGGAGGTTCCAGATAAGGTCAAAAACTACATACTCAGATCTTCACCAAACGTTGCAGGGATACTTTGCATGTCAAGACACGTGGAAAAAACGTACAAAACAAAAGATTGGAGACATCAAGATTTTCGACGAATTTTTTAAGAATTTTCAAATTTTCAGATGGGAGGTTCCAGATAAGGTCAAAAACGACATACTCAGATCTTCACCAAACTTTGCATGGATACATTGGATGTCAAGACACGTGGAAAAAACGTACAAAACAAGAGATTGGAGACATCAAGATTTTGGACGAATTTTTTAAAAATTCTCAAATTTTCAGAAAGGAGGTTCCATATAAGGTCAAAAACTACATACTCAGATCTTCACCAAACTTTGCAGGGATACTTTGGATGTCAAGACACGTGGAAAAAACGTACAAAACAAGAGATTGGGGTCATCAAGATTTTGGACGAATTTTTTAAGAATTTTCAAATTTTCAGATGGGAGGTTCAATATAAGGTCAAAAACTACGTACTCAGATCTTCACCAAACTTTGCAGGGATACATTGGAGGTCGAGACACGTGGAAAAAAAGTACAAAACAAGAGATTGGGGTCATCAAGATTTTGGACGGATTTTTTAGGAATTTTCAAATTTTCAGATGGGAGGTTCCAGATAAGGTCAAAAACTACATACTCAGATCTTCACCAAACATTGCAGGGATACATTGGATGTCAAGACACGTGGAAAAAACGTACAAAACAAGAGATTGGAGACATCAAGATTTTGGACGAATTTTTTAAGAATTTTCAAATTTTCAGATAGGAGGTTCCAGATGAGGTCAAAAACTACATACTCAGATCTTCACCAAACTTTGCAGGAATACTTTGCATGTCAAGACACGTGGAAAAAACGTACAAAACAAGAGATCGGAGACATCAAGATTTTCGACGAATTTTTTAAGAATTTTCAAATTTTCAGATGGGAGGTTCCAGATAAGGTCAAAAACGACATACTCAGATCTTCACCAAACTTTGCAGGGATCCATTGGAGGTCGAGACACGTGGAAAAAACGTACAAAACAAGAGATTGGAGACATCAAGATTTTGGACGAATTTTTTAAGAATTTTCAAATTTTCAGATGGGAGGTTCCAGATAAGGTCAAAAACGACATACTCAGATCTTCACCAAACTTTGCATGGATACATTGGATGTCAAGACACGTGGAAAAAACGTACAAAACAAGAGATTGGAGACATCAAGATTTTGGACGAATTTTTTAAGAATTCTCAAATTTTCAGAAAGGAGGTTCCAGATGAGGTCAAAAACGACATACTCAGATCTTCACCAAACTTTGCAGGGATACTTTGCATGTCAAGACACGTGGAAAAAACGTACAAAACAAGAGATCGGAGACATCAAGATTTTCGACAAATTTTTTAAGAATTTTCAAATTTTCAGATAGGAGGTTCCATATAAGGTCAAAAACTACATACTCAGATCTTCACCAAACTTTGCAGGGATACATTGGAGGTCGAGACACGTGGAAAAAAAGTACAAAACAAGAGATTGGGGTCATCAAGATTTTGGACGGATTTTTTAGGAATTTTCAAATTTTCAGATGGGAGGTTCCAGATAAGGTCAAAAACTACATACTCAGATCTTCACCAAACATTGCAGGGATACATTGGATGTCAAGACACGTGGAAAAAACGTACAAAACAAGAGATTGGAGACATCAAGATTTTGGACGAATTTTTTAAGAATTTTCAAATTTTCAGATAGGAGGTTCCAGATGAGGTCAAAAACTACATACTCAGATCTTCACCAAACTTTGCAGGAATACTTTGCATGTCAAGACACGTGGAAAAAACGTACAAAACAAGAGATCGGAGACATCAAGATTTTCGACGAATTTTTGAAGAATTTTCAAATTTTCAGATAGGAGGTTCCAGATAAGGTCTAAAACTACATACTCAGATCTCCACCAAACATTGCAGGAATACATTGGATGTCAAGACACGTGGAAAAAACGTACAAAACAAGAGATTGGAGACATCAAGATTTTCGACGAATTTTTGAAGAATTTTCAAATTTTCAGATAGGAGGTTCCAGATAAGGTCAAAAACTACATACTCAGATCTTCACCAAACTTTGCAGGGATCCATTGGAGGTCGAGACACGTGGAAAAAACGTACAAAACAAGAGATTGGAGACATCAAGATTTTGGACGAATTTTTGAAGAATTTTCAAATTTTCAGATAGGAGGTTCCAGATAAGGTCTAAAACTACATACTCAGATCTCCACCAAACATTGCAGGAATACATTGGATGTCAAGAAACGTGGAAAAAACGTACAAAACAAGAGATTGGAGACATCAAGATTTTCGACGAATTTTTGAAGAATTTTCAAATTTTCAGAAAGGATGTTCCAGATGAGGTCAAAAACTACATACTCAGATCTTCACCAAACTTTGCAGGGATACTTTGGATGTCAAGACACGTGGAAAAAACGTACAAAACAAGAGATCGGAGACATCAAGATTTTCGACGAATTTTTGAAGAATTTTCAAATTTTCAGATAGGAGGTTCCAGATAAGGTCTAAAACTACATACTCAGATCTCCACCAAACATTGCAGGAATACATTGGATGTCAAGACACGTGGAAAAAACGTACAAAACAAGAGATTGGAGACATCAAGATTTTCGACGAATTTTTGAAGAATTTTCAAATTTTCAGAAAGGATGTTCCAGATAAGGTCATAAACGACATACTCAGATCTTCACCAAACTTTGCAGGGATCCATTGGAGGTCGAGACACGTGGAAAAAACGTACAAAACAAGAGATTGGAGACATCAAGATTTTGGACGAATTTTTGAATAATTTTCAAATTTTCAGAAAGGATGTTCCAGATAAGGTCAAAAACGACATACTCAGATCTTCACCAAACTTTGCAGGGATACATTGGAGGTCGAGACACGTGGAAAAAACGTACAAAACAAGAGATTGGAGACATCAAGATTTTGGACGAATTTTTGAAGATTTTTCAAATTTTCTGATAGGAGGTCCCAGATAAGGTCAAAAACTACATACTCAGATCTCCACCAAACATTGCAGGGATACATTGGATGTCAAGACACGTGGAAAAAACGTACAAAACAAGAGATTGGAGACATCAAGATTTTCGATGAATTTTTGAAGAATTTTCAAATTTTCAGATAGGAGGTTCCAGATAAGGTCAAAAACTACATACTCAGATCTTCACCAAACGTTGCAGGGATACTTTGCATGTCAAGACACGTGGAAAAAACGTACAAAACAAGAGATTGGAGACATCAAGATTTTCGACGAATTTTTTAAGAATTTTCAAATTTTCAGATGGGAGGTTCCAGATAAGGTCAAAAACGACATACTCAGATCTTCACCAAACTTTGCATGGATACATTGGATGTCAAGACACGTGGAAAAAACGTACAAAACAAGAGATTGGGGTCATCAAGATTTTGCACGGATTTTTGAAGAATTTTCAAATTTTCAGATAGGAGGTTCCAGATAAGGTCAAAAACTACATACTCAGATCTTCACCAAACTTTGCAGGGATCCATTGGAGGTCGAGACACGTGGAAAAAACGTACAAAACAAGAGATTGGAGACATCAAGATTTTGGACGAATTTTTGAAGAATTTTCAAATTTTCAGATAGGAGGTTCCAGATAAGGTCTAAAACTACATACTCAGATCTCCACCAAACATTGCAGGAATACATTGGATGTCAAGACACGTGGAAAAAACGTACAAAACAAGAGATTGGAGACATCAAGATTTTCGACGAATTTTTGAAGAATTTTCAAATTTTCAGAAAGGATGTTCCAGATGAGGTCAAAAACTACATACTCAGATCTTCACCAAACTTTGCAGGGATCCATTGGAGGTCGAGACACGTGGAAAAAACGTACAAACAAGAGATCGGAGACATCAAGATTTTCGACGAATATTTGAAGAATTTTCAAATTTTCAGATAGGAGGTTCCAGATAAGGTCTAAAACTACATACTCAGATCTCCACCAAACATTGCAGGAATACATTGGATGTCAAGACACGTGGAAAAAACGTACAAAACAAGAGATTGGAGACATCAAGATTTTCGACGAATTTTTGAAGAATTTTCAAATTTTCAGAAAGGATGTTCCAGATAAGGTCAAAAACGACATACTCAGATCTTCACCAAACTTTGCAGGGATCCATTGGAGGTCGAGACACGTGGAAAAAACGTACAAAACAAGAGATTGGAGACATCAAGATTTTGGACGAATTTTTGAAGAATTTTCAAATTTTCAGATAGGAGGTTCCAGATAAGGTCTAAAACTACATACTCAGATCTCCACCAAACATTGCAGGAATACATTGGATGTCAAGACACGTGGAAAAAACGTACAAAACAAGAGATTGGAGACATCAAGATTTTCGACGAATTTTTGAAGAATTTTCAAATTTTCAGATAGGAGGTTCCAGATAAGGTCAAAAACTACATACTCAGATCTTCACCAAACGTTGCAGGGATACTTTGCATGTCAAGACACGTGGAAAAAACGTACAAAACAAAAGATTGGAGACATCAAGATTTTCGACGAATTTTTTAAGAATTTTCAAATTTTCAGATGGGAGGTTCCAGATAAGGTCAAAAACGACATACTCAGATCTTCACCAAACTTTGCATGGATACATTGGATGTCAAGACACGTGGAAAAAACGTACAAAACAAGAGATTGGAGACATCAAGATTTTGGACGAATTTTTTAAGAATTCTCAAATTTTCAGAAAGGAGGTTCCATATAAGGTCAAAAACTACATACTCAGATCTTCACCAAACTTTGCAGGGATACTTTGGAGGTCAAGACACGTGGAAAAAAACGTACAAAACAAGAGATTGGGGTCATCAAGATTTTGGACGAATTTTTTAAGAATTTTCAAATTTTCAGATGGGAGGTTCAATATAAGGTCAAAAACTACGTACTCAGATCTTCACCAAACTTTGCAGGGATACATTGGAGGTCGAGACACGTGGAAAAAAAGTACAAAACAAGAGATTGGGGTCATCAAGATTTTGGACGGATTTTTTAGGAATTTTCAAATTTTCAGATGGGAGGTTCCAGATAAGGTCAAAAACTACATACTCAGATCTTCACCAAACATTGCAGGGATACATTGGATGTCAAGACACGTGGAAAAAACGTACAAAACAAGAGATTGGAGACATCAAGATTTTGGACGAATTTTTTAAGAATTTTCAAATTTTCAGATAGGAGGTTCCAGATGAGGTCAAAAACTACATACTCAGATCTTCACCAAACTTTGCAGGAATACTTTGCATGTCAAGACACGTGGAAAAAACGTACAAAACAAGAGATCGGAGACATCAAGATTTTCGACGAATTTTTTAAGAATTTTCAAATTTTCAGATGGGAGGTTCCAGATAAGGTCAAAAACGACATACTCAGATCTTCACCAAACTTTGCAGGGATCCATTGGAGGTCGAGACACGTGGAAAAAACGTACAAAACAAGAGATTGGAGACATCAAGATTTTGGACGAATTTTTTAAGAATTTTCAAATTTTCAGATGGGAGGTTCCAGATAAGGTCAAAAACGACATACTCAGATCTTCACCAAACTTTGCATGGATACATTGGATGTCAAGACACGTGGAAAAAACGTACAAAACAAGAGATTGGAGACATCAAGATTTTGGACGAATTTTTTAAGAATTCTCAAATTTTCAGAAAGGAGGTTCCAGATGAGGTCAAAAACGACATACTCAGATCTTCACCAAACTTTGCAGGGATACTTTGCATGTCAAGACACGTGGAAAAAACGTACAAAACAAGAGATCGGAGACATCAAGATTTTCGACAAATTTTTTAAGAATTTTCAAATTTTCAGATAGGAGGTTCCAGATAAGGTCAAAAACTACATACTCAGATCTTCACCAAACTTTGCAGGGATACATTGGAGGTCGAGACACGTGGAAAAAAAGTACAAAACAAGAGATTGGGGTCATCAAGATTTTGGACGGATTTTTTAGGAATTTTCAAATTTTCAGATGGGAGGTTCCAGATAAGGTCAAAAACTACATACTCAGATCTTCACCAAACATTGCAGGGATACATTGGATGTCAAGTCACGTGGAAAAAACGTACAAAACAAGAGATTGGAGACATCAAGATTTTGGACGAATTTTTTAAGAATTTTCAAATTTTCAGATAGGAGGTTCCAGATGAGGTCAAAAACTACATACTCAGATCTTCACCAAACTTTGCAGGAATACTTTGCATGTCAAGACACGTGGAAAAAACGTACAAAACAAGAGATCGGAGACATCAAGATTTTCGACGAATTTTTGAAGAATTTTCAAATTTTCAGATAGGAGGTTCCAGATAAGGTCTAAAACTACATACTCAGATCTCCACCAAACATTGCAGGAATACATTGGATGTCAAGACACGTGGAAAAAACGTACAAAACAAGAGATTGGAGACATCAAGATTTTCGACGAATTTTTGAAGAATTTTCAAATTTTCAGATAGGAGGTTCCAGATAAGGTCAAAAACTACATACTCAGATCTTCACCAAACTTTGCAGGGATCCATTGGAGGTCGAGACACGTGGAAAAAACGTACAAAACAAGAGATTGGAGACATCAAGATTTTGGACGAATTTTTGAAGAATTTTCAAATTTTCAGATAGGAGGTTCCAGATAAGGTCTAAAACTACATACTCAGATCTCCACCAAACATTGCAGGAATACATTGGATGTCAAGACACGTGGAAAAAACGTACAAAACAAGAGATTGGAGACATCAAGATTTTCGACGAATTTTTGAAGAATTTTCAAATTTTCAGAAAGGATGTTCCAGATGAGGTCAAAAACTACATACTCAGATCTTCACCAAACTTTGCAGGGATACTTTGGATGTCAAGACACGTGGAAAAAACGTACAAAACAAGAGATCGGAGACATCAAGATTTTCGACGAATTTTTGAAGAATTTTCAAATTTTCAGATAGGAGGTTCCAGATAAGGTCTAAAACTACATACTCAGATCTCCACCAAACATTGCAGGAATACATTGGATGTCAAGACACGTGGAAAAAACGTACAAAACAAGAGATTGGAGACATCAAGATTTTCGACGAATTTTTGAAGAATTTTCAAATTTTCAGAAAGGATGTTCCAGATAAGGTCATAAACGACATACTCAGATCTTCACCAAACTTTGCAGGGATCCATTGGAGGTCGAGACACGTGGAAAAAACGTACAAAACAAGAGATTGGAGACATCAAGATTTTGGACGAATTTTTGAATAATTTTCAAATTTTCAGAAAGGATGTTCCAGATAAGGTCAAAAACGACATACTCAGATCTTCACCAAACTTTGCAGGGATACATTGGAGGTCGAGACACGTGGAAAAAACGTACAAAACAAGAGATTGGAGACATCAAGATTTTGGACGAATTTTTGAAGAATTTTCAAATTTTCTGATAGGAGGTCCCAGATAAGGTCAAAAACTACATACTCAGATCTCCACCAAACATTGCAGGGATACATTGGATGTCAAGACACGTGGAAAAAACGTACAAAACAAGAGATTGGAGACATCAAGATTTTCGACGAATTTTTGAAGAATTTTCAAATTTTCAGATAGGAGGTTCCAGATAAGGTCAAAAACTACATACTCAGATCTTCACCAAACGTTGCAGGGATACTTTGCATGTCAAGACACGTGGAAAAAACGTACAAAACAAGAGATTGGAGACATCAAGATTTTCGACGAATTTTTTAAGAATTTTCAAATTTTCAGATGGGAGGTTCCAGATAAGGTCAAAAACGACATACTCAGATCTTCACCAAACTTTGCATGGATACATTGGATGTCAAGACACGTGGAAAAAACGTACAAAACAAGAGATTGGGGTCATCAAGATTTTGCACGGATTTTTTAGGAATTTTCAAATTTTCAGATGGGAGGTTCCAGATAAGGTCAAAAACTACATACTCAGATCTTCACCAAACTTTGCAGGGATACATTGGATGTCAAGACACGTGGAAAAAACGTACAAAACAAGAGATTGGAGACATCAAGATTTTGGACGAATTTTTTAAGAATTTTCAAATTTTCAGATAGGAGGTTCCATATAAGGTCAAAAACTACATACTCAGATCTTCACCAAACTTTGCATGGATACATTATGTGTCAAGACACGTGGAAAAAACGTACAAAACAAAAGATTGGAGACATCAAGATTTTGGTCGAATTTTTTAAGAATTTTCAAATTTTCAGATGGGAGGTTCCAGATAAGGTCAAAAACTACATACTCAGATCTTCACCAAACTTTGCAGGGATACATTGGATGTCAAGACACGTGGAAAAAACGTACAAAAAAGAGATTGGAGACATCAAGATTTTGGACGATTTTTTTAAGAATTTTCAAATTTTCAGAAAGGATGTTCCAGATAAGGTCAAAAACGACATACTCAGATCTTCACCAAACTTTGCAGGGATACATTGGATATCAAGACACGTGGAAAAAACGTACAAAACAAGAGATTGGAGACATCAAGATTTTGGACGAATTTTTTAAGAATTTTCAAATTTTCAGAAAGGATGTTCCAGATAAGGTCAAAAACGACATACTCAGATCTTCACCAAACTTTGCAGGGATCCATTGGAGGTCGAGACACGTGGAAAAAACGTACAAAACAAGAGATTGGAGACATCAAGATTTTGGACGAATTTTTGAAGAATTTTCAAATTTTCAGATAGGAGGTTCCAGATAAGGTCTAAAACTACATACTCAGATCTCCACCAAACATTGCAGGAATACATTGGATGTCAAGACACGTGGAAAAAACGTACAAAACAAGAGATTGGAGACATCAAAATTTTGGACGAATTTTTTAAGAATTTTCAAATTTTCAGATAGGAGGTTCCAGATGAGGTCAAAAACTACATACTCAGATCTTCACCAAACTTTGCAGGAATACTTTGCATGTCAAGACACGTGGAAAAAACGTACAAAACAAGAGATCGGAGACATCAAGATTTTCGACGAATTTTTTAAGAATTTTCAAATTTTCAGATGGGAGGTTCCAGATAAGGTCAAAAACGACATACTCAGATCTTCACCAAACTTTGCATGGATACATTGGATGTCAAGACACGTGGAAAAAACATACAAAACATAGGATTGGTGACATCAAGATTTTGGACGAATTTTTTAAGAATTTTCAAATTTTCAGATAGGAGGTTCCATATAAGGTCAAAAACTACATACTCAGATCTTCACCAAACTTTGCAGGGATACATTGGAGGTCGAGACACGTGGAAAAAAAGTACAAAACAAGAGATTGGGGTCATCAAGGTTTTGGACGGATTTTTTAGGAATTTTCAAATTTTCAGATGGGAGGTTCCAGATAAGGTCAAAAACTACATACTCAGATCTTCACCAAACATTGCAGGGATACATTGGATGTCAAGACACGTGGAAAGAACGTACAAAACAAGAGATTGGAGACATCAAGATTTTGGACGAATTTTTTAAGAATTTTCAAATTTTCAGATAGGAGGTTCCAGATGAGGTCAAAAACTACATACTCAGATCTTCACCAAACTTTGCAGGAATACTTTGCATGTCAAGACACGTGGAAAAAACGTACAAAACAAGAGATCGGAGACATCAAGATTTTCGACGAATTTTTTAAGAATTTTCAAATATTCAGATGGGAGGTTCCAGATAAGGTCAAAAACGACATACTCAGATCTTCACCAAACTTTGCAGGGATCCATTGGAGGTCGAGACACGTGGAAAACACGTACAAAACAAGAGATTGGAGACATCAAGATTTTGGACGAATTTTTTAAGAATTTTCAAATTTTCAGATAGGAGGTTCCAGATGAGGTCAAAAACTACATACTCAGATCTTCACCAAACTTTGCAGGAATACTTTGCATGTCAAGACACGTGGAAAAATCGTACAAAACAAGAGATTGGAGACATCAAGATTTTTGACGAATTTTTGAAGAATTTTCAAATTTTCAGAAAGGATGTTCCAGATAAGGTCAAAAACGACATACTCAGATCTTCACCAAACTTTGCAGGGATCCATTGGAGGTCGAGACACGTGGAAAAAACGTACAAAACAAGAGATTGGAGACATCAAGATTTTGGACGAATTTTTGAATAATTTTCAAATTTTCAGAAAGGATGTTCCAGATAAGGTCAAAAACGACATACTCAGATCTTCACCAAACTTTGCAGGGATACATTGGAGGTCGAGACACGTGGAAAAAACGTACAAAACAAGAGATTGGAGACATCAAGATTTTCGACGAATTTTTTAAGAATTTTCAAATTTTCAGATGGGAGGTTCCAGATAAGTTCAAAAACGACATACTCAGATCTTCACCAAACTTTGCATGGATACATTGGATGTCAAGACACGTGGAAAAAACGTACAAAACAAGAGATTGGGGTCATCAAGATTTTGCACGGATTTTTTAGGAATTTTCAAATTTTCAGATGGGAGGTTCCAGATAAGGTCAAAAACTACATACTCAGATCTTCACCAAACTTTGCAGGGATACATTGGATGTCAAGACACGTGGAAAAAACGTACAAAACAAGAGATTGGAGACATCAAGATTTTGGACGAATTTTTTAAGAATTTTCAAATTTTCAGATAGGAGGTTCCATATAAGGTCAAAAACTACATACTCAGATCTTCACCAAACTTTGCATGGATACATTATGTGTCAAGACACGTGGAAAAAACGTACAAAACAAAAGATTGGAGACATCAAGATTTTGGTCGAATTTTTTAAGAATTTTCAAATTTTCAGATGGGAGGTTCCAGATAAGGTCAAAAACTACATACTCAGATCTTCACCAAACTTTGCAGGGATACATTGGATGTCAAGACACGTGGAAAAAACGTACAAAAAAGAGATTGGAGACATCAAGATTTTGGACGAATTTTTTAACAATTTTCAAATTTTCAGAAAGGATGTTCCAGATAAGGTCAAAAACGACATACTCAGATCTTCACCAAACTTTGCAGGGATACATTGGATATCAAGACACGTGGAAAAAACGTACAAAACAAGAGATTGGAGACATCAAGATTTTGGACGAATTTTTTAAGAATTTTCAAATTTTCAGAAAGGATGTTCCAGATAAGGTCAAAAACGACATACTCAGATCTTCACCAAACTTTGCAGGGATCCATTGGAGGTCGAGACACGTGGAAAAAACGTACAAAACAAGAGATTGGAGACATCAAGATTTTGGACGAATTTTTGAAGAATTTTCAAATTTTCAGATAGGAGGTTCCAGATAAGGTCTAAAACTACATACTCAGATCTCCACCAAACATTGCAGGAATACATTGGATGTCAAGACACGTGGAAAAAACGTACAAAACAAGAGATTGGAGACATCAAGATTTTCGACGAATTTTTGAAGAATTTTCAAATTTTCAGATAGGAGGTTCCAGATAAGGTCAAAAACTACATACTCAGATCTTCACCAAACGTTGCAGGGATACTTTGCATGTCAAGACACGTGGAAAAAACGTACAAAACAAAAGATTGGAGACATCAAGATTTTCGACGAATTTTTTAAGAATTTTCAAATTTTCAGATGGGAGGTTCCAGATAAGGTCAAAAACGACATACTCAGATCTTCACCAAACTTTGCATGGATACATTGGATGTCAAGACACGTGGAAAAAACGTACAAAACAAGAGATTGGAGACATCAAGATTTTGGACGAATTTTTTAAGAATTCTCAAATTTTCAGAAAGGAGGTTCCATATAAGGTCAAAAACTACATACTCAGATCTTCACCAAACTTTGCAGGGATACTTTGGATGTCAAGACACGTGGAAAAAACGTACAAAACAAGAGATTGGGGTCATCAAGATTTTGGACGAATTTTTTAAGAATTTTCAAATTTTCAGATGGGAGGTTCAATATAAGGTCAAAAACTACGTACTCAGATCTTCACCAAACTTTGCAGGGATACATTGGAGGTCGAGACACGTGGAAAAAAAGTACAAAACAAGAGATTGGGGTCATCAAGATTTTGGACGGATTTTTTAGGAATTTTCAAATTTTCAGATGGGAGGTTCCAGATAAGATCAAAAACTACATACTCAGATCTTCACCAAACATTGCAGGGATACATTGGATGTCAAGACACGTGGAAAAAACGTACAAAACAAGAGATTGGAGACATCAAGATTTTGGACGAATTTTTTAAGGATTTTCAAATTTTCAGATAGGAGGTTCCAGATGAGGTCAAAAACTACATACTCAGATCTTCACCAAACTTTGCAGGAATACTTTGCATGTCAAGACACGTGGAAAAAACGTACAAAACAAGAGATCGGAGACATCAAGATTTTCGACGAATTTTTTAAGAATTTTCAAATTTTCAGATGGGAGGTTCCAGATAAGGTCAAAAACGACATACTCAGATCTTCACCAAACTTTGCAGGGATCCATTGGAGGTCGAGACACGTGGAAAAAACGTACAAAACAAGAGATTGGAGACATCAAGATTTTGGACGAATTTTTTAAGAATTTTCAAATTTTCAGATGGGAGGTTCCAGATAAGGTCAAAAACGACATACTCAGATCTTCACCAAACTTTGCATGGATACATTGGATGTCAAGACACGTGGAAAAAACGTGCAAAACAAGAGATTGGAGACATCAAGATTTTGGACGAATTTTTTAAGAATTCTCAAATTTTCAGAAAGGAGGTTCCAGATGAGGTCAAAAACGACATACTCAGATCTTCACCAAACTTTGCAGGGATACTTTGCATGTCAAGACACGTGGAAAAAACGTACAAAACAAGAGATCGGAGACATCAAGATTTTCGACAAATTTTTTAAGAATTTTCAAATTTTCAGATAGGAGGTTCCATATAAGGTCAAAAACTACATACTCAGATCTTCACCAAACTTTGCAGGGATACATTGGAGGTCGAGACACGTGGAAAAAAAGTACAAAACAAGAGATTGGGGTCATCAAGATTTTGGACGGAATTTTTAGGAATTTTCAAATTTTCAGATGGGAGGTTCCAGATAAGGTCAAAAACTACATACTCAGATCTTCACCAAACATTGCAGGGATACATTGGATGTCAAGACACGTGGAAAAAACGTACAAAACAAGAGATTGGAGACATCAAGATTTTGGACGAATTTTTTAAGAATTTTCAAATTTTCAGATAGGAGGTTCCAGATGAGGTCAAAAACTACATACTCAGATCTTCACCAAACTTTGCAGGAATACTTTGCATGTCAAGACACGTGGAAAAAACGTACAAAACAAGAGATCGGAGACATCAAGATTTTCGACGAATTTTTGAAGAATTTTCAAATTTTCAGATAGGAGGTTCCAGATAAGGTCTAAAACTACATACTCAGATCTCCACCAAACATTGCAGGAATACATTGGATGTCAAGACACGTGGAAAAAACGTACAAAACAAGAGATTGGAGACATCAAGATTTTCGACGAATTTTTGAAGAATTTTCAAATTTTCAGATAGGAGGTTCCAGATAAGGTCAAAAACTACATACTCAGATCTTCACCAAACTTTGCAGGGATCCATTGGAGGTCGAGACACGTGGAAAAAACGTACAAAACAAGAGATTGGAGACATCAAGATTTTGGACGAATTTTTGAAGAATTTTCAAATTTTCAGATAGGAGGTTCCAGATAAGGTCTAAAACTACATACTCAGATCTCCACCAAACATTGCAGGAATACATTGGATGTCAAGACACGTGGAAAAAACGTACAAAACAAGAGATTGGAGACATCAAGATTTTCGACGAATTTTTGAAGAATTTTCAAATTTTCAGAAAGGATGTTCCAGATGAGGTCAAAAACTACATACTCAGATCTTCACCAAACTTTGCAGGGATACTTTGGATGTCAAGACACGTGGAAAAAACGTACAAAACAAGAGATCGGAGACATCAAGATTTTCGACGAATTTTTGAAGAATTTTCAAATTTTCAGATAGGAGGTTCCAGATAAGGTCTAAAACTACATACTCAGATCTCCACCAAACATTGCAGGAATACATTGGATGTCAAGACACGTGGAAAAAACGTACAAAACAAGAGATTGGAGACATCAAGATTTTCGACGAATTTTTGAAGAATTTTCAAATTTTCAGAAAGGATGTTCCAGATAAGGTCATAAACGACATACTCAGATCTTCACCAAACTTTGCAGGGATCCATTGGAGGTCGAGACACGTGGAAAAAACGTACAAAACAAGAGATTGGAGACATCAAGATTTTGGACGAATTTTTGAATAATTTTCAAATTTTCAGAAAGGGTGTTCCAGATAAGGTCAAAAACGACATACTCAGATCTTCACCAAACTTTGCAGGGATACATTGGAGGTCGAGACACGTGGAAAAAACGTACAAAACAAGAGATTGGAGACATCAAGATTTTGGACGAATTTTTGAAGAATTTTCAAATTTTCTGATAGGAGGTCCCAGATAAGGTCAAAAACTACATACTCAGATCTCCACCAAACATTGCAGGGATACATTGGATGTCAAGACACGTGGAAAAAACGTACAAAACAAGAGATTGGAGACATCAAGATTTTCGACGAATTTTTGAAGAATTTTCAAATTTTCAGATAGGAGGTTCCAGATTAGGTCAAAAACTACATACTCAGATCTTCACCAAACGTTGCAGGGATACTTTGCATGTCAAGACACGTGGAAAAAACGTACAAAACAAGAGATTGGAGACATCAAGATTTTCGACGAATTTTTTAAGAATTTTCAAATTTTCAGATGGGAGGTTCCAGATAAGGTCAAAAACGACATACTCAGATCTTCACCAAACTTTGCATGGATACATTGGATGTCAAGACACGTGGAAAAAACGTACAAAACAAGAGATTGGGGTCATCAAGATTTTGCACGGATTTTTTAGGAATTTTCAAATTTTCAGATGGGAGGTTCCAGATAAGGTCAAAAACTACATACTCAGATCTTCACCAAACTTTGCAGGGATACATTGGATGTCAAGACACGTGGAAAAAACGTACAAAACAAGAGATTGGAGACATCAAGATTTTGGACGAATTTTTTAAGAATTTTCAAATTTTCAGATAGGAGGTTCCATATAAGGTCAAAAACTACATACTCAGATCTTCACCAAACTTTGCATGGATACATTATGTGTCAAGACACGTGGAAAAAACGTACAAAACAAAAGATTGGAGACATCAAGATTTTGGTCGAATTTTTTAAGAATTTTCAAATTTTCAGATGGGAGGTTCCAGATAAGGTCAAAAACTACATACTCAGATCTTCACCAAACTTTGCAGGGATACATTGGATGTCAAGACACGTGGAAAAAACGTACAAAAAAGAGATTGGAGACATCAAGATTTTGGACGAATTTTTTAACAATTTTCAAATTTTCAGAAAGGATGTTCCAGATAAGGTCAAAAACGACATACTCAGATCTTCACCAAACTTTGCAGGGATACATTGGATATCAAGACACGTGGAAAAAACGTACAAAACAAGAGATTGGAGACATCAAGATTTTGGACGAATTTTTTAAGAATTTTCAAATTTTCAGAAAGGATGTTCCAGATAAGGTCAAAAACGACATACTCAGATCTTCACCAAACTTTGCAGGGATCCATTGGAGGTCGAGACACGTGGAAAAAACGTACAAAACAAGAGATTGGAGACATCAAGATTTTGGACGAATTTTTGAAGAATTTTCAAATTTTCAGATAGGAGGTTCCAGATAAGGTCTAAAACTACATACTCAGATCTCCACCAAACATTGCAGGAATACATTGGATGTCAAGACACGTGGAAAAAACGTACAAAACAAGAGATTGGAGACATCAAAATTTTGGACGAATTTTTTAAGAATTTTCAAATTTTCAGATAGGAGGTTCCAGATGAGGTCAAAAACTACATACTCAGATCTTCACCAAACTTTGCAGGAATACTTTGCATGTCAAGACACGTGGAAAAAACGTACAAAACAAGAGATCGGAGACATCAAGATTTTCGACGAATTTTTTAAGAATTTTCAAATTTTCAGATGGGAGGTTCCAGATAAGGTCAAAAACGACATACTCAGATCTTCACCAAACTTTGCATGGATACATTGGATGTCAAGACACGTGGAAAAAACATACAAAACATAGGATTGGTGACATCAAGATTTTGGACGAATTTTTTAAGAATTTTCAAATTTTCAGATAGGAGGTTCCATATAAGGTCAAAAACTACATACTCAGATCTTCACCAAACTTTGCAGGGATACATTGGAGGTCGAGACACGTGGAAAAAAAGTACAAAACAAGAGATTGGGGTCATCAAGATTTTGGACGGATTTTTTAGGAATTTTCAAATTTTCAGATGGGAGGTTCCAGATAAGGTCAAAAACTACATACTCAGATCTTCACCAAACATTGCAGGGATACATTGGATGTCAAGACACGTGGAAAGAACGTACAAAACAAGAGATTGGAGACATCAAGATTTTGGACGAATTTTTTAAGAATTTTCAAATTTTCAGATAGGAGGTTCCAGATGAGGTCAAAAACTACATACTCAGATCTTCACCAAACTTTGCAGGAATACTTTGCATGTCAAGACACGTGGAAAAAACGTACAAAACAAGAGATCGGAGACATCAAGATTTTCGACGAATTTTTTAAGAATTTTCAAATATTCAGATGGGAGGTTCCAGATAAGGTCAAAAACGACATACTCAGATCTTCACCAAACTTTGCAGGGATCCATTGGAGGTCGAGACACGTGGAAAAAACGTACAAAACAAGAGATTGGAGACATCAAGATTTTGGACGAATTTTTTAAGAATTTTCAAATTTTCAGATAGGAGGTTCCAGATGAGGTCAAAAACTACATACTCAGATCTTCACCAAACTTTGCAGGAATACTTTGCATGTCAAGACACGTGGAAAAAACGTACAAAACAAGAGATTGGAGACATCAAGATTTTTGACGAATTTTTGAAGAATTTTCAAATTTTCAGAAAGGATGTTCCAGATAAGGTCAAAAACGACATACTCAGATCTTCACCAAACTTTGCAGGGATCCATTGGAGGTCGAGACACGTGGAAAAAACGTACAAAACAAGAGATTGGAGACATCAAGATTTTGGACGAATTTTTGAATAATTTTCAAATTTTCAGAAAGGATGTTCCAGATAAGGTCAAAAACGACATACTCAGATCTTCACCAAACTTTGCAGGGATACATTGGAGGTCGAGACACGTGGAAAAAACGTACAAAACAAGAGATTGGAGACATCAAGATTTTCGACGAATTTTTTAAGAATTTTCAAATTTTCAGATGGGAGGTTCCAGATAAGGTCAAAAACGACATACTCAGATCTTCACCAAACTTTGCATGGATACATTGGATGTCAAGACACGTGGAAAAAACGTACAAAACAAGAGATTGGGGTCATCAAGATTTTGCACGGATTTTTTAGGAATTTTCAAATTTTCAGATGGGAGGTTCCAGATAAGGTCAAAAACTACATACTCAGATCTTCACCAAACTTTGCAGGGATACATTGGATGTCAAGACACGTGGAAAAAACGTACAAAACAAGAGATTGGAGACATCAAGATTTTGGACGAATTTTTTAAGAATTTTCAAATTTTCAGATAGGAGGTTCCATATAAGGTCAAAAACTACATACTCAGATCTTCACCAAACTTTGCATGGATACATTATGTGTCAAGACACGTGGAAAAAACGTACAAAACAAAAGATTGGAGACATCAAGATTTTGGTCGAATATTTTAAGAATTTTCAAATTTTCAGATGGGAGGTTCCAGATAAGGTCAAAAACTACATACTCAGATCTTCACCAAACTTTGCAGGGATACATTGGATGTCAAGACACGTGGAAAAAACGTACAAAAAAGAGATTGGAGACATCAAGATTTTGGACGAATTTTTTAACAATTTTCAAATTTTCAGAAAGGATGTTCCAGATAAGGTCAAAAACGACATACTCAGATCTTCACCAAACTTTGCAGGGATACATTGGATATCAAGACACGTGGAAAAAACGTACAAAACAAGAGATTGGAGACATCAAGATTTTGGACGAATTTTTTAAGAATTTTCAAATTTTCAGAAAGGATGTTCCAGATAAGGTCAAAAACGACATACTCAGATCTTCACCAAACTTTGCAGGGATCCATTGGAGGTCGACACACGTGGAAAAAACGTACAAAACAAGAGATTGGAGACATCAAGATTTTGGACGAATTTTTGAAGAATTTTCAAATTTTCAGATAGGAGGTTCCAGATAAGGTCTAAAACTACATACTCAGATCTCCACCAAACATTGCAGGAATACATTGGATGTCAAGACACGTGGAAAAAACGTACAAAACAAGAGATTGGAGACATCAAAATTTTGGACGAATTTTTTAAGAATTTTCAAATTTTCAGATAGGAGGTTCCAGATGAGGTCAAAAACTACATACTCAGATCTTCACCAAACTTTGCAGGAATACTTTGCATGTCAAGACACGTGGAAAAAACGTACAAAACAAGAGATCGGAGACATCAAGTTTTTCGACGAATTTTTTAAGAATTTTCAAATTTTCAGATGGGAGGTTCCAGATAAGGTCAAAAACGACATACTCAGATCTTCACCAAACTTTGCATGGATACATTGGATGTCAAGACACGTGGAAAAAACATACAAAACATAGGATTGGTGACATCAAGATTTTGGACGAATTTTTTAAGAATTTTCAAATTTTCAGATAGGAGGTTCCATATAAGGTCAAAAACTACATACTCAGATCTTCACCAAACTTTGCAGGGATACATTGGAGGTCGAGACACGTGGAAAAAAAGTACAAAACAAGAGATTGGGGTCATCAAGATTTTGGACGGATTTTTTAGGAATTTTCAAATTTTCAGATGGGAGGTTCCAGATAAGGTCAAAAACTACATACTCAGATCTTCACCAAACATTGCAGGGATACATTGGATGTCAAGACACGTGGAAAAAACGTACAAAACAAGAGATTGGAGACATCAAGATTTTGGACGAATTTTTTAAGAATTTTCAAATTTTCAGATAGGAGGTTCCAGATGAGGTCAAAAACTACATACTCAGATCTTCACCAAACTTTGCAGGAATACTTTGCATGTCAAGACACGTGGAAAAAACGTACAAAACAAGAGATCGGAGACATCAAGATTTTCGACGAATTTTTTAAGAATTTTCAAATTTTTAGATGGGAGGTTCCAGATAAGGTCAAAAACGACATACTCAGATCTTCACCAAACTTTGCAGGGATCCATTGGAGGTCGAGACACGTGGAAAAAACGTACAAAACAAGAGATTGGAGACATCAAGATTTTGGACGAATTTTTTAAGAATTTTCAAATTTTCAGATAGGAGGTTCCATATAAGGTCAAAAACTACATACTCAGATCTTCACCAAACTTTGCATGGATACATTGGATGTCAAGACACGTGGAAAAAACATACAAAACATAGGATTCGGAACATCAAGATTTTGGTCGAATTTTTTAAGAATTTTCAAATTTTCAGATAGGAGGTTCCATATAAAGTCAAAAACTACATACTCAGATCTTCACCAAACATTGCAGGAATACATTGGATGTCAAGACACGTGGAAAAAAAGGACAAAACAAGAGATTGGGGTCATCAAGATTTTGCACGGATTTTTTAGGAATTTTCAAATTTTCAGATGGGAGGTTCCAGATAAGGTCAAAAACTACATACTCAGATCTTCACCAAACTTTGCAGGGATACATTGGATGTCAAGACACGTGGAAAAAACGTACAAAACAAGAGATTGGAGACATCAAGATTTTGGACGAATTTTTTAAGAATTTTCAAATTTTCAGATAGGAGGTTCCATATAAGGTCAAAAACTACATACTCAGATCTTCACCAAACTTTGCATGGATACATTATGTGTCAAGACACGTGGAAAAAACGTACAAAACAAAAGATTGGAGACATCAAGATTTTGGTCGAATTTTTTAAGAATTTTCAAATTTTCAGATGGGAGGTTCCAGATAAGGTCAAAAACTACATACTCAGATCTTCACCAAACTTTGCAGGGATACATTGGATGTCAAGACACGTGGAAAAAACGTACAAAAAAGAGATTGGAGACATCAAGATTTTGGACGAATTTTTTAACAATTTTCAAATTTTCAGAAAGGATGTTCCAGATAAGGTCAAAAACGACATACTCAGATCTTCACCAAACTTTGCAGGGATACATTGGATATCAAGACACGTGGAAAAAACGTACAAAACAAGAGATTGGAGACATCAAGATTTTGGACGAATTTTTTAAGAATTTTCAAATTTTCAGATAGGAGGTTCCAGATAAGGTCAAAAACTACATACTCAGATCTTCACCAAACTTTGCAGGGATACATTGGATGTCAAGACACGTGGAAAAAACGTACAAAACAAGAGATTGGAGACATCAAGATTTTGGACGAATTTTTTAAGAATTTTCAAATTTTCAGATAGGAGGTTCAAGATGAGGTCAAAAACTACATACTCAGATCTTCACCAAACTTTGCAGGAATACTTTGCATGTCAAGACACGTGGAAAAAACGTACAAAACAAGAGATCGGAGACATCAAGATTTTCGACGAATTTTTTAAGAATTTTCAAATTTTCAGATGGGAGGTTCCAGATAAGGTCAAAAACGACATACTCAAATCTTCACCAAACTTTGCAGGGATCCATTGGAGGTCGAGACACGTGGAAAAAACGTACAAAACAAGAGATTGGAGACATCAAGATTTTGGACGAATTTTTTAAGAATTTTCAAATTTTCAGATAGGAGGTTCCATATAAGGTCAAAAACTACATACTCAGATCTTCACCAAACTTTGCAGGGATACATTGGATGTCAAGACACGTGGAAAAAACGTACAAAACAAGAGATTGGAGACATCAAGATTTTGGACGATTTTTTTAAAAATTTTCAAATTTTCAGAAATGCGGTTCCAGATAAGGTCAAAAACTACATACTCAGATCTTCACCAAACTTTGCAGGGATACATTGGATGTCAAGACACGTGGAAAAAACGTACAAAACAAGAGATTCGGGTCAACAAGATTTTGGACGGATTTTTTAGGAATTTTCAAATTTTCAGATGGGAGGTTCCAGATAAGGTCAAAAACTACATACTCAGATCTTCACCAAACTCTGCAGGGATACATTGTATGTCAAGACACGTGGAAAAAACATACAAAACATAGGATTGGGGACATCAAGATTTTGTTAAATTCTTTTAAGAATTTTCAAATTTTCAGATAGGAGGTTCCATATAAGGTCAAAAACTACATACTCAGATCTTCACCAAACATTGCAGGGATACATTGGATGTCAAGACACGTGGAAAGAACGTACAAAACAAGAGATTGGAGACATCAAGATTTTGGACGAATTTTTTAAGAATTTTCAAATTTTCAGATAGGAGGCTCCATATAAGGTCAAAAACGACATACTCAGATCTTCACCAAACTTTGCAGGGATACATTGGATGTCAAGACACGTGGAAAAAACGTACAAAACAAGAGATTGGAGACATCAAGATTTTGGAGGAATTTTTTAAGAATTTTCAAATTTTCAGATAGGAGGTTCCAGATAAGGTCAAAAACTACATACTCAGATCTTCACCAAACGTTGCAGGGATACTTTGCATGTCAAGAACGTGGAAAAAACGTACAAAACAAGAGATTGGAGACATCAAGATTTTCGACGAATTTTTTAAGAATTTTCAAATTTTCTGATGGGAGGTTCCAGATAAGGTCAAAAACGACATACTCAGATCTTCACCAAACTTTGCATGGATACATTGGATGTCAAGACACGTGGAAAAAACGTACAAAACAAGAGATTGGGGTCATCAAGATTTTGCACGGATTTTTTAAGAATTTTCAAATTTTCAGATGGGAGGTTCCAGATAAGGTCAAAAACGACATACTCAGATCTTCACCAAACTTTGCATGGATACATTGGATGTCAAGACACGTGGAAAAAACGTACAAAACAAGAGATTGGAGACATCAAGATTTTGGACGAATTTTTTAAGAATTCTCAAATTTTCAGAAAGGAGGTTCCATATAAGGTCAAAAACTACATACTCAGATCTTCACCAAACTTTGCAGGGATACTTTGGATGTCAAGACACGTGGAAAAAACGTACAAAACAAGAGATTGGGGTCATCAAGATTTTGGACGAATTTTTTAAGAATTTTCAAATTTTCAGATGGGAGGTTCAATATAAGGTCAAAAACTACATACTCAGATCTTCACCAAACTTTGCATGGATACATTGGATGTCAAGACACGTGGAAAAAACATACAAAACATAGGATTCGGAACATCAAGATTTTGGTCGAATTTTTTAAGAATTTTCAAATTTTCAGATAGGAGGTTCCATATAAGGTCAAAAACTACATACTCAGATCTTCACCAAACTTTGCAGGGATACATTGGATGTCAAGACACGTGGAAAAAACGTACAAAACAAGAGATTGGAGACATCAAGATTTTCGACGAATTTTTTAAGAATTTTCAAATTTTCAGAAAGGATGTTCCAGATAAGGTCAAAAACGACATACTCAGATCTTCACCAAACTTTGCAGGGATACATTGGAGGTCGAGACACGTGGAAAAAACGTACAAAACAAGAGATTGGAGACATCAAGATTTTCGACGAATTTTTGAAGAATTTTCAAATTTTCAGATAGGAGGTTCCAGATAAGGTCAAAAACTACATACTCAGATCTTCACCAAACGTTGCAGGGATACTTTGCATGTCAAGACACGTGAAAAAAACGTACAAAACAAGAGATTGGAGACATCAAGATTTTCGACGAATTTTTTAAGAATTTTCAAATTTTCAGATGGGAGGTTCCAGATAAGGTCAAAAACGACATACTCAGATCTTCACCAAACTTTGCATGGATACATTGGATGTCAAGACACGTGGAAAAAACGTACAAAACAAGAGATTGGGGTCATCAAGATTTTGCACGGATTTTTTAAGAATTTTCAAATTTTCAGATGGGAGGTTCCAGATAAGGTCAAAAACGACATACTCAGATCTTCACCAAACTTTGCATGGATACATTGGATGTCAAGACACGTGGAAAAAACGTACAAAACAAGAGATTGGAGACATCAAGATTTTGGACGAATTTTTTAAGAATTCTCAAATTTTCAGAAAGGAGGTTCCATATAAGGTCAAAAACGACATACTCAGATCTTCACCAAACTTTGCAGGGATACATTGGATATCAAGACACGTGGAAAAAACGTACAAAACAAGAGATTGGAGACATCAAGATTTTGGACGAATTTTTTAAGAATTTTCAAATTTTCAGATAGGAGGTTCCAGATAAGGTCAAAAACTACATACTCAGATCTTCACCAAACTTTGCAGGGATACATTGGATGTCAAGACACGTGGAAAAAACGTACAAAACAAGAGATTGGGGTCATCAAGATTTTGGACGGATTTTTTAGGAATTTTCAAATTTTCAGATGGGAGGTTCCAGATAAGGTCAAAAACTACATACTCAGATCTTCACCAAACATTGCAGGGATACATTGGATGTCAAGACACGTGGAAAAAACGTACAAAACAAGAGATTGGAGACATCAAAATTTTGGACGAATTTTTTAAGAATTTTCAAATTTTCAGATAGGAGGTTCCAGATGAGGTCAAAAACTACATACTCAGATCTTCACCAAACTTTGCAGGAATACTTTGCATGTCAAGACACGTGGAAAAAACGTACAAAACAAGAGATCGGAGACATCAAGATTTTCGACGAATTTTTTAAGAATTTTCAAATTTTCAGATGGGAGGTTCCAGATAAGGTCAAAAACGACATACTCAGATCTTCACCAAACTTTGCATGGATACATTGGATGTCAAGACACGTGGAAAAAACATACAAAACATAGGATTGGTGACATCAAGATTTTGGACGAATTTTTTAAGAATTTTCAAATTTTCAGATAGGAGGTTCCATATAAGGTCAAAAACTACATACTCAGATCTTCACCAAACTTTGCAGGGATACATTGGAGGTCGAGACACGTGGAAAAAAAGTACAAAACAAGAGATTGGGGTCATCAAGATTTTGGACGGATTTTTTAGGAATTTTCAAATTTTCAGATAGGAGGTTCCAGATGAGGTCAAAAACTACATACTCAGATCTTCACCAAACTTTGCAGGAATACTTTGCATGTCAAGACACGTGGAAAAAACGTACAAAACAAGAGATCGGAGACATCAAGGTTTTCGACGAATTTTTTAAGAATTTTCAAATTTTCAGATGGGAGGTTCCAGATAAGGTCAAAAACGACATACTCAGATCTTCACCAAACTTTGCAGGGATCGATTGGAGGTCGAGACACGTGGAAAAAACGTACAAAACAAGAGATTGGAGACATCAAGATTTTGGACGAATTTTTTAAGAATTTTCAAATTTTCAGATAGGAGGTTCCATATAAGGTCAAAAACTACATACTCAGATCTTCACCAAACTTTGCAGGGATACATTGGATGTCAAGAAACGTGGAAAAAACGTACAAAACAAGAGATTGGAGACATCAAAATTTTCGACGAATTTTTTAAGAATTTTCAAATTTTCTGATAGGAGGTCCCAGATAAGGTCAAAAACTACATACTCAGATCTCCACCAAACATTGCAGGGATACATTGGATGTCAAGACACGTGGAAAAAACGTACAAAACAAGAGATTGGAGACATCAAGATTTTCGACGAATTTTTGAAGAATTTTCAAATTTTCAGATAGGAGGTTCCAGATAAGGTCAAAAACTACATACTCAGATCTTCACCAAACGTTGCAGGGATACTTTGCATGTCAAGACACGTGGAAAAAACGTACAAAACAAGAGATTGGAGACATCAAGATTTTCGACGAATTTTTTAAGAATTTTCAAATTTTCAGATGGGAGGTTCCAGATAAGGTCAAAAACGACATACTCAGATCTTCACCAAACTTTGCATGGATACATTGGATGTCAAGACACGTGGAAAAAACGTACAAAACAAGAGATTGGGGTCATCAAGATTTTGCACGGATTTTTTAGGAATTTTCAAATTTTCAGATGGGAGGTTCCAGATAAGGTCAAAAACTACATACTCAGATCTTCACCAAACTTTGCAGGGATACATTGGATGTCAAGACACGTGGAAAAAACGTACAAAACAAGAGATTGGAGACATCAAGATTTTGGACGAATTTTTTAAGAATTTTCAAATTTTCAGATAGGAGGTTCCATATAAGGTCAAAAACTACATACTCAGATCTTCACCAAACTTTGCATGGATACATTATGTGTCAAGACACGTGGAAAAAACGTACAAAACAAAAGATTGGAGACATCAAGATTTTGGTCGAATTTTTTAAGAATTTTCAAATTTTCAGATGGGAGGTTCCAGATAAGGTCAAAAACTACATACTCAGATCTTCACCAAACTTTGCTGGGATACATTGGATGTCAAGACACGTGGAAAAAACGTACAAAACAAGAGATTGGAGACATCAAGATTTTGGACGAATTTTTTAAGAATTTTCAAATTTTCAGATAGGAGGTTCCATATAAGGTCAAAAACTACATACTCAGATCTTCACCAAACTTTGCATGGATACATTATGTGTCAAGACACGTGGAAAAAACGTACAAAACAAAAGATTGGAGACACCAAGATTTTGGTCGAATTTTTTAAGAATTTTCAAATTTTCAGATGGGAGGTTCCAGATAAGGTCAAAAACTACATACTCAGATCTTCACCAAACTTTGCAGGGATACATTGGATGTCAAGACACGTGGAAAAAACGTACAAAAAAGAGATTGGAGACATCAAGACTTTGGACGAATTTTTTAACAATTTTCAAATTTTCAGAAAGGATGTTCCAGATAAGGTCAAAAACGACATACTCAGATCTTCACCAAACTTTGCAGGGATACATTGGATATCAAGACACGTGGAAAAAACGTACAAAACAAGAGATTGGAGACATCAAGATTTTGGACGAATTTTTTAAGAATTTTCAAATTTTCAGAAAGGATGTTCCAGATAAGGTCAAAAACGACATACTCAGATCTTCACCAAACTTTGCAGGGATCCATTGGAGGTCGAGACACGTGGAAAAAACGTACAAAACAAGAGATTGGAGACATCAAGATTTTGGACGAATTTTTGAAGAATTTTCAAATTTTCAGATAGGAGGTCCCAGATAAGGTCTAAAACTACATACTCAGATCTCCACCAAACATTGCAGGAATACATTGGATGTCAAGACACGTGGAAAAAACGTACAAAACAAGAGATTGGAGACATCAAAATTTTGGACGAATTTATTAAGAATTTTCAAATTTTCAGATAGGAGGTTCCAGATGAGGTCAAAAACTACATACTCAGATCTTCACCAAACTTTGCAGGAATACTTTGCATGTCAAGACACGTGGAAAAAACGTACAAAACAAGAGATCGGAGACATCAAGATTTTCGACGAATTTTTTAAGAATTTTCAAATTTTCAGATGGGAGGTTCCAGATAAGGTCAAAAACGACATACTCAGATCTTCACCAAACTTTGCATGGATACATTGGACGTCAAGACACGTGGAAAAAACATACAAAACATAGGATTGGTGACATCAAGATTTTGGACGAATTTTTTAAGAATTTTCAAATTTTCAGATAGGAGGTTCCATATAAGGTCAAAAATTACATACTCAGATCTTCACCAAACTTTGCAGGGATACATTGGAGGTCGAGACACGTGGAAAAAAAGTACAAAACAAGAGATTGGGGTCATCAAGATTTTGGACGGATTTTTTAGGAATTTTCAAATTTTCAGATGGGAGGTTCCACATAAGGTCAAAAACTACATACTCAGATCTTCACCAAACATTGCAGGGATACATTGGATGTCAAGACACGTGGAAAAAACGTACAAAACAAGAGATTGGAGACATCAAGATTTTGGACGAATTTTTTAAGAATTTTCAAATTTTCAGATAGGAGGTTCCAGATGAGGTCAAAAACTACATACTCAGATCTTCACCAAACTTTGCAGGAATACTTTGCATGTCAAGACACGTGGAAAAAACGTACAAAACAAGAGATCGGAGACATCAAGATTTTCGACGAATTTTTTAAGAATTTTCAAATTTTCAGATGGGAGGTTCCAGATAAGGTCAAAAACGACATACTCAGATCTTCACCAAACTTTGCAGGGATCCATTGGAGGTCGAGACACGTGGAAAAAACGTACAAAACAAGAGATTGGAGACATCAAGATTTTGGACGAATTTTTTAAGGATTTTCAAATTTTCAGATAGGAGGTTCCATATAAGGTCAAAAACTACATACTCAGATCTTCACCAAACTTTGCAGGGATACATTGGATGTCAAGACACGTGGAAAAAACGTACAAAACAAAAGATTGGAGACATCAAGATTTTCGACGAATTTTTTAAGAATTTTCAAATTTTCAGATGGGAGGTTCCAGATGAGGTCAAAAACGACATACTCAGATCTTCACCAAACTTTGCAGGAATACTTTGCATGTCAAGACACGTGGAAAAAACGTACAAAACAAGAGATCGGAGACATCAAGATTTTCGACGAATTTTTTAAGAATTTTCAAATTTTCAGATGGGAGGTTCCAGATAAGGTCAAAAACGACATACTCAGATCTTCACCAAACTTTGCATGGATACATTGGATGTCAAGACACGTGGAAAAAACATACAAAACATAGGATTCGGAACATCAAGATTTTGGTCGAATTTTTTAAGAATTTTCAAATTTTCAGATAGGAGGTTCCATATAAGGTCAAAACTACATACTCAGATCTTCACCAAACATTGCAGGAATACATTGGATGTCAAGACACGTGGAAAAAACGTACAAAACAAGAGATTGGGGTCATCAAGATTTTGCACGGATTTTTTAGGAATTTTCAAATTTTCAGATGGGAGGTTCCAGATAAGGTCAAAAACTACATACTCAGATCTTCACCAAACTTTGCAGGGATACATTGGATGTCAAGACACGTGGAAAAAACGTACAAAACAAGAGATTGGAGACATCAAGATTTTGGACGAATTTTTTAAGAATTTTCAAATTTTCAGATAGGAGGTTCCATATAAGGTCAAAAACTACATACTCAGATCTTCACCAAACTTTGCATGGATACATTATGTGTCAAGACACGTGGAAAAAACGTACAAAACAAAAGATTGGAGACATCAAGATTTTGGTCGAATTTTTTAAGAATTTTCAAATTTTCAGATGGGAGGTTCCAGATAAGGTCAAAAACTACATACTCAGATCTTCACCAAACTTTGCAGGGATACATTGGATGTCAGGACACGTGGAAAAAACGTACAAAAAAGAGATTGGAGACATCAAGATTTTGGACGAATTTTTTAACAATTTTCAAATTTTCAGAAAGGATGTTCCAGATAAGGTCAAAAACGACATACTCAGATCTTCACCAAACTTTGCAGGGATACATTGGATATCAAGACACGTGGAAAAAACGTACAAAACAAGAGATTGGGGTCATCAAGATTTTGCACGGATTTTTTAGGAATTTTCAAATTTTCAGATGGGAGGTTCCAGATAAGGTCAAAAACTACATACTCAGATCTTCACCAAACTTTGCAGGGATACATTGGATGTCAAGACACGTGGAAAAAACGTACAAAACAAGAGATTGGAGACATCAAGATTTTGGACGAATTTTTTAAGAATTTTCAAATTTTCAGATAGGAGGTTCCATATAAGATCAAAAACTACATACTCAGATCTTCACCAAACTTTGCATGGATACATTATGTGTCAAGACACGTGGAAAAAACGTACAAAACAAAAGATTGGAGACATCAAGATTTTGGTCGAATTTTTTAAGAATTTTCAAATTTTCAGATGGGAGGTTCCAGATAAGGTCAAAAACTACATACTCAGATCTTCACCAAACTTTGCAGGGATACATTGGATGTCAAGACACGTGGAAAAAACGTACAAAAAAGAGATTGGAGACATCAAGATTTTGGACGAATTTTTTAACAATTTTCAAATTTTCAGAAAGGATGTTCCAGATAAGGTCAAAAACGACATACTCAGATCTTCACCAAACTTTGCAGGGATACATTGGATATCAAGACACGTGGAAAAAACGTACAAAACAAGAGATTGGAGACATCAAGATTTTCGACGAATTTTTTAAGAATTTTCAAATTTTCAGATAGGAGGTTCCAGATAAGGTCAAAAACTACATACTCAGATCTTCACCAAACGTTGCAGGGATACTTTGCATGTCAAGACACGTGGAAAAAACGTACAAAACAAAAGATTGGAGACATCAAGATTTTCGACGAATTTTTTAAGAATTTTCAAATTTTCAGATGGGAGGTTCCAGATAAGGTCAAAAACGACATACTCAGATCTTCACCAAACTTTGCATGGATACATTGGATGTCAAGACACGTGGAAAAAACGTACAAAACAAGAGATTGGGGTCATCAAGATTTTGCACGGATTTTTTAGGAATTTTCAAATTTTCAGATGGGAGGTTCCAGATAAGGTCAAGAACTACATACTCAGATCTTCACCAAACTTTGCAGGGATACATTGGATGTCAAGACACGTGGAAAAAACGTACAAAACAAGAGATTGGAGACATCAAGATTTTGGACGAATTTTTTAAGAATTTTCAAATTTTCAGATAGGAGGTTCCATATAAGGTCAAAAACTACATACTCAGATCTTCACCAAACTTTGCATGGATACATTATGTGTCAAGACACGTGGAAAAAACGTACAAAACAAAAGATTGGAGACATCAAGATTTTGGTCGAATTTTTTAAGAATTTTCAAATTTTCAGATGGGAGGTTCCAGATAAGGTCAAAAACTACATACTCAGATCTTCACCAAACTTTGCAGGGATACATTGGATGTCAAGACACGTGGAAAAAACGTACAAAACAAGAGATTGGAGACATCAAGATTTTGGACGAATTTTTTAAGAATTTTCAAATTTTCAGATAGAAGGTTTGATATATATTGTCAAAAACTACATACTCAGATCTTCACCAAACTTTGCATGGATACATTATGTGTCAAGACACGTGGAAAAAACGTACAAAACAAAAGATTGGAGACACCAAGATTTTGGTCGAATTTTTTAAGAATTTTCAAATTTTCAGATGGGAGGTTCCAGATAAGGTCAAAAACTACATACTCAGATCTTCACCAAACTTTGCAGGGATACATTGGATGTCAAGACACGTGGAAAAAACGTACAAAAAAGAGATTGGAGACATCAAGACTTTGGACGAATTTTTTAACAATTTTCAAATTTTCAGAAAGGATGTTCCAGATAAGGTCAAAAACGACATACTCAGATCTTCACCAAACTTTGCAGGGATACATTGGATATCAAGACACGTGGAAAAAACGTACAAAACAAGAGATTGGAGACATCAAGATTTTGGACGAATTTTTTAAGAATTTTCAAATTTTCAGAAAGGATGTTCCAGATAAGGTCAAAAACGACATACTCAGATCTTCACCAAACTTTGCAGGGATCCATTGGAGGTCGAGACACGTGGAAAAAACGTACAAAACAAGAGATTGGAGACATCAAGATTTTGGACGAATTTTTGAAGAATTTTCAAATTTTCAGATAGGAGGTCCCAGATAAGGTCTAAAACTACATACTCAGATCTCCACCAAACATTGCAGGAATACATTGGATGTCAAGACACGTGGAAAAAACGTACAAAACAAGAGATTGGAGACATCAAAATTTTGGACGAATTTATTAAGAATTTTCAAATTTTCAGATAGGAGGTTCCAGATGAGGTCAAAAACTACATACTCAGATCTTCACCAAACTTTGCAGGAATACTTTGCATGTCAAGACACGTGGAAAAAACGTACAAAACAAGAGATCGGAGACATCAAGATTTTCGACGAATTTTTTAAGAATTTTCAAATTTTCAGATGGGAGGTTCCAGATAAGGTCAAAAACGACATACTCAGATCTTCACCAAACTTTGCATGGATACATTGGATGTCAAGACACGTGGAAAAAACATACAAAACATAGGATTGGTGACATCAAGATTTTGGACGAATTTTTTAAGAATTTTCAAATTTTCAGATAGGAGGTTCCATATAAGGTCAAAAACTACATACTCAGATCTTCACCAAACTTTGCAGGGATACATTGGAGGTCGAGACACGTGGAAAAAAAGTACAAAACAAGAGATTGGGGTCATCAAGATTTTGGACGGATTTTTTAGGAATTTTCAAATTTTCAGATGGGAGGTTCCACATAAGGTCAAAAACTACATACTCAGATCTTCACCAAACATTGCAGGGATACATTGGATGTCAAGACACGTGGAAAAAACGTACAAAACAAGAGATTGGAGACATCAAGATTTTGGACGAATTTTTTAAGAATTTTCAAATTTTCAGATAGGAGGTTCCAGATGAGGTCAAAAACTACATACTCAGATCTTCACCAAACTTTGCAGGAATACTTTGCATGTCAAGACACGTGGAAAAAACGTACAAAACAAGAGATCGGAGACATCAAGATTTTCGACGAATTTTTTAAGAATTTTCAAATTTTCAGATGGGAGGTTCCAGATAAGGTCAAAAACGACATACTCAGATCTTCACCAAACTTTGCAGGGATCCATTGGAGGTCGAGACACGTGGAAAAAACGTACAAAACAAGAGATTGGAGACATCAAGATTTTGGACGAATTTTTTAAGGATTTTCAAATTTTCAGATAGGAGGTTCCATATAAGGTCAAAAACTACATACTCAGATCTTCACCAAACTTTGCAGGGATACATTGGATGTCAAGACACGTGGAAAAAACGTACAAAACAAAAGATTGGAGACATCAAGATTTTCGACGAATTTTTTAAGAATTTTCAAATTTTCAGATGGGAGGTTCCAGATGAGGTCAAAAACGACATACTCAGATCTTCACCAAACTTTGCAGGAATACTTTGCATGTCAAGACACGTGGAAAAAACGTACAAAACAAGAGATCGGAGACATCAAGATTTTCGACGAATTTTTTAAGAATTTTCAAATTTTCAGATGGGAGGTTCCAGATAAGGTCAAAAACGACATACTCAGATCTTCACCAAACTTTGCATGGATACATTGGATGTCAAGACACGTGGAAAAAACATACAAAACATAGGATTCGGAACATCAAGATTTTGGTCGAATTTTTTAAGAATTTTCAAATTTTCAGATAGGAGGTTCCATATAAGGTCAAAACTACATACTCAGATCTTCACCAAACATTGCAGGAATACATTGGATGTCAAGACACGTGGAAAAAACGTACAAAACAAGAGATTGGGGTCATCAAGATTTTGCACGGATTTTTTAGGAATTTTCAAATTTTCAGATGGGAGGTTCCAGATAAGGTCAAAAACTACATACTCAGATCTTCACCAAACTTTGCAGGGATACATTGGATGTCAAGACACGTGGAAAAAACGTACAAAACAAGAGATTGGAGACATCAAGATTTTGGACGAATTTTTTAAGAATTTTCAAATTTTCAGATAGGAGGTTCCATATAAGGTCAAAAACTACATACTCAGATCTTCACCAAACTTTGCATGGATACATTATGTGTCAAGACACGTGGAAAAAACGTACAAAACAAAAGATTGGAGACATCAAGATTTTGGTCGAATTTTTTAAGAATTTTCAAATTTTCAGATGGGAGGTTCCAGATAAGGTCAAAAACTACATACTCAGATCTTCACCAAACTTTGCAGGGATACATTGGATGTCAAGACACGTGGAAAAAACGTACAAAAAAGAGATTGGAGACATCAAGATTTTGGACGAATTTTTTAACAATTTTCAAATTTTCAGAAAGGATGTTCCAGATAAGGTCAAAAACGACATACTCAGATCTTCACCAAACTTTGCAGGGATACATTGGATATCAAGACACGTGGAAAAAACGTACAAAACAAGAGATTGGGGTCATCAAGATTTTGCACGGATTTTTTAGGAATTTTCAAATTTTCAGATGGGAGGTTCCAGATAAGGTCAAAAACTACATACTCAGATCTTCACCAAACTTTGCAGGGATACATTGGATGTCAAGACACGTGGAAAAAACGTACAAAACAAGAGATTGGAGACATCAAGATTTTGGACGAATTTTTTAAGAATTTTCAAATTTTCAGATAGGAGGTTCCATATAAGGTCAAAAACTACATACTCAGATCTTCACCAAACTTTGCATGGATACATTATGTGTCAAGACACGTGGAAAAAACGTACAAAACAAAAGATTGGAGACATCAAGATTTTGGTCGAATTTTTTAAGAATTTTCAAATTTTCAGATGGGAGGTTCCAGATAAGGTCAAAAACTACATACTCAGATCTTCACCAAACTTTGCAGGGATACATTGGATGTCAAGACACGTGGAAAAAACGTACAAAAAAGAGATTGGAGACATCAAGATTTTGGACGAATTTTTTAACAATTTTCAAATTTTCAGAAAGGATGTTCCAGATAAGGTCAAAAACGACATACTCAGATCTTCACCAAACTTTGCAGGGATACATTGGATATCAAGACACGTGGAAAAAACGTACAAAACAAGAGATTGGAGACATCAAGATTTTCGACGAATTTTTTAAGAATTTTCAAATTTTCAGATAGGAGGTTCCAGATAAGGTCAAAAACTACATACTCAGATCTTCACCAAACGTTGCAGGGATACTTTGCATGTCAAGACACGTGGAAAAAACGTACAAAACAAAAGATTGGAGACATCAAGATTTTCGACGAATTTTTTAAGAATTTTCAAATTTTCAGATGGGAGGTTCCAGATAAGGTCAAAAACGACATACTCAGATCTTCACCAAACTTTGCATGGATACATTGGATGTCAAGACACGTGGAAAAAACGTACAAAACAAGAGATTGGGGTCATCAAGATTTTGCACGGATTTTTTAGGAATTTTCAAATTTTCAGATGGGAGGTTCCAGATAAGGTCAAAAACTACATACTCAGATCTTCACCAAACTTTGCAGGGATACATTGGATGTCAAGACACGTGGAAAAAACGTACAAAACAAGAGATTGGAGACATCAAGATTTTGGACGAATTTTTTAAGAATTTTCAAATTTTCAGATAGGAGGTTCCATATAAGGTCAAAAACTACATACTCAGATCTTCACCAAACTTTGCATGGATACATTATGTGTCAAGACACGTGGAAAAAACGTACAAAACAAAAGATTGGAGACATCAAGATTTTGGTCGAATTTTTTAAGAATTTTCAAATTTTCAGATGGGAGGTTCCAGATAAGGTCAAAAACTACATACTCAGATCTTCACCAAACTTTGCAGGGATACATTGGATGTCAAGACACGTGGAAAAAACGTACAAAACAAGAGATTGGAGACATCAAGATTTTGGACGAATTTTTTAAGAATTTTCAAATTTTCAGATAGGAGGTTCCATATAAGGTCAAAAACTACATACTCAGATCTTCACCAAACTTTGCATGGATACATTATGTGTCAAGACACGTGGAAAAAACGTACAAAACAAAAGATTGGAGACACCAAGATTTTGGTCGAATTTTTTAAGAATTTTCAAATTTTCAGATGGGAGGTTCCAGATAAGGTCAAAAACTACATACTCAGATCTTCACCAAACTTTGCAGGGATACATTGGATGTCAAGACACGTGGAAAAAACGTACAAAAAAGAGATTGGAGACATCAAGACTTTGGACGAATTTTTTAACAATTTTCAAATTTTCAGAAAGGATGTTCCAGATAAGGTCAAAAACGACATACTCAGATCTTCACCAAACTTTGCAGGGATACATTGGATATCAAGACACGTGGAAAAAACGTACAAAACAAGAGATTGGAGACATCAAGATTTTGGACGAATTTTTTAAGAATTTTCAAATTTTCAGAAAGGATGTTCCAGATAAGGTCAAAAACGACATACTCAGATCTTCACCAAACTTTGCAGGGATCCATTGGAGGTCGAGACACGTGGAAAAAACGTACAAAACAAGAGATTGGAGACATCAAGATTTTGGACGAATTTTTGAAGAATTTTCAGATTTTCAGATTGGAGGTCCCAGATAAGGTCTAAAACTACATACTCAGATCTCCACCAAACATTGCAGGAATACATTGGATGTCAAGACACGTGGAAAAAACGTACAAAACAAGAGATTGGAGACATCAAAATTTTGGACGAATTTATTAAGAATTTTCAAATTTTCAGATAGGAGGTTCCAGATGAGGTCAAAAACTACATACTCAGATCTTCACCAAACTTTGCAGGAATACTTTGCATGTCAAGACACGTGGAAAAAACGTACAAAACAAGAGATCGGAGACATCAAGATTTTCGACGAATTTTTTAAGAATTTTCAAATTTTCAGATGGGAGGTTCCAGATAAGGTCAAAAACGACATACTCAGATCTTCACCAAACTTTGCATGGATACATTGGATGTCAAGACACGTGGAAAAAACATACAAAACATAGGATTGGTGACATCAAGATTTTGGACGAATTTTTTAAGAATTTTCAAATTTTCAGATAGGAGGTTCCATATAAGGTCAAAAACTACATACTCAGATCTTCACCAAACTTTGCAGGGATACATTGGAGGTCGAGACACGTGGAAAAAAAGTACAAAACAAGAGATTGGGGTCATCAAGATTTTGGACGGATTTTTTAGGAATTTTCAAATTTTCAGATGGGAGGTTCCACATAAGGTCAAAAACTACATACTCAGATCTTCACCAAACATTGCAGGGATACATTGGATGTCAAGACACGTGGAAAAAACGTACAAAACAAGAGATTGGAGACATCAAGGTTTTGGACGAATTTTTTAAGAATTTTCAAATTTTCAGATAGGAGGTTCCAGATGAGGTCAAAAACTACATACTCAGATCTTCACCAAACTTTGCAGGAATACTTTGCATGTCAAGACACGTGGAAAAAACGTACAAAACAAGAGATCGGAGACATCAAGATTTTCGACGAATTTTTTAAGAATTTTCAAATTTTCAGATGGGAGGTTCCAGATGAGGTCAAAAACGACATACTCAGATCTTCACCAAACTTTGCAGGAATACTTTGCATGTCAAGACACGTGGAAAAAACGTACAAAACAAGAGATCGGAGACATCAAGATTTTCGACGAATTTTTTAAGAATTTTCAAATTTTCAGATGGGAGGTTCCAGATAAGGTCAAAAACGACATACTCAGATCTTCACCAAACTTTGCATGGATACATTGGATGTCAAGACACGTGGAAAAAACATACAAAACATAGGATTCGGAACATCAAGATTTTGGTCGAATTTTTTAAGAATTTTCAAATTTTCAGATAGGAGGTTCCATATAAGGTCAAAACTACATACTCAGATCTTCACCAAACATTGCAGGAATACATTGGATGTCAAGACACGTGGAAAAAACGTACAAAACAAGAGATTGGGGTCATCAAGATTTTGCACGGATTTTTTAGGAATTTTCAAATTTTCAGATGGGAGGTTCCAGATAAGGTTAAAAACTACATACTCAGATCTTCACCAAACTTTGCAGGGATACATTGGATGTCAAGACACGTGGAAAAAACGTACAAAACAAGAGATTGGAGACATCAAGATTTTGGACGAATTTTTTAAGAATTTTCAAATTTTCAGATAGGAGGTTCCATATAAGGTCAAAAACTACATACACAGATCTTCACCAAACTTTGCATGGATACATTATGTGTCAAGACACGTGGAAAAAACGTACAAAACAAAAGATTGGAGACATCAAGATTTTGGTCGAATTTTTTAAGAATTTTCAAATTTTCAGATGGGAGGTTCCAGATAAGGTCAAAAACTACATACTCAGATCTTCACCAAACTTTGCAGGGATACATTGGATGTCAAGACACGTGGAAAAAACGTACAAAAAAGAGATTGGAGACATCAAGATTTTGGACGAATTTTTTAACAATTTTCAAATTTTCAGAAAGGATGTTCCAGATAAGGTCAAAAACGACATACTCAGATCTTCACCAAACTTTGCAGGGATACATTGGATATCAAGACACGTGGAAAAAACGTACAAAACAAGAGATTGGGGTCATCAAGATTTTGCACGGATTTTTTAGGAATTTTCAAATTTTCAGATGGGAGGTTCCAGATAAGGTCAAAAACTACATACTCAGATCTTCACCAAACTTTGCAGGGATACATTGGATGTCAAGACACGTGGAAAAAACGTACAAAACAAGAGATTGGAGACATCAAGATTTTGGACGAATTTTTTAAGAATTTTCAAATTTTCAGATAGGAGGTTCCATATAAGGTCAAAAACTACATACTCAGATCTTCACCAAACTTTGCATGGATACATTATGTGTCAAGACACGTGGAAAAAACGTACAAAACAAAAGATTGGAGACATCAAGATTTTGGTCGAATTTTTTAAGAATTTTCAAATTTTCAGATGGGAGGTTCCAGATAAGGTCAAAAACTACATACTCAGATCTTCACCAAACTTTGCAGGGATACATTGGATGTCAAGACACGTGGAAAAAACGTACAAAAAAGAGATTGGAGACATCAAGATTTTGGACGAATTTTTTAACAATTTTCAAATTTTCAGAAAGGATGTTCCAGATAAGGTCAAAAACGACATACTCAGATCTTCACCAAACTTTGCAGGGATACATTGGATATCAAGACACGTGGAAAAAACGTACAAAACAAGAGATTGGAGACATCAAGATTTTCGACGAATTTTTTAAGAATTTTCAAATTTTCAGATAGGAGGTTCCAGATAAGGTCAAAAACTACATACTCAGATCTTCACCAAACGTTGCAGGGATACTTTGCATGTCAAGACACGTGGAAAAAACGTACAAAACAAAAGATTGGAGACATCAAGATTTTCGACGAATTTTTTAAGAATTTTCAAATTTTCAGATGGGAGGTTCCAGATAAGGTCAAAAACGACATACTCAGATCTTCACCAAACTTTGCATGGATACATTGGATGTCAAGACACGTGGAAAAAACGTACAAAACAAGAGATTGGAGACATCAAGATTTTGGACGAATTTTTTAAGAATTCTCAAATTTTCAGAAAGGAGGTTCCATATAAGGTCAAAAACTACATACTCAGATCTTCACCAAACTTTGCAGGGATACTTTGGATGTCAAGACACGTGGAAAAAACGTACAAAACAAGAGATTGGGGTCATCAAGATTTTGGACGAATTTTTTAAGAATTTTCAAATTTTCAGATGGGAGGTTCAATATAAGGTCAAAAACTACATACTCAGATCTTCACCAAACATTGCAGGAATACATTGGATGTCAAGACACGTGGAAAAAACGTACAAAACAAGAGATTGGGGTCATCAAGATTTTGCACGGATTTTTTAGGAATTTTCAAATTTTCAGATGGGTGGTTCCAGATAAGGTCAAAAACTACATACTCAGATTTTCACCAAACTTTGCAGGGATACATTGGATGTCAAGACACGTGGAAAAAACGTACAAAACAAGAGATTGGAGACATCAAGATTTTGGACGAATTTTTTAAGAATTTTCAAATTTTCAGATAGGAGGTTCCATATAAGGTCAAAAACTACATACTCAGATCTTCACCAAACTTTGCATGGATACATTATGTGTCAAGACACGTGGAAAAAACGTACAAAACAAAAGATTGGAGACATCAAGATTTTGGTCGAATTTTTTAAGAATTTTCAAATTTTCAGATGGGAGGTTCCAGATAAGGTCAAAAACTACATACTCAGATCTTCACCAAACTTTGCAGGGATACATTGGATGTCAAGACACGTGGAAAAAACGTACAAAACAAGAGATTGGAGACATCAAGATTTTGGACGAATTTTTTAAGAATTTTCAAATTTTCAGATAGGAGGTTCCATATAAGGTCAAAAACTACATACTCAGATCTTCACCAAACTTTGCATGGATACATTATGTGTCAAGACACGTGGAAAAAACGTACAAAACAAAAGATTGGAGACATCAAGATTTTGGTCGAATTTTTTAAGAATTTTCAAATTTTCAGATGGGAGGTTCCAGATAAGGTCAAAAACTACATACTCAGATCTTCACCAAACTTTGCAGGGATACATTGGATGTCAAGACACGTGGAAAAAACGTACAAAAAAGAGATTGGAGACATCAAGATTTTGGACGAATTTTTTAACAATTTTCAAATTTTCAGAAAGGATGTTCCAGATAAGGTCAAAAACGACATACTCAGATCTTCACCAAACTTTGCAGGGATACATTGGATATCAAGACACGTGGAAAAAACGTACAAAACAAGAGATTGGAGACATCAAGATTTTGGACGAATTTTTTAAGAATTTTCAAATTTTCAGAAAGGATGTTCCAGATAAGGTCAAAAACGACATACTCAGATCTTCACCAAACTTTGCAGGGATCCATTGGAGGTCGAGACACGTGGAAAAAACGTACAAAACAAGAGATTGGAGACATCAAGATTTTGGACGAATTTTTGAAGAATTTTCAAATTTTCAGATAGGAGGTTCCAGATAAGGTCTAAAACTACATACTCAGATCTCCACCAAACATTGCAGGAATACATTGGATGTCAAGACACGTGGAAAAAACGTACAAAACAAGAGATTGGAGACATCAAAATTTTGGACGAATTTTTTAAGAATTTTCAAATTTTCAGATGGGAGGTTCCAGATAAGGTCAAAAACTACATACTCAGATCTTCACCAAACTTTGCATGGATACATTGGATGTCAAGACACGTGGAAAAAACATACAAAACATAGGATTGGTGACATCAAGATTTTGGACGAATTTTTTAAGAATTTTCAAATTTTCAGATAGGAGGTTCCATATAAGGTCAAAAACTACATACTCAGATCTTCACCAAACTTTGCAGGGATACATTGGAGGTCGAGACACGTGGAAAAAAAGTACAAAACAAGAGATTGGGGTCATCAAGATTTTGGACGGATTTTTTAGGAATTTTCAAATTTTCAGATGGGAGGTTCCACATAAGGTCAAAAACTACATACTCAGATCTTCACCAAACATTGCAGGGATACATTGGATGTCAAGACACGTGGAAAAAACGTACAAAACAAGAGATTGGAGACATCAAGATTTTGGACGAATTTTTTAAGAATTTTCAAATTTTCAGATAGGAGGTTCCAGATGAGGTCAAAAACTACATACTCAGATCTTCACCAAACTTTGCAGGAATACTTTGCATGTCAAGACACGTGGAAAAAACGTACAAAACAAGAGATCGGAGACATCAAGATTTTCGACGAATTTTTTAAGAATTTTCAAATTTTCAGATGGGAGGTTCCAGATAAGGTCAAAAACGACATACTCAGATCTTCACCAAACTTTGCAGGGATCCATTGGAGGTCGAGACACGTGGAAAAAACGTACAAAACAAGAGATTGGAGACATCAAGATTTTGGACGAATTTTTTAAGAATTTTCAAATTTTCAGATAGGAGGTTCCATATAAGGTCAAAAACTACATACTCAGATCTTCACCAAACTTTGCAGGGATACATTGGATGTCAAGACACGTGGAAAAAACGTACAAAACAAAAGAATGGAGACATCAAGATTTTCGACGAATTTTTTAAGAATTTTCAAATTTTCAGATGGGAGGTTCCAGATGAGGTCAAAAACGACATACTCAGATCTTCACCAAACTTTGCAGGAATACTTTGCATGTCAAGACACGTGGAAAAAACGTACAAAACAAGAGATCGGAGACATCAAGATTTTCGACGAATTTTTTAAGAATTTTCAAATTTTCAGATGGGAGGTTCCAGATAAGGTCAAAAACGACATACTCAGATCTTCACCAAACTTTGCATGGATACATTGGATGTCAAGACACGTGGAAAAAAACATACAAAACATAGGATTCGGAACATCAAGATTTTGGTCGAATTTTTTAAGAATTTTCAAATTTTCAGATAGGAGGTTCCATATAAGGTCAAAAACTACATACTCAGATCTTCACCAAACATTGCAGGAATACATTGGATGTCAAGACACGTGGAAAAAACGTACAAAACAAGAGATTGGGGTCATCAAGATTTTGGACGAATTTTTTAAGAATTTTCAAATTTTCAGATAGGAGGTTCCATATAAGGTCAAAAACTACATACTCAGATCTTCACCAAACTTTGCATGGATACATTATGTGTCAAGGCACGTGGAAAAAACGTACAAAACAAAAGATTGGAGACATCAAGCTTTTGGTCGAATTTTTTAAGAATTTTCAAATTTTCAGATGGGAGGTTCCAGATAAGGTCAAAAACTACATACTCAGATCTTCACCAAACTTTGCAGGGATACATTGGATGTCAAGACACGTGGAAAAAACGTACAAAAAAGAGATTGGAGACATCAAGATTTTGGACGAATTTTTTAACAATTTTCAAATTTTCAGAAAGGATGTTCCAGATAAGGTCAAAAACGACATACTCAGATCTTCACCAAACTTTGCATGGATACATTGGATGTCAAGACACGTGGAAAAAACGTACAAAACAAGAGATTGGGGTCATCAAGATTTTGCACGGATTTTTTAGGAATTTTCAAATTTTCAGATGGGAGGTTCCAGATAAGGTCAAAAACTACATACTCAGATCTTCACCAAACTTTGCAGGGATACATTGGATGTCAAGACACGTGGAAAAAACGTACAAAACAAGAGATTGGAGACATCAAGATTTTGGACGAATTTTTTAAGAATTTTCAAATTTTCAGATAGGAGGTTCCATATAAGGTCAAAAACTACATACTCAGATCTTCACCAAACTTTGCATGGATACATTATGTGTCAAGACACGTGGAAAAAACGTACAAAACAAAAGATTGGAGACATCAAGATGTTGGTCGAATTTTTTAAGAATTTTCAAATTTTCAGATGGGAGGTTCCAGATAAGGTCAAAAACTACATACTCAGATCTTCACCAAACTTTGCAGGGATACATTGGATGTCAAGACACGTGGAAAAAACGTACAAAAAAGAGATTGGAGACATCAAGATTTTGGACGAATTTTTTAACAATTTTCAAATTTTCAGAAAGGATGTTCCAGATAAGGTCAAAAACGACATACTCAGATCTTCACCAAACTTTGCAGGGATACATTGGATATCAAGACACGTGGAAAAAACGTACAAAACAAGAGATTGGAGACATCAAGTTTTTCGACGAATTTTTTAAGAATTTTCAAATTTTCAGATAGGAGGTTCCAAATAAGGTCAAAAACTACATACTCAGATCTTCACCAAACGTTGCAGGGATACTTTGCATGTCAAGACACGTGGAAAAAACGTACAAAACAAAAGATTGGAGACATCAAGATTTTCGACGAATTTTTTAAGAATTTTCAAATTTTCAGATGGGAGGTTCCAGATAAGGTCAAAAACGACATACTCAGATCTTCACCAAACTTTGCATGGATACATTGGATGTCAAGACACGTGGAAAAAACGTACAAAACAAGAGATTGGAGACATCAAGATTTTGGACGAATTTTTTAAGAATTCTCAAATTTTCAGAAAGGAGGTTCCATATAAGGTCAAAAACTACATACTCAGATCTTCACCAAACTTTGCAGGGATACTTTGGATGTCAAGACACGTGGAAAAAACGTACAAAACAAGAGATTGGGGTCATCAAGATTTTGGACGAATTTTTTAAGAATTTTCAAATTTTCAGATGGGAGGTTCAATATAAGGTCAAAAACTACATACTCAGATCTTCACCAAACTTTGCATGGATACATTGGATGTCAAGACACGTGGAAAAAACATACAAAACATAGGATTCGGAACATCAAGATTTTGGTCGAATTTTTTAAGAATTTTCAAATTTTCAGATAGGAGGTTCCATATAAGGTCAAAAACTACATACTCAGATCTTCACCAAACATTGCAGGAATACATTGGATGTCAAGACACGTGGAAAAGACGTACAAAACAAGAGATTGGGGTCATCAAGATTTTGCACGGATTTTTTAGGAATTTTCAAATTTTCAGATGGGAGGTTCCAGATAAGGTCAAAAACTACATACTCAGATCTTCACCAAACTTTGCAGGGATACATTGGATGTCAAGACACGTGGAAAAAACGTACAAAACAAGAGATTGGAGACATCAAGATTTTGGACGAATTTTTTAAGAATTTTCAAATTTTCAGATGGGAGGTTCCACATAAGGTCAAAAACTACATACTCAGATCTTCACCAAACATTGCAGGGATACATTGGATGTCAAGACACGTGGAAAAAACGTACAAAACAAGAGATTGGAGACATCAAGATTTTGGACGAATTTTTTAAGAATTTTCAAATTTTCAGATAGGAGGTTCCAGATGAGGTCAAAAACTACATACTCAGATCTTCACCAAACTTTGCAGGAATACTTTGCATGTCAAGACACGTGGAAAAAACGTACAAAACAAGAGATCGGAGACATCAAGATTTTCGACGAATTTTTTAAGAATTTTCAAATTTTCAGATGGGAGGTTCCAGATAAGGTCAAAAACGACATACTCAGATCTTCACCAAACTTTGCAGGGATCCATTGGAGGTCGAGACACGTGGAAAAAACGTACAAAACAAGAGATTGGAGACATCAAGATTTTGGACGAATTTTTTAAGGATTTTCAAATTTTCAGATAGGAGGTTCCATATAAGGTCAAAAACTACATACTCAGATCTTCACCAAACTTTGCAGGGATACATTGGATGTCAAGACACGTGGAAAAAACGTACAAAACAAAAGATTGGAGACATCAAGATTTTCGACGAATTTTTTAAGAATTTTCAAATTTTCAGATGGGAGGTTCCAGATGAGGTCAAAAACGACATACTCAGATCTTCACCAAACTTTGCAGGAATACTTTGCATGTCAAGACACGTGGAAAAAACGTACAAAACAAGAGATCGGAGACATCAAGATTTTCGACGAATTTTTTAAGAATTTTCAAATTTTCAGATGGGAGGTTCCAGATAAGGTCAAAAACGACATACTCAGATCTTCACCAAACTTTGCATGGATACATTGGATGTCAAGACACGTGGAAAAAACATACAAAACATAGGATTCGGAACATCAAGATTTTGGTCGAATTTTTTAAGAATTTTCAAATTTTCAGATAGGAGGTTCCATATAAGGTCAAAACTACATACTCAGATCTTCACCAAACATTGCAGGAATACATTGGATGTCAAGACACGTGGAAAAAACGTACAAAACAAGAGATTGGGGTCATCAAGATTTTGCACGGATTTTTTAGGAATTTTCAAATTTTCAGATGGGAGGTTCCAGATAAGGTCAAAAACTACATACTCAGATCTTCACCAAACTTTGCAGGGATACATTGGATGTCAAGACACGTGGAAAAAACGTACAAAACAAGAGATTGGAGACATCAAGATTTTGGACGAATTTTTTAAGAATTTTCAAATTTTCAGATAGGAGGTTCCATATAAGGTCAAAAACTACATACTCAGATCTTCACCAAACTTTGCATGGATACATTATGTGTCAAGACACGTGGAAAAAACGTACAAAACAAAAGATTGGAGACATCAAGATTTTGGTCGAATTTTTTAAGAATTTTCAAATTTTCAGATGGGAGGTTCCAGATAAGGTCAAAAACTACATACTCAGATCTTCACCAAACTTTGCAGGGATACATTGGATGTCAAGACACGTGGAAAAAACGTACAAAAAAGAGATTGGAGACATCAAGATTTTGGACGAATTTTTTAACAATTTTCAAATTTTCAGAAAGGATGTTCCAGATAAGGTCAAAAACGACATACTCAGATCTTCACCAAACTTTGCAGGGATACATTGGATATCAAGACACGTGGAAAAAACGTACAAAACAAGAGATTGGGGTCATCAAGATTTTGCACGGATTTTTTAGGAATTTTCAAATTTTCAGATGGGAGGTTCCAGATAAGGTCAAAAACTACATACTCAGATCTTCACCAAACTTTGCAGGGATACATTGGATGTCAAGACACGTGGAAAAAACGTACAAAACAAGAGATTGGAGACATCAAGATTTTGGACGAATTTTTTAAGAATTTTCAAATTTTCAGATAGGAGGTTCCATATAAGGTCAAAAACTACATACTCAGATCTTCACCAAACTTTGCATGGATACATTATGTGTCAAGACACGTGGAAAAAACGTACAAAACAAAAGATTGGAGACATCAAGATTTTGGTCGAATTTTTTAAGAATTTTCAAATTTTCAGATGGGAGGTTCCAGATAAGGTCAAAAACTACATACTCAGATCTTCACCAAACTTTGCAGGGATACATTGGATGTCAAGACACGTGGAAAAAACGTACAAAAAAGAGATTGGAGACATCAAGATTTTGGACGAATTTTTTAACAATTTTCAAATTTTCAGAAAGGATGTTCCAGATAAGGTCAAAAACGACATACTCAGATCTTCACCAAACTTTGCAGGGATACATTGGATATCAAGACACGTGGAAAAAACGTACAAAACAAGAGATTGGAGACATCAAGATTTTCGACGAATTTTTTAAGAATTTTCAAATTTTCAGATAGGAGGTTCCAGATAAGGTCAAAAACTACATACTCAGATCTTCACCAAACGTTGCAGGGATACTTTGCATGTCAAGACACGTGGAAAAAACGTACAAAACAAAAGATTGGAGACATCAAGATTTTCGACGAATTTTTTAAGAATTTTCAAATTTTCAGATGGGAGGTTCCAGATAAGGTCAAAAACGACATACTCAGATCTTCACCAAACTTTGCATGGATACATTGGATGTCAAGACACGTGGAAAAAACGTACAAAACAAGAGATTGGGGTCATCAAGATTTTGCACGGATTTTTTAGGAATTTTCAAATTTTCAGATGGGAGGTTCCAGATAAGGTCAAAAACTACATACTCAGATCTTCACCAAACTTTGCAGGGATACATTGGATGTCAAGACACGTGGAAAAAACGTACAAAACAAGAGATTGGAGACATCAAGATTTTGGACGAATTTTTTAAGAATTTTCAAATTTTCAGATAGGAGGTTCCATATAAGGTCAAAAACTACATACTCAGATCTTCACCAAACTTTGCATGGATACATTATGTGTCAAGACACGTGGAAAAAACGTACAAAACAAAAGATTGGAGACATCAAGATTTTGGTCGAATTTTTTAAGAATTTTCAAATTTTCAGATGGGAGGTTCCAGATAAGGTCAAAAACTACATACTCAGATCTTCACCAAACTTTGCAGGGATACATTGGATGTCAAGACACGTGGAAAAAACGTACAAAACAAGAGATTGGAGACATCAAGATTTTGGACGAATTTTTTAAGAATTTTCAAATTTTCAGATAGGAGGTTCCATATAAGGTCAAAAACTACATACTCAGATCTTCACCAAACTTTGCATGGATACATTATGTGTCAAGACACGTGGAAAAAACGTACAAAACAAAAGATTGGAGACACCAAGATTTTGGTCGAATTTTTTAAGAATTTTCAAATTTTCAGATGGGAGGTTCCAGATAAGGTCAAAAACTACATACTCAGATCTTCACCAAACTTTGCAGGGATACATTGGATGTCAAGACACGTGGAAAAAACGTACAAAAAAGAGATTGGAGACATCAAGACTTTGGACGAATTTTTTAACAATTTTCAAATTTTCAGAAAGGATGTTCCAGATAAGGTCAAAAACGACATACTCAGATCTTCACCAAACTTTGCAGGGATACATTGGATATCAAGACACGTGGAAAAAACGTACAAAACAAGAGATTGGAGACATCAAGATTTTGGACGAATTTTTTAAGAATTTTCAAATTTTCAGAAAGGATGTTCCAGATAAGGTCAAAAACGACATACTCAGATCTTCACCAAACTTTGCAGGGATCCATTGGAGGTCGAGACACGTGGAAAAAACGTACAAAACAAGAGATTGGAGACATCAAGATTTTGGACGAATTTTTGAAGAATTTTCAAATTTTCAGATAGGAGGTCCCAGATAAGGTCTAAAACTACATACTCAGATCTCCACCAAACATTGCAGGAATACATTGGATGTCAAGACACGTGGAAAAAACGTACAAAACAAGAGATTGGAGACATCAAAATTTTGGACGAATTTATTAAGAATTTTCAAATTTTCAGATAGGAGGTTCCAGATGAGGTCAAAAACTACATACTCAGATCTTCACCAAACTTTGCAGGAATACTTTGCATGTCAAGACACGTGGAAAAAACGTACAAAACAAGAGATCGGAGACATCAAGATTTTCGACGAATTTTTTAAGAATTTTCAAATTTTCAGATGGGAGGTTCCAGATAAGGTCAAAAACGACATACTCAGATCTTCACCAAACTTTGCATGGATACATTGGATGTCAAGACACGTGGAAAAAACATACAAAACATAGGATTGGTGACATCAAGATTTTGGACGAATTTTTTAAGAATTTTCAAATTTTCAGATAGGAGGTTCCATATAAGGTCAAAAACTACATACTCAGATCTTCACCAAACTTTGCAGGGATACATTGGAGGTCGAGACACGTGGAAAAAAAGTACAAAACAAGAGATTGGGGTCATCAAGATTTTGGACGGATTTTTTAGGAATTTTCAAATTTTCAGATGGGAGGTTCCACATAAGGTCAAAAACTACATACTCAGATCTTCACCAAACATTGCAGGGATACATTGGATGTCAAGACACGTGGAAAAAACGTACAAAACAAGAGATTGGAGACATCAAGATTTTGGACGAATTTTTTAAGAATTTTCAAATTTTCAGATAGGAGGTTCCAGATGAGGTCAAAAACTACATACTCAGATCTTCACCAAACTTTGCAGGAATACTTTGCATGTCAAGACACGTGGAAAAAACGTACAAAACAAGAGATCGGAGACATCAAGATTTTCGACGAATTTTTTAAGAATTTTCAAATTTTCAGATGGGAGGTTCCAGATAAGGTCAAAAACGACATACTCAGATCTTCACCAAACTTTGCAGGGATCCATTGGAGGTCGAGACACGTGGAAAAAACGTACAAAACAAGAGATTGGAGACATCAAGATTTTGGACGAATTTTTTAAGGATTTTCAAATTTTCAGATAGGAGGTTCCATATAAGGTCAAAAACTACATACTCAGATCTTCACCAAACTTTGCAGGGATACATTGGATGTCAAGACACGTGGAAAAAACGTACAAAACAAGAGATTGGAGACATCAAGATTTTCGACGAATTTTTTAAGAATTTTCAAATTTTCAGATGGGAGGTTCCAGATGAGGTCAAAAACGACATACTCAGATCTTCACCAAACTTTGCAGGAATACTTTGCATGTCAAGACACGTGGAAAAAACGTACAAAACAAGAGATCGGAGACATCAAGATTTTCGACGAATTTTTTAAGAATTTTCAAATTTTCAGATGGGAGGTTCCAGATAAGGTCAAAAACGACATACTCAGATCTTCACCAAACTTTGCATGGATACATTGGATGTCAAGACACGTGGAAAAAACATACAAAACATAGGATTCGGAACATCAAGATTTTGGTCGAATTTTTTAAGAATTTTCAAATTTTCAGATAGGAGGTTCCATATAAGGTCAAAACTACATACTCAGATCTTCACCAAACATTGCAGGAATACATTGGATGTCAAGACACGTGGAAAAAACGTACAAAACAAGAGATTGGGGTCATCAAGATTTTGCACGGATTTTTTAGGAATTTTCAAATTTTCAGATGGGAGGTTCCAGATAAGGTCAAAAACTACATACTCAGATCTTCACCAAACTTTGCAGGGATACATTGGATGTCAAGACACGTGGAAAAAACGTACAAAACAAGAGATTGGAGACATCAAGATTTTGGACGAATTTTTTAAGAATTTTCAAATTTTCAGATAGGAGGTTCCATATAAGGTCAAAAACTACATACTCAGATCTTCACCAAACTTTGCATGGATACATTATGTGTCAAGACACGTGGAAAAAACGTACAAAACAAAAGATTGGAGACATCAAGATTTTGGTCGAATTTTTTAAGAATTTTCAAATTTTCAGATGGGAGGTTCCAGATAAGGTCAAAAACTACATACTCAGATCTTCACCAAACTTTGCAGGGATACATTGGATGTCAAGACACGTGGAAAAAACGTACAAAAAAGAGATTGGAGACATCAAGATTTTGGACGAATTTTTTAACAATTTTCAAATTTTCAGAAAGGATGTTCCAGATAAGGTCAAAAACGACATACTCAGATCTTCACCAAACTTTGCAGGGATACATTGGATATCAAGACACGTGGAAAAAACGTACAAAACAAGAGATTGGGGTCATCAAGATTTTGCACGGATTTTTTAGGAATTTTCAAATTTTCAGATGGGAGGTTCCAGATAAGGTCAAAAACTACATACTCAGATCTTCACCAAACTTTGCAGGGATACATTGGATGTCAAGACACGTGGAAAAAACGTACAAAACAAGAGATTGGAGACATCAAGATTTTGGACGAATTTTTTAAGAATTTTCAAATTTTCAGATAGGAGGTTCCATATAAGGTCAAAAACTACATACTCAGATCTTCACCAAACTTTGCATGGATACATTATGTGTCAAGACACGTGGAAAAAACGTACAAAACAAAAGATTGGAGACATCAAGATTTTGGTCGAATTTTTTAAGAATTTTCAAATTTTCAGATGGGAGGTTCCAGATAAGGTCAAAAACTACATACTCAGATCTTCACCAAACTTTGCAGGGATACATTGGATGTCAAGACACGTGGAAAAAACGTACAAAAAAGAGATTGGAGACATCAAGATTTTGGACGAATTTTTTAACAATTTTCAAATTTTCAGAAAGGATGTTCCAGATAAGGTCAAAAACGACATACTCAGATCTTCACCAAACTTTGCAGGGATACATTGGATATCAAGACACGTGGAAAAAACGTACAAAACAAGAGATTGGAGACATCAAGATTTTCGACGAATTTTTTAAGAATTTTCAAATTTTCAGATAGGAGGTTCCAGATAAGGTCAAAAACTACATACTCAGATCTTCACCAAACGTTGCAGGGATACTTTGCATGTCAAGACACGTGGAAAAAACGTACAAAACAAAAGATTGGAGACATCAAGATTTTCGACGAATTTTTTAAGAATTTTCAAATTTTCAGATGGGAGGTTCCAGATAAGGTCAAAAACGACATACTCAGATCTTCACCAAACTTTGCATGGATACATTGGATGTCAAGACACGTGGAAAAAACGTACAAAACAAGAGATTGGAGACATCAAGATTTTGGACGAATTTTTTAAGAATTCTCAAATTTTCAGAAAGGAGGTTCCATATAAGGTCAAAAACTACATACTCAGATCTTCACCAAACTTTGCAGGGATACTTTGGATGTCAAGACACGTGGAAAAAACGTACAAAACAAGAGATTGGGGTCATCAAGATTTTGGACGAATTTTTTAAGAATTTTCAAATTTTCAGATGGGAGGTTCAATATAAGGTCAAAAACTACATACTCAGATCTTCACCAAACTTTGCATGGATACATTGGATGTCAAGACACGTGGAAAAAACATACAAAACATAGGATTCGGAACATCAAGATTTTGGTCGAATTTTTTAAGAATTTTCAAATTTTCAGATAGGAGGTTCCATATAAGTTCAAAAACTACATACTCAGATCTTCACCAAACATTGCAGGAATACATTGGATGTCAAGACACGTGGAAAAAACGTACAAAACAAGAGATTGGGGTCATCAAGATTTTGCACGGATTTTTTAGGAATTTTCAAATTTTCAGATGGGTGGTTCCAGATAAGGTCAAAAACTACATACTCAGATTTTCACCAAACTTTGCAGGGATACATTGGATGTCAAGACACGTGGAAAAAACGTACAAAACAAGAGATTGGAGACATCAAGATTTTGGACGAATTTTTTAAGAATTTTCAAATTTTCAGATAGGAGGTTCCATATAAGGTCAAAAACTACATACTCAGATCTTCACCAAACTTTGCATGGATACATTATGTGTCAAGACACGTGGAAAAAACGTACAAAACAAAAGATTGGAGACATCAAGATTTTGGTCGAATTTTTTAAGAATTTTCAAATTTTCAGATGGGAGGTTCCAGATAAGGTCAAAAACTACATACTCAGATCTTCACCAAACTTTGCAGGGATACATTGGATGTCAAGACACGTGGAAAAAACGTACAAAACAAGAGATTGGAGACATCAAGATTTTGGACGAATTTTTTAAGAATTTTCAAATTTTCAGATAGGAGGTTCCATATAAGGTCAAAAACTACATACTCAGATCTTCACCAAACTTTGCATGGATACATTATGTGTCAAGACACGTGGAAAAAACGTACAAAACAAAAGATTGGAGACATCAAGATTTTGGTCGAATTTTTTAAGAATTTTCAAATTTTCAGATGGGAGGTTCCAGATAAGGTCAAAAACTACATACTCAGATCTTCACCAAACTTTGCAGGGATACATTGGATGTCAAGACACGTGGAAAAAACGTACAAAAAAGAGATTGGAGACATCAAGATTTTGGACGAATTTTTTAACAATTTTCAAATTTTCAGAAAGGATGTTCCAGATAAGGTCAAAAACGACATACTCAGATCTTCACCAAACTTTGCAGGGATACATTGGATATCAAGACACGTGGAAAAAACGTACAAAACAAGAGATTGGAGACATCAAGATTTTGGACGAATTTTTTAAGAATTTTCAAATTTTCAGAAAGGATGTTCCAGATAAGGTCAAAAACGACATACTCAGATCTTCACCAAACTTTGCAGGGATCCATTGGAGGTCGAGACACGTGGAAAAAACGTACAAAACAAGAGATTGGAGACATCAAGATTTTGGACGAATTTTTGAAGAATTTTCAAATTTTCAGATAGGAGGTTCCAGATAAGGTCTAAAACTACATACTCAGATCTCCACCAAACATTGCAGGAATACATTGGATGTCAAGACACGTGGAAAAAACGTACAAAACAAGAGATTGGAGACATCAAAATTTTGGACGAATTTTTTAAGAATTTTCAAATTTTCAGATGGGAGGTTCCAGATAAGGTCAAAAACTACATACTCAGATCTTCACCAAACTTTGCATGGATACATTGGATGTCAAGACACGTGGAAAAAACATACAAAACATAGGATTGGTGACATCAAGATTTTGGACGAATTTTTTAAGAATTTTCAAATTTTCAGATAGGAGGTTCCATATAAGGTCAAAAACTACATACTCAGATCTTCACCAAACTTTGCAGGGATACATTGGAGGTCGAGACACGTGGAAAAAAAGTACAAAACAAGAGATTGGGGTCATCAAGATTTTGGACGGATTTTTTAGGAATTTTCAAATTTTCAGATGGGAGGTTCCACATAAGGTCAAAAACTACATACTCAGATCTTCACCAAACATTGCAGGGATACATTGGATGTCAAGACACGTGGAAAAAACGTACAAAACAAGAGATTGGAGACATCAAGATTTTGGACGAATTTTTTAAGAATTTTCAAATTTTCAGATAGGAGGTTCCAGATGAGGTCAAAAACTACATACTCAGATCTTCACCAAACTTTGCAGGAATACTTTGCATGTCAAGACACGTGGAAAAAACGTACAAAACAAGAGATCGGAGACATCAAGATTTTCGACGAATTTTTTAAGAATTTTCAAATTTTCAGATGGGAGGTTCCAGATAAGGTCAAAAACGACATACTCAGATCTTCACCAAACTTTGCAGGGATCCATTGGAGGTCGAGACACGTGGAAAAAACGTACAAAACAAGAGATTGGAGACATCAAGATTTTGGACGAATTTTTTAAGAATTTTCAAATTTTCAGATAGGAGGTTCCATATAAGGTCAAAAACTACATACTCAGATCTTCACCAAACTTTGCAGGGATACATTGGATGTCAAGACACGTGGAAAAAACGTACAAAACAAAAGATTGGAGACATCAAGATTTTCGACGAATTTTTTAAGAATTTTCAAATTTTCAGATGGGAGGTTCCAGATGAGGTCAAAAACGACATACTCAGATCTTCACCAAACTTTGCAGGAATACTTTGCATGTCAAGACACGTGGAAAAAACGTACAAAACAAGAGATCGGAGACATCAAGATTTTCGACGAATTTTTTAAGAATTTTCAAATTTTCAGATGGGAGGTTCCAGATAAGGTCAAAAACGACATACTCAGATCTTCACCAAACTTTGCATGGATACATTGGATGTCAAGACACGTGGAAAAAAACATACAAAACATAGGATTCGGAACATCAAGATTTTGGTCGAATTTTTTAAGAATTTTCAAATTTTCAGATAGGAGGTTCCATATAAGGTCAAAAACTACATACTCAGATCTTCACCAAACATTGCAGGAATACATTGGATGTCAAGACACGTGGAAAAAACGTACAAAACAAGAGATTGGGGTCATCAAGATTTTGGACGAATTTTTTAAGAATTTTCAAATTTTCAGATAGGAGGTTCCATATAAGGTCAAAAACTACATACTCAGATCTTCACCAAACTTTGCATGGATACATTATGTGTCAAGGCACGTGGAAAAAACGTACAAAACAAAAGATTGGAGACATCAAGCTTTTGGTCGAATTTTTTAAGAATTTTCAAATTTTCAGATGGGAGGTTCCAGATAAGGTCAAAAACTACATACTCAGATCTTCACCAAACTTTGCAGGGATACATTGGATGTCAAGACACGTGGAAAAAACGTACAAAAAAGAGATTGGAGACATCAAGATTTTGGACGAATTTTTTAACAATTTTCAAATTTTCAGAAAGGATGTTCCAGATAAGGTCAAAAACGACATACTCAGATCTTCACCAAACTTTGCATGGATACATTGGATGTCAAGACACGTGGAAAAAACGTACAAAACAAGAGATTGGGGTCATCAAGATTTTGCACGGATTTTTTAGGAATTTTCAAATTTTCAGATGGGAGGTTCCAGATAAGGTCAAAAACTACATACTCAGATCTTCACCAAACTTTGCAGGGATACATTGGATGTCAAGACACGTGGAAAAAACGTACAAAACAAGAGATTGGAGACATCAAGATTTTGGACGAATTTTTTAAGAATTTTCAAATTTTCAGATAGGAGGTTCCATATAAGGTCAAAAACTACATACTCAGATCTTCACCAAACTTTGCATGGATACATTATGTGTCAAGACACGTGGAAAAAACGTACAAAACAAAAGATTGGAGACATCAAGATGTTGGTCGAATTTTTTAAGAATTTTCAAATTTTCAGATGGGAGGTTCCAGATAAGGTCAAAAACTACATACTCAGATCTTCACCAAACTTTGCAGGGATACATTGGATGTCAAGACACGTGGAAAAAACGTACAAAAAAGAGATTGGAGACATCAAGATTTTGGACGAATTTTTTAACAATTTTCAAATTTTCAGAAAGGATGTTCCAGATAAGGTCAAAAACGACATACTCAGATCTTCACCAAACTTTGCAGGGATACATTGGATATCAAGACACGTGGAAAAAACGTACAAAACAAGAGATTGGAGACATCAAGTTTTTCGACGAATTTTTTAAGAATTTTCAAATTTTCAGATAGGAGGTTCCAAATAAGGTCAAAAACTACATACTCAGATCTTCACCAAACGTTGCAGGGATACTTTGCATGTCAAGACACGTGGAAAAAACGTACAAAACAAAAGATTGGAGACATCAAGATTTTCGACGAATTTTTTAAGAATTTTCAAATTTTCAGATGGGAGGTTCCAGATAAGGTCAAAAACGACATACTCAGATCTTCACCAAACTTTGCATGGATACATTGGATGTCAAGACACGTGGAAAAAACGTACAAAACAAGAGATTGGAGACATCAAGATTTTGGACGAATTTTTTAAGAATTCTCAAATTTTCAGAAAGGAGGTTCCATATAAGGTCAAAAACTACATACTCAGATCTTCACCAAACTTTGCAGGGATACTTTGGATGTCAAGACACGTGGAAAAAACGTACAAAACAAGAGATTGGGGTCATCAAGATTTTGGACGAATTTTTTAAGAATTTTCAAATTTTCAGATGGGAGGTTCAATATAAGGTCAAAAACTACATACTCAGATCTTCACCAAACTTTGCATGGATACATTGGATGTCAAGACACGTGGAAAAAACATACAAAACATAGGATTCGGAACATCAAGATTTTGGTCGAATTTTTTAAGAATTTTCAAATTTTCAGATAGGAGGTTCCATATAAGGTCAAAAACTACATACTCAGATCTTCACCAAACATTGCAGGAATACATTGGATGTCAAGACACGTGGAAAAGACGTACAAAACAAGAGATTGGGGTCATCAAGATTTTGCACGGATTTTTTAGGAATTTTCAAATTTTCAGATGGGAGGTTCCAGATAAGGTCAAAAACTACATACTCAGATCTTCACCAAACTTTGCAGGGATACATTGGATGTCAAGACACGTGGAAAAAACGTACAAAACAAGAGATTGGAGACATCAAGATTTTGGACGAATTTTTTAAGAATTTTCAAATTTTCAGATAGGAGGTTCCATATAAGGTCAAAAACTACATACTCAGATCTTCACCAAACTTTGCATGGATACATTATGTGTCAAGACACGTGGAAAAAACGTACAAAACAAAAGATTGGAGACATCAAGATTTTGGTCGAATTTTTTAAGAATTTTCAAATTTTCAGATGGGAGGTTCCAGATAAGGTCAAAAACTACATACTCAGATCTTCACCAAACTTTGCAGGGATACATTGGATGTCAAGACACGTGGAAAAAACGTACAAAAAAGAGATTGGAGACATCAAGATTTTGGACGAATTTTTTAACAATTTTCAAATTTTCAGAAAGGATGTTCCAGATAAGGTCAAAAACGACATACTCAGATCTTCACCAAACTTTGCAGGGATCCATTGGAGGTCGAGACACGTGGAAAAAACGTACAAAACAAGAGATTGGAGACATCAAGATTTTGGACGAATTTTTTAAGAATTTTCAAATTTTCAGATAGGAGGTTCCATATAAGGTCAAAAACTACATACTCAGATCTTCACCAAACTTTGCAGGGATACATTGGATGTCAAGACACGTGGAAAAAACGTACAAAACAAGAGATTGGAGACATCAAGATTTTGGACGATTTTTTTAAAAATTTTCAAATTTTCAGAAATGCGGTTCCAGATAAGGTCAAAAACTACATACTCAGATCTTCACCAAACTTTGCAGGGATACATTGGATGTCAAGACACGTGGAAAAAACGTACAAAACAAGAGATTCGGGTCAACAAGGTTTTGGACGGATTTTTTAGGAATTTTCAAATTTTCAGATGGGAGGTTCCAGATAAGGTCAAAAACTACATACTCAGATCTTCACCAAACTCTGCAGGGATACATTGTATGTCAAGACACGTGGAAAAAACATACAAAACATAGGATTGGGGACATCAAGATTTTGTTAAATTCTTTTAAGAATTTTCAAGTTTTCAGATAGGAGGTTCCATATAAGGTCAAAAACTACATACTCAGATCTTCACCAAACATTGCAGGGATACATTGGATGTCAAGACACGTGGAAAGAACGTACAAAACAAGAGATTGGAGACATCAAGATTTTGGACGAATTTTTTAAGAATTTTCAAATTTTCAGATAGGAGGCTCCATATAAGGTCAAAAACTACATACTCAGATCTTCACCAAACATTGCAGGGATACATTGGATGTCAAGACACGTGGAAAAAACGTACAAAACAAGAGATTGGAGACATCAAGATTTTGGACGAATTTTTTAAGAATTTTCAAATTTTCAGATAGGAGGTTCCAGATAAGGTCAAAAACTACATACTCAGATCTTCACCAAACGTTGCAGGGATACTTTGCATGTCAAGACACGTGGAAAAAACGTACAAAACAAGAGATTGGAGACATCAAGATTTTCGACGAATTTTTTAAGAATTTTCAAATTTTCAGATGGGAGGTTCCAGATAAGGTCAAAAACGACATACTCAGATCTTCACCAAACTTTGCATGGATACATTGGATGTCAAGACACGTGGAAAAAACGTACAAAACAAGAGATTGGGGTCATCAAGATTTTGCACGGATTTTTTAAGAATTTTCAAATTTTCAGATGGGAGGTTCCAGATAAGGTCAAAAACGACATACTCAGATCTTCACCAAACTTTGCATTTATACATTGGATGTCAAGACACGTGGAAAAAACGTACAAAACAAGAGATTGGAGACATCAAGATTTTGGACGAATTTTTTAAGAATTCTCAAATTTTCAGAAAGGAGGTTCCATATAAGGTCAAAAACTACATACTCAGATCTTCACCAAACTTTGCAGGGATACTTTGGATGTCAAGACACGTGGAAAAAACGTACAAAACAAGAGATTGGGGTCATCAAGATTTTGGACGAATTTTTTAAGAATTTTCAAATTTTCAGATGGGAGGTTCAATATAAGGTCAAAAACTACATACTCAGATCTTCACCAAACTTTGCATGGATACATTGGATGTCAAGACACGTGGAAAAAACATACAAAACATAGGATTCGGAACATCAAGATTTTGGTCGAATTTTTTAAGAATTTTCAAATTTTCAGATAGGAGGTTCCAGATAAGGTCAAAAACTACATACTCAGATCTTCACCAAACTTTGCAGGGATACATTGGATGTCAAGACACGTGGAAAAAACGTACAAAAAAGAGATTGGAGACATCAAGATTTTGGACGAATTTTTTAACAATTTTCAAATTTTCAGAAAGGATGTTCCAGATAAGGTCAAAAACGACATACTCAGATCTTCACCAAACTTTGCAGGGATACATTGGATATCAAGACACGTGGAAAAAACGTACAAAACAAGAGATTGGAGACATCAAGATTTTGGACGAATTTTTTAAGAATTTTCAAATTTTCAGATGGGAGGTTCCAGATAAGGTCAAAAACTACATACTCAGATCTTCACCAAACTTTGCAGGGATACATTGGATGTCAAGACACGTGGAAAAAACGTACAAAAAAGAGATTGGAGACATCAAGATTTTGGACGAATTTTTTAACAATTTTCAAATTTTCAGAAAGGATGTTCCAGATAAGGTCAAAAACGACATACTCAGATCTTCACCAAACTTTGCAGGGATACATTGGATATCAAGACACGTGGAAAAAACGTACAAAACAAGAGATTGGAGACATCAAGTTTTTCGACGAATTTTTTAAGAATTTTCAAATTTTCAGATAGGAGGTTCCAAATAAGGTCAAAAACTACATACTCAGATCTTCACCAAACGTTGCAGGGATACTTTGCATGTCAAGACACGTGGAAAAAACGTACAAAACAAAAGATTGGAGACATCAAGATTTTCGACGAATTTTTTAAGAATTTTCAAATTTTCAGATGGGAGGTTCCAGATAAGGTCAAAAACGACATACTCAGATCTTCACCAAACTTTGCATGGATACATTGGATGTCAAGACACGTGGAAAAAACGTACAAAACAAGAGATTGGAGACATCAAGATTTTGGACGAATTTTTTAAGAATTCTCAAATTTTCAGAAAGGAGGTTCCATATAAGGTCAAAAACTACATACTCAGATCTTCACCAAACTTTGCAGGGATACTTTGGATGTCAAGACACGTGGAAAAAACGTACAAAACAAGAGATTGGGGTCATCAAGATTTTGGACGAATTTTTTAAGAATTTTCAAATTTTCAGATGGGAGGTTCAATATAAGGTCAAAAACTACATACTCAGATCTTCACCAAACTTTGCATGGATACATTGGATGTCAAGACACGTGGAAAAAACATACAAAACATAGGATTCGGAACATCAAGATTTTGGTCGAATTTTTTAAGAATTTTCAAATTTTCAGATAGGAGGTTCCATATAAGGTCAAAAACTACATACTCAGATCTTCACCAAACATTGCAGGAATACATTGGATGTCAAGACACGTGGAAAAAACGTACAAAACAAGAGATTGGGGTCATCAAGATTTTGCACGGATTTTTTAGGAATTTTCAAATTTTCAGATGGGAGGTTCCAGATAAGGTCAAAAACTACATACTCAGATCTTCACCAAACTTTGCAGGGATACATTGGATGTCAAGACACGTGGAAAAAACGTACAAAACAAGAGATTGGAGACATCAAGATTTTGGACGAATTTTTTAAGAATTTTCAAATTTTCAGATAGGAGGTTCCATATAAGGTCAAAAACTACATACTCAGATCTTCACCAAACTTTGCATGGATACATTATGTGTCAAGACACGTGGAAAAAACGTACAAAACAAAAGATTGGAGACATCAAGATTTTGGTCGAATTTTTTAAGAATTTTCAAATTTTCAGATGGGAGGTTCCAGATAAGGTCAAAAACTACATACTCAGATCTTCACCAAACTTTGCAGGGATACATTGGATGTCAAGACACGTGGAAAAAACGTGCAAAAAAGAGATTGGAGTATCAAGATTTTGGACGAATTTTTTAACAATTTTCAAATTTTCAGAAAGGATGTTCCAGATAAGGTCAAAAACGACATACTCAGATCTTCACCAAACTTTGCAGGGATACATTGGATATCAAGACACGTGGAAAAAACGTACAAAACAAGAGATTGGAGACATCAAGATTTTGGACGAATTTTTTAAGAATTTTCAAATTTTCAGATAGGAGGTTCCAGATAAGGTCAAAAACTACATACTCAGATCTTCACCAAACTTTGCAGGGATACATTGGATGTCAAGACACGTGGAAAAAACGTACAAAACAAGAGATTGGAGACATCAAGATTTTGGACGAATTTTTTAAGAATTTTCAAATTTTCAGATAGGAGGTTCCAGATGAGGTCAAAAACTACATACTCAGATCTTCACCAAACTTTGCAGGAATACTTTGCATGTCAAGACACGTGGAAAAAACGTACAAAACAAGAGATCGGAGACATCAAGATTTTCGACGAATTTTTTAAGAATTTTCAAATTTTCAGATGGGAGGTTCCAGATAAGGTCAAAAACGACATACTCAGATCTTCACCAAACTTTGCAGGGATCCATTGGAGGTCGAGACACGTGGAAAAAACGTACAAAACAAGAGATTGGAGACATCAAGATTTTGGACGAATTTTTTAAGAATTTTCAAATTTTCAGATAGGAGGTTCCATATAAGGTCAAAAACTACATACTCAGATCTTCACCAAACTTTGCAGGGATACATTGGATGTCAAGACACGTGGAAAAAACGTACAAAACAAGAGATTGGAGACATCAAGATTTTGGACGATTTTTTTAAAAATTTTCAAATTTTCAGAAATGCGGTTCCAGATAAGGTCAAAAACTACATACTCAGATCTTCACCAAACTTTGCAGGGATACATTGGATGTCAAGACACGTGGAAAAAACGTACAAAACAAGAGATTCGGGTCAACAAGGTTTTGGACGGATTTTTTAGGAATTTTCAAATTTTCAGATGGGAGGTTCCAGATAAGGTCAAAAACTACATACTCAGATCTTCACCAAACTCTGCAGGGATACATTGTATGTCAAGACACGTGGAAAAAACATACAAAACATAGGATTGGGGACATCAAGATTTTGTTAAATTCTTTTAAGAATTTTCAAGTTTTCAGATAGGAGGTTCCATATAAGGTCAAAAACTACATACTCAGATCTTCACCAAACATTGCAGGGATACATTGGATGTCAAGACACGTGGAAAGAACGTACAAAACAAGAGATTGGAGACATCAAGATTTTGGACGAATTTTTTAAGGAATTTTCAAATTTTCAGATAGGAGGCTCCATATAAGGTCAAAAACTACATACTCAGATCTTCACCAAACATTGCAGGGATACATTGGATGTCAAGACACGTGGAAAAAACGTACAAAACAAGAGATTGGAGACATCAAGATTTTGGACGAATTTTTTAAGAATTTTCAAATTTTCAGATAGGAGGTTCCAGATAAGGTCAAAAACTACATACTCAGATCTTCACCAAACGTTGCAGGGATACTTTGCATGTCAAGACACGTGGAAAAAACGTACAAAACAAGAGATTGGAGACATCAAGATTTTCGACGAATTTTTTAAGAATTTTCAAATTTTCAGATGGGAGGTTCCAGATAAGGTCAAAAACGACATACTCAGATCTTCACCAAACTTTGCATGGATACATTGGATGTCAAGACACGTGGAAAAAACGTACAAAACAAGAGATTGGGGTCATCAAGATTTTGCACGGATTTTTTAAGAATTTTCAAATTTTCAGATGGGAGGTTCCAGATAAGGTCAAAAACGACATACTCAGATCTTCACCAAACTTTGCATGGATACATTGGATGTCAAGACACGTGGAAAAAACGTACAAAACAAGAGATTGGAGACATCAAGATTTTGGACGAATTTTTTAAGAATTCTCAAATTTTCAGAAAGGAGGTTCCATATAAGGTCAAAAACTACATACTCAGATCTTCACCAAACTTTGCAGGGATACTTTGGATGTCAAGACACGTGGAAAAAACGTACAAAACAAGAGATTGGGGTCATCAAGATTTTGGACGAATTTTTTAAGAATTTTCAAATTTTCAGATGGGAGGTTCAATATAAGGTCAAAAACTACATACTCAGATCTTCACCAAACTTTGCATGGATACATTGGATGTCAAGACACGTGGAAAAAACATACAAAACATAGGATTCGGAACATCAAGATTTTGGTCGAATTTTTTAAGAATTTTCAAATTTTCAGATAGGAGGTTCCATATAAGGTCAAAAACTACATACTCAGATCTTCACCAAACTTTGCAGGGATACATTGGATGTCAAGACACGTGGAAAAAACGTACAAAACAAGAGATTGGAGACATCAAGATTTTCGACGAATTTTTTAAGAATTTTCAAATTTTCAGAAAGTATGTTCCAGATAAGGTCAAAAACGACATACTCAGATCTTCACCAAACTTTGCAGGGATACATTGGAGGTCGAGACACGTGGAAAAAACGTACAAAACAAGAGATTGGAGACATCAAGATTTTGGACGAATTTTTGAAGAATTTTCAAATTTTCTGATAGGAGGTCCCAGATAAGGTCAAAAACTACATACTCAGATCTCCACCAAACATTGCAGGGATACATTGGATGTCAAGACACGTGGAAAAAACGTACAAAACAAGAGATTGGAGACATCAAGATTTTCGACGAATTTTTGAAGAATTTTCAAATTTTCAGATAGGAGGTTCCAGATAAGGTCAAAAACTACATACTCAGATCTTCACCAAACGTTGGAGGGATACTTTGCATGTCAAGACACGTGGAAAAAACGTACAAAACAAGAGATTGGAGACATCAAGATTTTCGACGAATTTTTTAAGAATTTTCAAATTTTCAGATGGGAGGTTCCAGATAAGGTCAAAAACGACATACTCAGATCTTCACCAAACTTTGCATGGATACATTGGATGTCAAGACACGTGGAAAAAACGTACAAAACAAGAGATTGGGGTCATCAAGATTTTGCACGGATTTTTGAAGAATTTTCAAATTTTCAGATGGGAGGTTCCAGATAAGGTCAAAAACGACATACTCAGATCTTCACCAAACTTTGCATGGATACATTGGATGTCAAGACACGTGGAAAAAACGTACAAAACAAGAGATTGGAGACATCAAGATTTTGGACGAATTTTTTAAGAATTCTCAAATTTTCAGAAAGGAGGTTCCATATAAGGTCAAAAACTACATACTCAGATCTTCACCAAACTTTGCAGGGATACTTTGGATGTCAAGACACGTGGAAAAAACGTACAAAACAAGAGATTGGAGACATCAAGATTTTGGACGTATTTTTTAAGAATTTTCAAATTTTCAGATAGGAGGTTCCAGATAAGGTCAAAAACTACATACTCAGATCTTCACCAAACTTTGCAGGGATACATTGGATGTCAAGACACGTGGAAAAAACGTACAAAACAAGAGATTGGGGTCATCAAGATTTTGGACGAATTTTTTAGGAATTTTCAAATTTTCAGATGGGAGGTTCCAGATAAGGTCAAAAACTACATACTCAGATCTTCACCAAACATTGCAGGGATACATTGGATGTCAAGACACGTGGAAAAAACGTACAAAACAAGAGATTGGAGACATCAAAATTTTGGACGAATTTTTTAAGAATTTTCAAATTTTCAGATAGGAGGTTCCAGATGAGGTCAAAAACTACATACTCAGATCTTCACCAAACTTTGCAGGAATACTTTGCATGTCAAGACACGTGGAAAAAACGTACAAAACAAGAGATCGGAGACATCAAGATTTTCGACGAATTTTTTAAGAATTTTCAAATTTTCAGATGGGAGGTTCCAGATAAGGTCAAAAACGACATACTCAGATCTTCACCAAACTTTGCATGGATACATTGGATGTCAAGACACGTGGAAAAAACATACAAAACATAGGATTGGTGACATCAAGATTTTGGACGAATTTTTTAAGAATTTTCAAATTTTCAGATAGGAGGTTCCATATAAGGTCAAAAACTACATACTCAGATCTTCACCAAACTTTGCAGGGATACATTGGAGGTCGAGACACGTGGAAAAAAAGTACAAAACAAGAGATTGGGGTCATCAAGATTTTGGACGGATTTTTTAGGAATTTTCAAATTTTCAGATGGGAGGTTCCAGATAAGGTCAAAAACTACATACTCAGATCTTCACCAAACATTGCAGGGATACATTGGATGTCAAGACACGTGGAAAAAACGTACAAAACAAGAGATTGGAGACATCAAGATTTTGGACGAATTTTTTAAGAATTTTCAAATTTTCAGATAGGAGGTTCCAGATGAGGTCAAAAACTACATACTCAGATCTTCACCAAACTTTGCAGGAATACTTTGCATGTCAAGACACGTGGAAAAAACGTACAAAACAAGAGATCGGAGACATCAAGATTTTCGACGAATTTTTTAAGAATTTTCAAATTTTCAGATGGGAGGTTCCAGATAAGGTCAAAAACGACATACTCAGATCTTCACCAAACTTTGCAGGGATCCATTGGATGTCAAGACACGTGGAAAAAACATACAAAACATAGGATTGGTGACATCAAGATTTTGGACGAATTTTTTAAGAATTTTCAAATTTTCAGATAGGAGGTTCCATATAAGGTCAAAAACTACATACTCAGATCTTCACCAAACTTTGCAGGGATACATTGGAGGTCGAGACACGTGGAAAAAAAGTACAAAACAAGAGATTGGGGTCATCAAGATTTTGGACGGATTTTTTAGGAATTTTCAAATTTTCAGATGGGAGGTTCCAGATAAGGTCAAAAACTACATACTCAGATCTTCACCAAACATTGCAGGGATACATTGGATGTCAAGACACGTGGAAAAAACGTACAAAACAAGAGATTGGAGACATCAAGATTTTGGACGAATTTTTTAAGAATTTTCAAATTTTCAGATAGGAGGTTCCAGATGAGGTCAAAAACTACATACTCAGATCTTCACCAAAACTTTGCAGGAATACTTTGCATGTCAAGACACGTGGAAAAAACGTACAAAACAAGAGATCGGAGACACCAAGATTTTCGACGAATTTTTTAAGAATTTTCAAATTTTCAGATGGGAGGTTCCAGATAAGGTCAAAAACGACATACTCAGATCTTCACCAAACTTTGCAGGGATCCATTGGAGGTCGAGACACGTGGAAAAAACGTACAAAACAAGAGATTGGAGACATCAAGATTTTGGACGAATTTTTTAAGAATTTTCAAATTTTCAGATAGGAGGTTCCATATAAGGTCAAAAACTACATACTCAGATCTTCACCAAACTTTGCAGGGATACATTGGATGTCAAGACACGTGGAAAAAACGTACAAAACAAGAGATTGGAGACATCAAGATTTTGGACGAATTTTTTAAGAATTCTCAAATTTTCAGAAAGGAGGTTCCATATAAGGTCAAAAACTACATACTCAGATCTTCACCAAACTTTGCAGGGATACTTTGGATGTCAAGACACGTGGAAAAAACGTACAAAACAAGAGATTGGAGACATCAAGATTTTGGACGAATTTTTTAAGAATTTTCAAATTTTCAGATAGGAGGTTCCAGATAAGGTCAAAAACTACATACTCAGATCTTCACCAAACTTTGCAGGGATACATTGGATGTCAAGACACGTGGAAAAAACGTACAAAACAAGAGATTGGGGTCATCAAGATTTTGGACGGATTTTTTAGGAATTTTCAAATTTTCAGATGGGAGGTTCCAGATAAGGTCAAAAACTACATACTCAGATCTTCACCAAACATTGCAGGGATACATTGGATGTCAAGACACGTGGAAAAAACGTACAAAACAAGAGATTGGAGACATCAAAATTTTGGACGAATTTTTTAAGAATTTTCAAATTTTCAGATAGGAGGTTCCAGATGAGGTCTAAAACTACATACTCAGATCTTCACCAAACTTTGCAGGAATACTTTGCATGTCAAGACACGTGGAAAAAACGTACAAAACAAGAGATCGGAGACATCAAGATTTTCGACGAATTTTTTAAGAATTTTCAAATTTTCAGATGGGAGGTTCCAGATAAGGTCAAAAACGACATACTCAGATCTTCACCAAACTTTGCATGGATACATTGGATGTCAAGACACGTGGAAAAAACATACAAAACATAGGATTGGTGACATCAAGATTTTGGACGAATTTTTTAAGAATTTTCAAATTTTCAGATAGGAGGTTCCATATAAGGTCAAAAACTACATACTCAGATCTTCACCAAACTTTGCAGGGATACATTGGATGTCAAGACACGTGGAAAAAACGTACAAAACAAGAGATTGGAGACATCAAGATTTTCGACGAATTTTTTAAGAATTTTCAAATTTTCAGAAAGGATGTTCCAGATAAGGTCAAAAACGACATACTCAGATCTTCACCAAACTTTGCAGGGATCCATTGGAGGTCGAGACACGTGGAAAAAACGTACAAAACAAGAGATTGGAGACATCAAGATTTTGGACGAATTTTTGAAGAATTTTCAAATTTTCAGATAGGAGGTTCCAGATAAGGTCTAAAACTACATACTCAGATCTCCACCAAACATTGCAGGAATACATTGGATGTCAAGACACGTGGAAAAAACGTACAAAACAAGAGATTGGAGACATCAAGATTTTCGACGAATTTTTGAAGAATTTTCAAATTTTCAGATAGGAGGTTCCAGATAAGGTCAAAAACTACATACTCAGATCTTCACCAAACGTTGCAGGGATACTTTGCATGTCAAGACACGTGGAAAAAACGTACAAAACAAGAGATTGGAGACATCAAGATTTTCGACGAATTTTTTAAGAATTTTCAAATTTTCAGATGGGAGGTTCCAGATAAGGTCAAAAACGACATACTCAGATCTTCACCAAACTTTGCATGGATACATTGGATGTCAAGACACGTGGAAAAAACGTACAAAACAAGAGATTGGAGACATCAAGATTTTGGACGAATTTTTTAAGAATTCTCAAATTTTCAGAAAGGAGGTTCCATATAAGGTCAAAAACTACATACTCAGATCTTCACCAAACTTTGCATGGATACATTATGTGTCAAGACACGTGGAAAAAACGTACAAAACAAAAGATTGGAGACATCAAGATTTTGGTCGAATTTTTTAAGAATTTTCAAATTTTCAGATGGGAGGTTCCAGATAAGGTCAAAAACTACATACTCAGATCTTCACCAAACTTTGCAGGGATACATTGGATGTCAAGACACGTGGAAAAAACGTACAAAAAAGAGATTGGAGACATCAAGATTTTGGACGAATTTTTTAACAATTTTCAAATTTTCAGAAAGGATGTTCCAGATAAGGTCAAAAACGACATACTCAGATCTTCACCAAACTTTGCAGGGATACATTGGATATCAAGACACGTGGAAAAAACGTACAAAACAAGAGATTGGAGACATCAAGATTTTCGACGAATTTTTTAAGAATTTTCAAATTTTCAGATAGGAGGTTCCAGATAAGGTCAAAAACTACATACTCAGATCTTCACCAAACGTTGCAGGGATACTTTGCATGTCAAGACACGTGGAAAAAACGTACAAAACAAAAGATTGGAGACATCAAGATTTTCGACGAATTTTTTAAACATTTTCAAATTTTCAGATGGGAGGTTCCAGATAAGGTCAAAAACGACATACTCAGATCTTCACCAAACTTTGCATGGATACATTGGATGTCAAGACACGTGGAAAAAACGTACAAAACAAGAGATTGGAGACATCAAGATTTTGGACGAATTTTTTAAGAATTCTCAAATTTTCAGAAAGGAGGTTCCATATAAGGTCAAAAACTACATACTCAGATCTTCACCAAACTTTGCAGGGATACTTTGGATGTCAAGACACGTGGAAAAAACGTACAAAACAAGAGATTGGGGTCATCAAGATTTTGGACGAATTTTTTAAGAATTTTCAAATTTTCAGATGGGAGGTTCAATATAAGGTCAAAAACTACATACTCAGATCTTCACCAAACTTTGCATGGATACATTGGATGTCAAGACACGTGGAAAAAACATACAAAACATAGGATTCGGAACATCAAGATTTTGGTCGAATTTTTTAAGAATTTTCAAATTTTCAGATAGGAGGTTCCATATAAGGTCAAAAACTACATACTCAGATCTTCACCAAACATTGCAGGAATACATTGGATGTCAAGACACGTGGAAAAAACGTACAAAACAAGAGATTGGGGTCATCAAGATTTTGCACGGATTTTTTAGGAATTTTCAAATTTTCAGATGGGAGGTTCCAGATAAGGTCAAAAACTACATACTCAGATCTTCACCAAACTTTGCAGGGATACATTGGATGTCAAGACACGTGGAAAAAACGTACAAAACAAGAGATTGGAGACATCAAGATTTTGGACGAATTTTTTAAGAATTTTCAAATTTTCAGATAGGAGGTTGCATATAAGGTCAAAAACTACATACTCAGATCTTCACCAAACTTTGCATGGATACATTATGTGTCAAGACACGTGGAAAAAACGTACAAAACAAAAGATTGGAGACATCAAGATTTTGGTCGAATTTTTTAAGAATTTTCAAATTTTCAGATGGGAGGTTCCAGATAAGGTCAAAAACTACATACTCAGATCTTCACCAAACTTTGCAGGGATACATTGGATGTCAAGACACGTGGAAAAAACGTACAAAACAAGAGATTGGAGACATCAAGATTTTCGACGAATTTTTTAAGAATTTTCAAATTTTCAGATAGGAGGTTGCATATAAGGTCAAAAACTACATACTCAGATCTTCACCAAACTTTGCAGGGATACATTGGATGTCAAGACACGTGGAAAAAACGTACAAAAAAGAGATTGGAGACATCAAGATTTTGGACGAATTTTTTAACAATTTTCAAATTTTCAGAAAGGATGTTCCAGATAAGGTCAAAAACGACATACTCAGATCTTCACCAAACTTTGCAGGGATACATTGGATATCAAGACACGTGGAAAAAACGTACAAAACAAGAGATTGGAGACATCAAGATTTTGGACGAATTTTTTAACAATTTTCAAATTTTCAGATAGGAGGTTCCAGATAAGGTCAAAAACTACATACTCAGATCTTCACCAAACTTTGCATGGATACATTGGATGTCAAGACACGTGGAAAAAACGTACAAAACAAGAGATTGGAGACATCAAGATTTTGGACGAATTTTTTAAGAATTTTCAAATTTTCAGATAGGAGGTTCCAGATGAGGTCAAAAACTACATACTCAGATCTTCACCAAACTTTGCAGGAATACTTTGCATGTCAAGACACGTGGAAAAAACGTACAAAACAAGAGATCGGAGACATCAAGATTTTCGACGAATTTTTTAAGAATTTTCAAATTTTCAGATGGGAGGTTCCAGATAAGGTCAAAAACGACATACTCAGATCTTCACCAAACTTTGCAGGGATCCATTGGAGGTCGAGACACGTGGAAAAAACGTACAAGACAAGAGATTGGAGACATCAAGATTTTGGACGAATTTTTGAAGAATTTTCAAATTTTCAGATAGGAGGTTCCATATAAGGTCAAAAACTACATACTCAGATCTTCACCAAACTTTGCAGGGATACATTGGATGTCAAGACACGTGGAAAAAACGTACAAAACAAGAGATTGGAGACATCAAGATTTTGGACGATTTTTTTAAAAATTTTCAAATTTTCAGAAATGCGGTTCCAGATAAGGTCAAAAACTACATACTCAGATCTTCACCAAACTTTGCAGGGATACATTGGATGTCAAGACACGTGGAAAAAACGTACAAAACAAGAGATTCGGGTCAACAAGATTTTGGACGGATTTTTTAGGAATTTTCAAATTTTCAGATGGGAGGTTCCAGATAAGGTCAAAAACTACATACTCAGATCTTCACCAAACTCTGCAGGGATACATTGTATGTCAAGACACGTGGAAAAAACATACAAAACATAGGATTGGGGACATCAAGATTTTGTTAAATTCTTTTAAGAATTTTCAAATTTTCAGATAGGAGGTTCCATATAAGGTCAAAAACTACATACTCAGATCTTCACCAAACATTGCAGGGATACATTGGATGTCAAGACACGTGGAAAGAACGTACAAAACAAGAGATTGGAGACATCAAGATTTTGGACGAATTTTTTAAGAATTTTCAAATTTTCAGATAGGAGGCTCCATATAAGGTCAAAAACTACATACTCAGATCTTCACCAAACATTGCAGGGATACATTGGATGTCAAGACACGTGGAAAAAACGTACAAAACAAGAGATTGGAGACATCAAGATTTTGGACGAATTTTTTAAGAATTTTCAAATTTTCAGATAGGAGGTTCCAGATAAGGTCAAAAACTACATACTCAGATCTTCACCAAACGTTGCAGGGATACTTTGCATGTCAAGACACGTGGAAAAAACGTACAAAACAAGAGATTGGAGACATCAAGATTTTCGACGAATTTTTGAAGAATTTTCAAATATTCAGATGGGAGGTTCCAGATAAGGTCAAAAACGACATACTCAGATCTTCACCAAACTTTGCATGGATACATTGGATGTCAAGACACGTGGAAAAAACGTACAAAACAAGAGATTGGGGTCATCAAGATTTTGCACGGATTTTTTAAGAATTTTCAAATTTTCAGATGGGAGGTTCCAGATAAGGTCAAAAACGACATACTCAGATCTTCACCAAACTTTGCATGGATACATTGGATGTCAAGACACGTGGAAAAAACGTACAAAACAAGAGATTGGAGACATCAAGATTTTGGACGAATTTTTTAAGAATTCTCAAATTTTCAGAAAGGAGGTTCCGTATAAGGTCAAAAACTACATACTCAGATCTTCACCAAACTTTGCAGGGATACTTTGGATGTCAAGACACGTGGAAAAAACGTACAAAACAAGAGATTGGGGTCATCAAGATTTTGGACGAATTTTTTAAGAATTTTCAAATTTTCAGATGGGAGGTTCAATATAAGGTCAAAAACTACATACTCAGATCTTCACCAAACTTTGCATGGATACATTGGATGTCAAGACACGTGGAAAAAACATACAAAACATAGGATTCGGAACATCAAGATTTTGGTCGAATTTTTTAAGAATTTTCAAATTTTCAGATAGGAGGTTCCATATAAGGTCAAAAACTACATACTCAGATCTTCACCAAACTTTGCAGGGATACATTGGATGTCAAGACACGTGGAAAAAACGTACAAAACAAGAGATTGGAGACATCAAGATTTTCGACGAATTTTTTAAGAATTTTCAAATTTTCAGAAAGGATGTTCCAGATAAGGTCAAAAACGACATACTCAGATCTTCACCAAACTTTGCAGGGATACATTGGAGGTCGAGACACGTGGAAAAAACGTACAAAACAAGAGATTGGAGACATCAAGATTTTGGACGAATTTTTGAAGAATTTTCAAATTTTCTGATAGGAGGTCCCAGATAAGGTCAAAAACTACATACTCAGATCTCCACCAAACATTGCAGGGATACATTGGATGTCAAGACACGTGGAAAAAACGTACAAAACAAGAGATTGGAGACATCAAGATTTTCGACGAATTTTTGAAGAATTTTCAAATTTTCAGATAGGAGGTTCCAGATAAGGTCAAAAACTACATACTCAGATCTTCACCAAACGTTGCAGGGATACTTTGCATGTCAAGACACGTGGAAAAAACGTACAAAACAAGAGATTGGAGACATCAAGATTTTCGACGAATTTTTTAAGAATTTTCAAATTTTCAGATGGGAGGTTCCAGATAAGGTCAAAAACGACATACTCAGATCTTCACCAAACTTTGCATGGATACATTGGATGTCAAGACACGTGGAAAAAACGTACAAAACAAGAGATTGGGGTCATCAAGATTTTGCACGGATTTTTTAAGAATTTTCAAATTTTCAGATGGGAGGTTCCAGATAAGGTCAAAAACGACATACTCAGATCTTCACCAAACTTTGCATGGATACATTGGATGTCAAGACACGTGGAAAAAACGTACAAAACAAGAGATTGGAGACATCAAGATTTTGGACGAATTTTTTAAGAATTCTCAAATTTTCAGAAAGGAGGTTCCATATAAGGTCAAAAACTACATACTCAGATCTTCACCAAACTTTGCAGGGATACTTTGGATGTCAAGACACGTGGAAAAAACGTACAAAACAAGAGATTGGAGACATCAAGATTTTGGACGAATTTTTTAAGAATTTTCAAATTTTCAGATAGGAGGTTCCAGATAAGGTCAAAAACTACATACTCAGATCTTCACCAAACTTTGCAGGGATACATTGGATGTCAAGACACGTGGAAAAAACGTACAAAACAAGAGATTGGGGTCATCAAGATTTTGGACGGATTTTTTAGGAATTTTCAAATTTTCAGATGGGAGGTTCCAGATAAGGTCAAAAACTACATACTCAGATCTTCACCAAACATTGCAGGGATACATTGGATGTCAAGACACGTGGAAAAAACGTACAAAACAAGAGATTGGAGACATCAAAATTTTGGACGAATTTTTTAAGAATTTTCAAATTTTCAGATAGGAGGTTCCAGATGAGGTCAAAAACTACATACTCAGATCTTCACCAAACTTTGCAGGAATACTTTGCATGTCAAGACACGTGGAAAAAACGTACAAAACAAGAGATCGGAGACATCAAGATTTTCGACGAATTTTTTAAGAATTTTCAAATTTTCAGATGGGAGGTTCCAGATAAGGTCAAAAACGACATACTCAGATCTTCACCAAACTTTGCATGGATACATTGGATGTCAAGACACGTGGAAAAAACATACAAAACATAGGATTGGTGACATCAAGATTTTGGACGAATTTTTTAAGAATTTTCAAATTTTCAGATAGGAGGTTCCATATAAGGTCAAAAACTACATACTCAGATCTTCACCAAACTTTGCAGGGGTACATTGGAGGTCGAGACACGTGGAAAAAACGTACAAAACAAGAGATTGGGGTCATCAAGATTTTGGACGGATTTTTTAGGAATTTTCAAATTTTCAGATGGGAGGTTCCAGATAAGGTCAAAAACTACATACTCAGATCTTCACCAAACATTGCAGGGATACATTGGATGTCAAGACACGTGGAAAAAACGTACAAAACAAGAGATTGGAGACATCAAGATTTTGGACGAATTTTTTAAGAATTTTCAAATTTTCAGATAGGAGGTTCCAGATGAGGTCAAAAACTACATACTCAGATCTTCACCAAACTTTGCAGGAATACTTTGCATGTCAAGACACGTGGAAAAAACGTACAAAACAAGAGATCGGAGACATCAAGATTTTCGACGAATTTTTTAAGAATTTTCAAATTTTCAGATGGGAGGTTCCAGATAAGAACAAAAACGACATACTCAGATCTTCACCAAACTTTGCATGGATACATTGGATGTCAAGACACGTGGAAAAAACATACAAAACATAGGATTGGTGACATCAAGATTTTGGACGAATTTTTTAAGAATTTTCAAATTTTCAGATAGGAGGTTCCATATAAGGTCAAAAACTATATACTCAGATCTTCACCAAACTTTGCAGGGATACATTGGAGGTCGAGACACGTGGAAAAAAAGTACAAAACAAGAGATTGGGGTCATCAAGATTTTGGACGGATTTTTTAGGAATTTTCAAATTTTCAGATGGGAGGTTCCAGATAAGGTCAAAAACTACATACTCAGATCTTCACCAAACATTGCAGGGATACATTGGATGTCAAGACACGTGGAAAAAACGTACAAAACAAGAGATTGGAGACATCAAGATTTTGGACGAATTTTTTAAGAATTTTCAAATTTTCAGATAGGAGGTTCCAGATGAGGTCAAAAACTACACACTCAGATCTTCACCAAACTTTGCAGGAATACTTTGCATGTCAAGACACGTGGAAAAAACGTACAAAACAAGAGATCGGAGACATCAAGATTTTCGACGAATTTTTTAAGAATTTTCAAATTTTCAGATGGGAGGTTCCAGATAATGTCAAAAACGACATACTCAGATCTTCACCAAACTTTGCAGGGATCCATTGGAGGTCGAGACACGTGGAAAAAACGTACAAAACAAGAGATTGGAGACATCAAGATTTTGGACGAATTTTTTAAGAATTTTCAAATTTTCAGATAGGAGGTTCCATATAAGGTCAAAAACTACATTCTCAGATCTTCACCAAACTTTGCAGGGATACATTGGATGTCCAGACACGTGGAAAAAACGTACAAAACAAGAGATTGGAGACATCAAGATTTTCGACGAATTTTTGAAGAATTTTCAAATTTTCAGATAGGAGGTTCCAGATAAGGTCAAAAACTACATACTCAGATCTTCACCAAACGTTGCAGGGATACTTTGCATGTCAAGACACGTGGAAAAAACGTACAAAACAAAAGATTGGAGACATCAAGATTTTCGACGAATTTTTTAAGAATTTTCAAATTTTCAGATGGGAGGTTCCAGATGAGGTCAAAAACGACATATTCAGATCTTCACCAAACTTTGCAGGAATACTTTGCATGTCAAGACACGTGGAAAAAACGTACAAAACAAGAGATCGGAGACATCAAGATTTTCGACGAATTTTTTAAGAATTTTCAAATTTTCAGATGGGAGGTTCCAGATAAGGTCAAAAACGACATACTCAGATCTTCACCAAACTTTGCAGGGATCCATTGGAGGTCGAGACACGTGGAAAAAACGTACAAAACAAGAGATTGGAGACATCAAGGTTTTGGACGAATTTTTTAAGAATTTTCAAATTTTCAGATAGGAGGTTCCATATAAGGTCAAAAACTACATACTCAGATCTTCACCAAACTTTGCAGGGATACATTGGATGTCAAGACACGTGGAAAAAACGTACAAAACAAGAGATTGGAGACATCAAGATTTTCGACGAATTTTTTAAGAATTTTCAAATTTTCAGAAAGGATGTTCCAGATAAGGTCAAAAACGACATACTCAGATCTTCACCAAACTTTGCAGGGATCCATTGGAGGTCGAGACACGTGGAAAAAACGTACAAAACAAGAGATTGGAGACATCAAGATTTTGGACGAATTTTTGAAGAATTTTCAAATTTTCAGATAGGAGGTTCCAGATAAGGTCTAAAACTACATACTCAGATCTCCACCAAACATTGCAGGAATACATTGGATGTCAAGACACGTGGAAAAAACGTACAAAACAAGAGATTGGAGACATCAAGATTTTCGACGAATTTTTGAAGAATTTTCAAATTTTCAGATAGGAGGTTCCAGATAAGGTCAAAAACTACATACTCAGATCTTCACCAAACGTTGCAGGGATACTTTGCATGTCAAGACACGTGGAAAAAACGTACAAAACAAGAGATTGGAGACATCAAGATTTTCGACGAATTTTTTAAGAATTTTCAAATTTTCAGATGGGAGGTTCCAGATAAGGTCAAAAACGACATACTCAGATCTTCACCAAACTTTGCATGGATACATTGGATGTCAAGACACGTGGAAAAAACGTACAAAACAAGAGATTGGAGACATCAAGATTTTGGACGAATTTTTTAAGAATTCTCAAATTTTCAGAAAGGAGGTTCCATATAAGGTCAAAAACTACATACTCAGATCTTCACCAAACTTTGCAGGGATACTTTGGATGTCAAGACACGTGGAAAAAACGTACAAAACAAGAGATTGGGGTCATCAAGATTTTGGACGAATTTTTTAAGAATTTTCAAATTTTCAGATGGGAGGTTCAATATAAGGTCAAAAACTACATACTCAGATCTTCACCAAACTTTGCATGGATACATTGGATGTCAAGACACGTGGAAAAAACATACAAAACATAGGATTCGGAACATCAAGATTTTGGTCGAATTTTTTAAGAATTTTCAAATTTTCAGATAGGAGGTTCCATATAAGGTCAAAAACTACATACTCAGATCTTCACCAAACATTGCAGGAATACATTGGATGTCAAGACACGTGGAAAAAACGTACAAAACAAGAGATTGGGGTCATCAAGATTTTGCACGGATTTTTTAGGAATTTTCAAATTTTCAGATGGGAGGTTCCAGATAAGGTCAAAAACTACATACTCAGATCTTCACCAAACTTTGCAGGGATACATTGGATGTCAAGACACGTGGAAAAAACGTACAAAACAAGAGATTGGAGACATCAAGATTTTGGACGAATTTTTTAAGAATTTTCAAATTTTCAGATAGGAGGTTCCATATAAGGTCAAAAACTACATACTCAGATCTTCACCAAACTTTGCATGGATACATTATGTGTCAAGACACGTGGAAAAAACGTACAAAACAAAAGATTGGAGACATCAAGATTTTGGTCGAATTTTTTAAGAATTTTCAAATTTTCAGATGGGAGGTTCCAGATAAGGTCAAAAACTACATACTCAGATCTTCACCAAACTTTGCAGGGATACATTGGATGTCAAAACACGTGGAAAAAACGTACAAAACAATGGATTGGAGACATCAAAATTTTGGACGAATTTTTTAAGAATTTTCAAATTTTCAGATAGGAGGTTCCAGATGAGGTCAAAAACTACATACTCAGATCTTCACCAAGCTTTGCAGGGATACATTGGATGTCAAGACACGTGGAAAAAACGTACAAAACAAGAGATTGGAGACATCAAGATTATGGACGAATTTTTTGAGAATTTTCAAATTTTCAGAAAGGAGGTTCCATATAAGGTCAAAAACTACATACTCAGATCTTCACCAAACTTTGCAGGGATACATTGGATGTCAAGAAACGTGGAAAAAACGTACAAAACAAGAGATTGGAGACATCAAGATTTTCGACGAATTTTTTAAGAATTTTCAAATTTTCAGAAAGGATGTTCCAGATAAGGTCAAAAACGACATACTCAGATCTTCACTAACTTTGCAGGGATACATTGGAGGTCGAGACACGTGGAAAAAACGTACAAAACAAGAGATTGGAGACATCAAGATTTTGGACGAATTTTTGAAGAATTTTCAAATTTTCAGATAGGAGGTTCCAGATAAGGTCAAAAACTACATACTCAGATCTCCACCAAACATTGCAGGGATACATTGGATGTCAAGACACGTGGAAAAAACGTACAAAGCAAGAGATTGGAGACATCAAGATTTTCGACGAATTTTTGAAGAATTTTCAAATTTTCAGATAGGAGGTTCCAGATAAGGTCAAAAACTACATACTCAGATCTTCACCAAACGTTGCAGGGATACTTTGCATGTCAAGACACGTGGAAAAAACGTACAAAACAAGAGATTGGAGACATCAAGATTTTCGACGAATTTTTTAAGAATTTTCAAATTTTTTGATGGGAGATTCCAGATAAGGTCAAAAACGACATACTCAGATCTTCACCAAACTTTGCATGGATACATTGGATGTCAAGACACGTGGAAAAAACGTACAAAACAAGAGATTGGAGACATCAAGATTTTGGACGAATTTTTTAAGAATTCTCAAATTTTCAGAAAGGAGGTTCCATATAAGGTCAAAAACTACATACTCAGATCTTCACCAAACTTTGCAGGGATACATTGGATGTCAAGACACGTGGAAAAAACGTACAAAACAAGAGATTGGGGTCTTCAAGATTTTGGACGAATTTTTTAAGAATTTTCAAATTTTCAGATAGGAGGTTCCAGATAAGGTCAAAAACTACATACTCAGATCTTCACCAAACGTTGCAGGGATACTTTGCATGTCAAGACACGTGGAAAAAACGTACAAAACAAGAGATTGGAGACATCAAGATTTTCGACGAATTTTTTAAGAATTTTCAAATTTTCAGATAGGAGGTTCCATATAAGGTCAAAAACTACATACTCAGATCTTCACCAAACATTGCAGGAATACATTGGATGTCAAGACACGTGGAAAAAACGTACAAAACAAGAGATTGGAGACATCAAGATTTTCGACGAATTTTTGAAGAATTTTCAAATTTTCAGATAGGAGGTTCCAGATAAGGTCAAAAACTACATACTCAGATCTTCACCAAACGTTGCAGGGATACTTTGCATGTCAAGACACGTGGAAAAAACGTACAAAACAAGAGATTGGAGACATCAAGATTTTCGACGAATTTTTTAAGAATTTTCAAATTTTCAGATAGGAGGTTCCATATAAGGTCAAAAACTACATACTCAGATCTTCACCAAACATTGCAGGAATACATTGGATGTCAATACACGTGGAAAAAACGTACAAAACAAGAGATTGGGGTCATCAAGATTTTGCACGGATTTTTTAGGAATTTTCAAATTTTCAGATGGGAGGTTCCAGATAAGGTCAAAAACTACATACTCAGATCTTCACCAAACTTTGCAGGGATACATTGGATGTCAAGACACGTGGAAAAAACGTACAAAACAAGAGATTGGAGACATCAAGATTTTGGACGATTTTTTAAGAATTTTCAAATTTTCAGATAGGAGGTTCCATATAAGGTCAAAAACTACATACTCAGATCTTCACCAAACTTTGCATGGATACATTATGTGTCAAGACACGTGGAAAAAACGTACAAAACAAAAGATTGGAGACATCAAGATTTTCGACGAATTTTTTAAGAATTTTCAAATTTTCAGATGGGAGGTTCCAGATAAGGTCAAAAACTACATACTCAGATCTTCACCAAACTTTGCAGGGATACATTGGATGTCAAGACACGTGGAAAAAACGTACAAAACAAGAGATTGGAGACATCAAGATTATGGACGAATTTTTTGAGAATTTTCAAATTTTCAGAAAGGAGGTTCCATATAAGGTCAAAAACTACATACTCAGATCTTCACCAAACTTTGCAGGGATACATTGGATGTCAAGACACGTGGAAAAAACGTACAAAACAAGAGATTGGAGACATCAAGATTTTCGACGAATTTTTTAAGAATTTTCAAATTTTCAGAAAGGATGTTCCAGATAAGGTCAAAAACGACATACTCAGATCTTCACCAAACTTTGCAGGGATACATTGGAGGTCGAGACACGTGGAAAAAACGTACAAAACAAGAGATTGGAGACATCAAGATTTTGGACGAATTTTTGAAGAATTTTCAAATTTTCTGATAGGAGGTCCCAGATAAGGTCAAAAACTACAGACTCAGATCTCCACCAAACATTGCAGGGATACATTGGATGTCAAGACACGTGGAAAAAACGTACAAAACAAGAGATTGGAGACATCAAGATTTTCGACGAATTTTTGAAGAATTTTCAAATTTTCAGATAGGAGGTTCCAGATAAGGTCAAAAACTACAGACTCAGATCTTCACCAAACGTTGCAGGGATACTTTGCATGTCAAGACACGTGGAAAAAACGTACAAAACAAGAGATAGGAGACATCAAGATTTTCGACGAATTTTTTAAGAATTTTCAAATTTTCAGATGGGAGGTTCCAGATAAGGCCAAAAACGACATACTCAGATCTTCACCAAACTTTGCAGGGATACATTGGATGTCAAGACACGTGGAAAAAACGTACAAAACAAGAGATTGGGGTCATCAAGATTTTGCACGGATTTTTTAGGAATTTTCAAATTTTCAGATGAGAGGTTCCAGATAAGGTCAAAAACTACATACTCAGATCTTCACCAAACTTTGCAGGGATACATTGGATGTCAAGACACGTGGAAAAAACGTACAAAACAAGAGATTGGAGACATCAAGATTTTGGACGAATTTTTTAAGAATTTTCAAATTTTCAGATAGGATGTTCCATATAAGGTCAAAAACTACATACTCAGATCTTCACCAAACTTTGCATGGATACATTATGTGTCAAGACACGTGGAAAAAACGTACAAAACAAAAGATTGGAGACATCAAGATTTTGGTCGAATTTTTTAAGAATTTTCAAATTTTCAGATGGGAGGTTCCAGATAAGATCAAAAACTACATACTCAGATCTTCACCAAACTTTGCAGGGATACATTGGATGTCAAGACACGTGGAAAAAACGTACAAAAAAGAGATTGGAGACATCAAGATTTTGGACGAATTTTTTAACAATTTTCAAATTTTCAGAAAGGATGTTCCAGATAAGGTCAAAAACGACATACTCAGATCTTCACCAAACTTTGCAGGGATACATTGGATATCAAGACACGTGGAAAAAACGTACAAAACAAGAGATTGGAGACATCAAGATTTTCGACGAATTTTTTAAGAATTTTCAAATTTTCAGATAGGAGGTTCCAGATAAGGTCAAAAACTACATACTCAGATCTTCACCAAACGTTGCAGGGATACTTTGCATGTCAAGACACGTGGAAAAAACGTACAAAACAAAAGATTGGAGACATCAAGATTTTCGACGAATTTTTTAAGAATTTTCAAATTTTCAGATGGGAGGTTCCAGATAAGGTCAAAAACGACATACTCAGATCTTCACCAAACTTTGCATGGATACATTGGATGTCAAGACACGTGGAAAAAACGTACAAAACAAGAGATTGGAGACATCAAGATTTTGGACGAATTTTTTAAGAATTCTCAAATTTTCAGAAAGGAGGTTCCATATAAGGTCAAAAACTACATACTCAGATCTTCACCAAACTTTGCAGGGATACTTTGGATGTCAAGACACGTGGAAAAATCGTACAAAACAAGAGATTGGGGTCATCAAGATTTTGGACGAATTTTTTAAGAATTTTCAAATTTTCAGATGGGAGGTTCAATATAAGGTCAAAAACTACATACTCAGATCTTCACCAAACTTTGCATGGATACATTGGATGTCAAGACACGTGGAAAAAACATACAAAACATAGGATTCGGAACATCAAGATTTTGGTCGAATTTTTTAAGAATTTTCAAATTTTCAGATAGGAGGTTCCATATAAGGTCAAAAACTACATACTCAGATCTTCACCAAACATTGCAGGAATACATTGGATGTCAAGACACGTGGAAAAAACGTACAAAACAAGAGATTGGGGTCATCAAGATTTTGCACGGATTTTTTAGGAATTTTCAAATTTTCAGATGGGAGGTTCCAGATAAGGTCAAAAACTACATACTCAGATCTTCACCAAACTTTGCAGGGATACATTGGATGTCAAGACACGTGGAAAAAACGTACAAAACAAGAGATTGGAGACATCAAGATTTTGGACGAATTTTTTAAGAATTTTCAAATTTTCAGATAGGAGGTTCCATATAAGGTCAAAAACTACATACTCAGATCTCCACCAAACTTTGCATGGATACATTATGTGTCAAGACACGTGGAAAAAACGTACAAAACAAAAGATTGGAGGCATCAAGATTTTGGTCGAATTTTTTAAGAATTTTCAAATTTTCAGATGGGAGGTTCCAGATAAGGTCAAAAACTACATACTCAGATCTTCACCAAACTTTGCAGGGATACATTGGATGTCAAGACACGTGGAAAAAACGTACAAAAAAGAGATTGGAGACATCAAGATTTTGGACGAATTTTTTAACAATTTTCAAATTTTCAGAAAGGATGTTCCAGATAATGTCAAAAACGACATACTCAGATCTTCACCAAACTTTGCAGGGATACATTGGATATCAAGACACGTGGAAAAAACGTACAAAACAAGAGATTGGAGACATCAAGATTTTGGATGAATTTTTTAAGAATTTTCAAATTTTCAGAAAGGATGTTCCAGATAAGGTCAAAAACGACATACTCAGATCTTCACCAAACTTTGCAGGGATCCATTGGAGGTCGAGACACGTGGAAAAAACGTACAAAACAAGAGATTGGAGACATCAAGATTTTGGACGAATTTTTGAAGAATTTTCAAATTTTCAGATAGGAGGTTCCAAATAAGGTCTAAAACTACATACTCAGATCTCCACCAAACATTGCAGGAATACATTGGATGTCAAGACACGTGGAAAAAACGTACAAAACAAGAGATTGGAGACATCAAGATTTTCGACGAATTTTTGAAGAATTTTCAAATTTTCAGATAGGAGGTTCCAGATAAGGTCAAAAACTACATACTCAGATCTTCACCAAACGTTGCAGGGATACTTTGCATGTCAAGACACGTGGAAAAAACGTACAAAACAAGAGATTGGAGACATCAAGATTTTCGACGAATTTTTTAAGAATTTTCAAATTTTCAGATGGGAGGTTCCAGATAAGGTCAAAAACGACATACTCAGATCTTCACCAAACTTTGCATGGATACATTGGATGTCAAGACACGTGGAAAAAACGTACAAAACAAGAGATTGGAGACATCAAGATTTTGGACGAATTTTTTAAGAATTCTCAAATTTTCAGAAAGGAGGTTCCATATAAGGTCAAAAACTACATACTCAGATCTTCACCAAACTTTGCAGGGATACTTTGGATGTCAAGACACGTGGAAAAAACGTACAAAACAAGAGATTGGGGTCATCAAGATTTTGGACGAATTTTTTAAGAATTTTCAAATTTTCAGATGGGAGGTTCAATATAAGGTCAAAAACTACATACTCAGATCTTCACCAAACTTTGCATGGATACATTGGATGTCAAGACACGTGGAACAAACATACAAAACATAGGATTCGGAACATCAAGATTTTGGTCGAATTTTTTAAGAATTTTCAAATTTTCAGATAGGAGGTTCCATATAAGGTCAAAAACTACATACTCAGATCTTCACCAAACATTGCAGGAATACATTGGATGTCAAGACACGTGGAAAAAACGTACAAAACAAGAGATTGGGGTCATCAAGATTTTGCACGGATTTTTTAGGAATTTTCAAATTTTCAGATGGGAGGTTCCAGATAAGGTCAAAAACTACATACTCAGATCTTCACCAAACTTTGCAGGGATACATTGGATGTCAAGACACGTGGAAAAAACGTACAAAACAAGAGATTGGAGACATCAAGATTTTGGACGAATTTTTTAAGAATTTTCAAATTTTCAGATAGGAGGTTCCATATAAGGTCAAAAACTACATACTCAGATCTTCACCAAACTTTGCATGGATACATTATGTGTCAAGACACGTGGAAAAAACGTACAAAACAAAAGATTGGAGACATCAAGATTTTGGTCGAATTTTTTAAGAATTTTCAAATTTTCAGATGGGAGGTTCCAGATAAGGTCAAAAACTACATACTCAGGTCTTCACCAAACTTTGCAGGGATACATTGGATGTCAAGACACGTGGAAAAAACGTACAAAAAAGAGATTGGAGACATCAAGATTTTGGACGAATTTTTTAACAATTTTCAAATTTTCAGAAAGGATGTTCCAGATAAGGTCAAAAACGACATACTCAGATCTTCACCAAACTTTGCAGGGATACATTGGATATCAAGACACGTGGAAAAAACGTACAAAACAAGAGATTGGAGACATCAAGATTTTGGACGAATTTTTTAAGAATTTTCAAATTTTCAGATAGGAGGTTCCAGATAAGGTCAAAAACTACATACTCAGATCTTCACCAAACTTTGCAGGGATACATTGGATGTCAAGACACGTGGAAAAAACGTACAAAACAAGAGATTGGGGTCATCAAGATTTTGGACGGAATTTTTAGGAATTTTCAAATTTTCAGATGGGAGGTTCCAGATAAGGTCAAAAACTACATACTCAGATCTTCACCAAACATTGCAGGGATACATTGGATGTCAAGACACGTGGAAAAAACGTACAAAACAAGAGATTGGAGACATCAAAATTTTGGACGAATTTTTTAAGAATTTTCAAATTTTCAGATAGGAGGTTCCAGATGAGGTCAAAAACTACATACTCAGATCTTCACCAAACTTTGCAGGAATACTTTGCATGTCAAGACACGTGGAAAAAATGTACAAAACAAGAGATCGGAGACATCAAGATTTTCGACGAATTTTTTAAGAATTTTCAAATTTTCAGATGGGAGGTTCCAGATAAGGTCAAAAACGACATACTCAGATTTTCACCAAACTTTGCATGGATACATTGGATGTCAAGACACGTGGAAAAAACATACAAAACATAGGATTGGTGACATCAAGATTTTGGACGAATTTTTTAAGAATTTTCAAATTTTCAGATAGGAGGTTCCATATAAGGTCAAAATCTACATACTCAGATCTTCACCAAACTTTGCAGGGATACATTGGATGTCAAGACACGTGGAAAAAACGTACAAAACAAGAGATTGGAGACATCAAGATTATGGACGAATTTTTTGAGAATTTTCAAATTTTCAGAAAGGAGGTTCCATATAAGGTCAAAAACTACATACTCAGATCTTCACCAAACTTTGCAGGGATACATTGGATGTCAAGAAACGTGGAAAAAACGTACAAAACAAGAGATTGGAGACATCAAGATTTTCGACGAATTTTTTAAGAATTTTCAAATTTTCAGAAAGGATGTTCCAGATAAGGTCAAAAACGACATACTCAGATCTTCACTAACTTTGCAGGGATACATTGGAGGTCGAGACACGTGGAAAAAACGTACAAAACAAGAGATTGGAGACATCAAGATTTTGGACGAATTTTTGAAGAATTTTCAAATTTTCAGATAGGAGGTTCCAGATAAGGTCAAAAACTACATACTCAGATCTCCACCAAACATTGCAGGGATACATTGGATGTCAAGACACGTGGAAAAAACGTACAAAGCAAGAGATTGGAGACATCAAGATTTTCGACGAATTTTTGAAGAATTTTCAAATTTTCAGATAGGAGGTTCCAGATAAGGTCAAAAACTACATACTCAGATCTTCACCAAACGTTGCAGGGATACTTTGCATGTCAAGACACGTGGAAAAAACGTACAAAACAAGAGATTGGAGACATCAAGATTTTCGACGAATTTTTTAAGAATTTTCAAATTTTCGGATGGGAGGTTCCAGATAAGGTCAAAAACGACATACTCAGATCTTCACCAAACTTTGCATGGATACATTGGATGTCAAGACACTTGGAAAAAACGTACAAAACAAGAGATTGGAGACATCCAGATTTTGGACGAATTTTTTAAGAATTCTCAAATTTTCAGAAAGGAGGTTCCATATAAGGTCAAAAACTACATACTCAGATCTTCACCAAACTTTGCAGGGATACATTGGATGTCAAGACACGTGGAAAAAACGTACAAAACAAGAGATTGGGGTCTTCAAGATTTTGGACGAATTTTTTAAGAATTTTCAAATTTTCAGATAGGAGGTTCCAGATAAGGTCAAAAACTACATACTCAGATTTTCACCAAACGTTGCAGGGATACTTTGCATGTCAAGACACGTGGAAAAAACGTACAAAACAAGAGATTGGAGACATCAAGATTTTCGACGAATTTTTTAAGAATTTTCAAATTTTCAGATAGGAGGTTCCATATAAGGTCAAAAACTACATACTCAGATCTTCACCAAACATTGCAGGAATACATTGGATGTCAAGACACGTGGAAAAAACGTACAAAACAAGAGATTGGAGACATCAAGATTTTCGACGAATTTTTGAAGAATTTTCAAATTTTCAGATAGGAGGTTCCAGATAAGGTAAAAAACTACATACTCAGATCTTCACCAAACGTTGCAGGGATACTTTGCATGTCAAGACACGTGGAAAAAACGTACAAAACAAGAGATTGGAGACATCAAGATTTTCGACGAATTTTTTAAGAATTTTCAAATTTTCAGATAGGAGGTTCCATATAAGGTCAAAAACTACATACTCAGATCTTCACCAAACATTGCAGGAATACATTGGATGTCAAGACACGTGGAAAAAACGTACAAAACAAGAGATTGGGGTCATCAAGATTTTGCACGGATTTTTTAGGAATTTTCAAATTTTCAGATGGGAGGTTCCAGATAAGGTCAAAAACTACATACTCAGATCTTCACCAAACTTTGCAGGGATACATTGGATGTCAAGACACGTGGAAAAAACGTACAAAAAAGAGATTGGAGACATCAAGATTTTGGACGAATTTTTTAACAATTTTCAAATTTTCAGAAAGGATGTTCCAGATAAGATCAAAAACGACATACTCAGATCTTCACCAAACTTTGCATGGATACATTGGATGTCAAGACACGTGGAAAAAAACGTACAAAACAAGAGATTGGGGTCATCAAGATTTTGCACGGATTTTTTAGGAATTTTTCAAATTTTCAGATGGGAGGTTCCAGATAAGGTCAAAAACTACATACTCAGATCTTCACCAAACTTTGCAGGGATACATTGGATGTCAAGACACGTGGAAAAAACGTACAAAACAAGAGATTGGAGACATCAAGATTTTGGACGAATTTTTTAAGAATTTTCAAATTTTCAGATAGGAGGTTCCATATAAGGTCAAAAACTACATACTCAGATCTTCACCAAACTTTGCATGGATACATTATGTGTCAAGACACGTGGAAAAAACGTACAAAACAAAAGATTGGAGACATCAAGATTTTGGTCGAATTTTTTAAGAATTTTCAAATTTTCAGATGGGAGGTTCCAGATAAGGTCAAAAACTACATACTCAGATCTTCACCAAACTTTGCAGGGATACATTGGATGTCAAGACACGTGGAAAAAACGTACAAAAAAGAGATTGGAGACATCAAGATTTTGGACGAATTTTTTAACAATTTTCAAATTTTCAGAAAGGATGTTCCAGATAAGGTCAAAAACGACATACTCAGATCTTGACCAAACTTTGCAGGGATACATTGGATATCAAGACACGTGGAAAAAACGTACAAAACAAGAGATTGGAGACATCAAGATTTTCGACGAATTTTTTAAGAATTTTCAAATTTTCAGATAGGAGGTTCCAGATAAGGTCAAAAACTACATACTCAGATCTTCACCAAACGTTGCAGGGATACTTTGCATGTCAAGACACGTGGAAAAAACGTACAAAACAAAAGATTGGAGACGTCAAGATTTTCGACGAATTTTTTAAGAATTTTCAAATTTTCAGATGGGAGGTTCCATATAAGGTCAAAAACTACATACTCAGATCTTCACCAAACTTTGCATGGATACATTGGATGTCAAGACACGTGGAAAAAACGTACAAAACAAGAGATTGGAGACATCAAGATTTTGGACGAATTTTTTAAGAATTCTCAAATTTTCAGAAAGGAGGTTCCATATAAGGTCAAAAACTACATACTCAGATCTTCACCAAACTTTGCAGGGATACTTTGGATGTCAAGACACGTGGAAAAAACGTACAAAACAAGAGATTGGGGTCATCAAGATTTTGGACGAATTTTTTAAGAATTTTCAAATTTTCAGATGGGAGGTTCAATATAAGGTCAAAAACTACATACTCTGATCTTCACCAAACTTTGCATGGATACATTGGATGTCAAGACACGTGGAAAAAACATACAAAACATAGGATTCGGAACATCAAGATTTTGGTCGAATTTTTTAAGAATTTTCAAATTTTCAGATAGGAGGTTCCATATAAGGTCAAAAACTACATACTCAGATCTTCACCAAACATTGCAGGAATACATTGGATGTCAAGACACGTGGAAAAAACGTACAAAACAAGAGATTGGGGTCATCAAGATTTTGCACGGATTTTTTAGGAATTTTCAAATTTTCAGATGGGAGGTTCCAGATGAGGTCAAAAACTACATACTCAGATCTTCACCAAACTTTGCAGGAATACTTTGCATGTCAAGACACGTGGAAAAAACGTACAAAACAAGAGATCGGAGACATCAAGATTTTCGACGAATTTTTTAAGAATTTTCAAATTTTCAGATGGGAGGTTCCAGATAAGGTCAAAAACGACATACTCAGATCTTCACCAAACTTTGCAGGGATCCATTGGAGGTCGAGACACGTGGAAAAAACGTACAAAACAAGAGATTGGAGACATCAAGATTTTGGACGAATTTTTTAAGAATTTTCAAATTTTCAGATAGGAGGTTCCATATAAGGTCAAAAACTACATACTCAGATCTTCACCAAACTTTGCAGGGATACATTGGATGTCAAGACACGTGGAAAAAACGTACAAAACAAGAGATTGGAGACATCAAGATTTTCGACGAATTTTTTAAGAATTTTCAAATTTTCAGAAAGGATGTTCCAGATAAGGTCAAAAACGACATACTCAGATCTTCACCAAACTTTGCAGGGATCCATTGGAGGTCGAGACACGTGGAAAAAACGTACAAAACAAGAGATTGGAGACATCAAGATTTTGGACGAATTTTTGAAGAATTTTCAAATTTTCAGATAGGAGGTTCCAGATAAGGTCTAAAACTACATACTCAGATCTCCACCAAACATTGCAGGAATACATTGGATGTCAAGACACGTGGAAAAAACGTACAAAACAAGAGATTGGAGACATCAAGATTTTCGACGAATTTTTGAAGAATTTTCAAATTTTCAGATAGGAGGTTCCAGATAAGGTCAAAAACTACATACTCAGATCTTCACCAAACGTTGCAGGGATACTTTGCATGTCAAGACACGTGGAAAAAACGTACAAAACAAAAGATTGGAGACATCAAGATTTTCGACGAATTTTTTAAGAATTTTCAAATTTTCAGATGGGAGGTTCCAGATAAGGTCAAAAACGACATACTCAGATCTTCACCAAACTTTGCATGGATACATTGGATGTCAAGACACGTGGAAAAAACGTACAAAACAAGAGATTGGAGACATCAAGATTTTGGACGAATTTTTTAAGAATTTTCAAATTTGCAGATGGGAGGTTCAATATAAGGTCAAAAACTACATACTCAGATCTTCACCAAACTTTGCAGGGATACTTTGGATGTCAAGACACGTGGAAAAAACGTACAAAACAAGAGATTGGGGTCATCAAGATTTTGGACGAATTTTTTAAGAATTTTCAAATTTTCAGATGGGAGGTTCAATATAAGGTCAAAAACTACATACTCAGATCTTCACCAAACTTTGCATGGATACATTGGATGTCAAGACACGTGGAAAAAACATACAAAACATAGGATTCGGAACATCAAGATTTTGGTCGAATTTTTTAAGAATTTTCAAATTTTCAGATAGGAGGTTCCATATAAGGTCAAAAACTACATACTCAGATCTTCACCAAACATTGCAGGAATACATTGGATGTCAAGACACGTGGAAAAAACGTACAAAACAAGAGATTGGGGTCATCAAGATTTTGCACGGATTTTTTAGGAATTTTCAAATTTTCAGATGGGAGGTTCCAGATAAGGTCAAAAACTACATACTCAGATCTTCACCAAACTTTGCAGGGATACATTGGATGTCAAGACACGTGGAAAAAACGTACAAAACAAGAGATTGGAGACATCAAGATTTTGGACGAATTTTTTAAGAATTTTCAAATTTTCAGATAGGAGGTTCCATATAAGGTCAAAAACTACATACTCAGATCTTCACCAAACTTTGCATGGATACATTATGTGTCAAGACACGTGGAAAAAACGTACAAAACAAAAGATTGGAGACATCATGATTTTGGTCGAATTTTTTAAGAATTTTCAAATTTTCAGATGGGAGGTTCCAGATAAGGTCAAAAACTACATACTCAGATCTTCACCAAACTTTGCAGGGATACATTGGATGTCAAGACACGTGGAAAAAACGTACAAAACAAGAGATTGGAGACATCAAGATTATGGACGAATTTTTTGAGAATTTTCAAATTTTCAGAAAGGAGGTTCCATATAAGGTCAAAAACTACATACTCAGATCTTCACCAAACTTTGCAGGGATACATTGGATGTCAAGACACGTGGAAAAAACGTACAAAACAAGAGATTGGAGACATCAAGATTTTCGACGAATTTTTTAAGAATTTTCAAATTTTCAGAAAGGATGTTCCAGATAAGGTCAAAAACGACATACTCAGATCTTCACCAAACTTTGCAGGGATACATTGGAGGTCGAGACACGTGGAAAAAACGTACAAAACAAGAGATTGGAGACATCAAGATTTTGGACGAATTTTTGAAGAATTTTCAAATTTTCTGATAGGAGGTCCCTGATAAGGTCAAAAACTACATACTCAGATCTCCACCAAACATTGCAGGGATACATTGGATGTCAAGACACGTGGAAAAAACGTACAAAACAAGAGATTGGAGACATCAAGATTTTCGACGAATTTTTGAAGAATTTTCAAATTTTCAGATAGGAGGTTCCAGATAAGGTCAAAAGCTACATACTCAGATCTTCACCAAACTTTGCAGGGATACTTTGCATGTCAAGACACGTGGAAAAAACGTACAAAACAAGAGATTGGAGACATCAAGATTTTCGACGAATTTTTTAAGAATTTTCAAATTTTCAGATGGGAGGTTCCAGATAAGGTCAAAAACGACATACTCAGATCTTCACCAAATTTTGCATGGATACATTGGATGTCAAGACACGTGGAAAAAACGTACAAAACAAGAGATTGGGGTCATCAAGATTTTGCACGGATTTTTTAGGAATTTTCAAATTTTCAGATGGGAGGTTCCAGATAAGGTCAAAAACTACATACTCAGATCTTCACCAAACTTTGCAGGGATACATTGGATGTCAAGACACGTGGAAAAAACGTACAAAACAAGAGATTGGAGACATCAAGATTTTGGACGAATTTTTTAAGAATTTTCAAATTTTCAGATAGGAGGTTCCATATAAGGTCAAAAACTACATACTCAGATCTTCACCAAACTTTGCATGGATACATTATGTGTCAAGACACGTGGAAAAAACGTACAAAACAAAAGATTGGAGACATCAAGATTTTGGTCGAATTTTTTAAGAATTTTCAAATTTTCAGATGGGAGGTTCCAGATAAGGTCAAAAACTACATACTCAGATCTTCACCAAACTTTGCAGGGATACATTGGATGTCAAGACACGTGGAAAAAACGTACAAAAAAGAGATTGGAGACATCAAGATTTTGGACGAATTTTTTAACAATTTTCAAATTTTCAGAAAGGATGTTCCAGATAAGGTCAAAAACGACATACTCAGATCTTCACCAAACTTTGCAGGGATACATTGGATATCAAGACACGTGGAAAAAACGTACAAAACAAGAGATTGGAGACATCAAGATTTTCGACGAATTTTTTAAGAATTTTCAAATTTTCAGATAGGAGGTTCCAGATAAGGTCAAAAACTACATACTCAGATCTTCACCAAACGTTGCAGGGATACTTTGCATGTCAAGACACGTGGAAAAAACGTACAAAACAAAAGATTCGAGACATCAAGATTTTCGACGAATTTTTTAAGAATTTTCAAATTTTCAGATGGGAGGTTCCAGATAAGGTCAAAAACGACATACTCAGATCTTCACCAAACTTTGCATGGATACATTGGATGTCAAGACACGTGGAAAAAACGTACAAAACAAGAGATTGGAGACATCAAGATTTTGGACGAATTTTTTAAGAATTCTCAAATTTTCAGAAAGGAGGTTCCATATAAGGTCAAAAACTACATACTCAGATCTTCACCAAACTTTGCAGGGATACTTTGGATGTCAAGACACGTGGAAAAAACGTACAAAACAAGAGATTGGGGTCATCAAGATTTTGGACGAATTTTTTAAGAATTTTCAAATTTTCAGATGGGAGGTTCAATATAAGGTCAAAAACTACATACTCAGATCTTCACCAAACTTTGCATGGATACATTGGATGTCAAGACACGTGGAAAAAACATACAAAACATAGGATTCGGAACATCAAGATTTTGGTCGAATTTTTTTAGAATTTTCAAATTTTCAGATAGGAGGTTCCATATAAGGTCAAAAACTACATACTCAGATCTTCACCAAACATTGCAGGAATACATTGGATGTCAAGACACGTGGAAAAAACGTACAAAACAAGAGATTGGGGTCATCAAGATTTTGCACGGATTTTTTAGGAATTTTCAAATTTTCAGATGGGAGGTTCCAGATAAGGTCAAAAACTACATACTCAGATCTTCACCAAACTTTGCAGGGATACATTGGATGTCAAGACACGTGGAAAAAACGTACAAAACAAGAGATTGGAGACCAAGATTTTGGACGAATTTTTTAAGAATTTTCAAATTTTCAGATAGGAGGTTCCATATAAGGTCAAAAACTACATACTCAGATCTTCACCAAACTTTGCATGGATACATTATGTGTCAAGACACGTGGAAAAAACGTACAAAACAAAAGATTGGAGACATCAAGATTTTGGTCGAATTTTTTAAGAATTTTCAAATTTTCAGATGGGAGGTTCCAGATAAGGTCAAAAACTACATACTCAGATCTTCACCAAACTTTGCAGGGATACATTGGATGTCAAGACACGTGGAAAAAACGTACAAAACAAGAGATTGGGGTCATCAAGATTTTGGACGAATTTTTTAAGAATTTTCAAATTTTCAGATAGGAGGTTCCATATATGGTCAAAAACTACATACTCAGATCTTCACCAAACTTTGCAGGGATACATTGGATGTCAAGACACGTGGAAAAAACGTACAAAACAAGAGATTGGAGACATCAAGATTTTCGACGAATTTTTTAAGAATTTTCAAATTTTCAGAAAGGATGTTCCAGATAAGGTCAAAAACGACATACTCAGATCTTCACCAAACTTTGCAGGGATCCATTGGAGGTCGAGACACGTGGAAAAAACGTACAAAACAAGAGATTGGAGACATCAAGATTTTGGACGAATTTTTGAAGAATTTTCAAATTTTCAGATAGGAGGTTCCAGATAAGGTCTAAAACTACATATTCAGATCTTCACCAAACATTGCAGGAATACATTGGATGTCAAGACACGTGGAAAAAACGTACAAAACAAGAGATTGGAGACATCAAGATTTTCGACGAATTTTTGAAGAATTTTCAAATTTTCAGATAGGAGGTTCCAGATAAGGTCAAAAACTACATACTCAGATCTTCACCAAACGTTGCAGGGATACTTTGCATGTCAAGACACGTGGAAAAAACGTACAAAACAAAAGATTGGAGACATCAAGATTTTCGACGAATTTTTTAAGAATTTTCAAATTTTCAGATGGGAGGTTCCAGATAAGGTCAAAAACGACATACTCAGATCTTCACCAAACTTTGCATGGATACATTGGATGTCAAGACACGTGGAAAAAACGTACAAAACAAGAGATTGGAGACATCAAGATTTTGGACGAATTTTTTAAGAATTTTCAAATTTTCAGATGGGAGGTTCAATATAAGGTCAAAAACTACATACTCAGATCTTCACCAAACTTTGCAGGGATACTTTGGATGTCAAGACACGTGGAAAAAACGTACAAAACAAGAGATTGGGGTCATCAAGATTTTGGACGAATTTTTTAAGAATTTTCAAATTTTCAGATGGGAGGTTCAATATAAGGTCAAAAACTACATACTCAGATCTTCACCAAACTTTGCATGGATACATTGGATGTCAAGACACGTGGAAAAAACATACAAAACATAGGATTCGGAACATCAAGATTTTGGTCGAATTTTTTAAGAATTTTCAAATTTTCAGATAGGAGGTTCCATATAAGGTCAAAAACTACATACTCAGATCTTCACCAAACATTGCAGGAATACATTGGATGTCAAGACACGTGGAAAAAACGTACAAAACAAGAGATTGGGGTCATCAAGATTTTGCACGGATTTTTTAGGAATTTTCAAATTTTCAGATGGGAGGTTCCAGATAAGGTCAAAAACTACATACTCAGATCTTCACCAAACTTTGCAGGGATACATTGGATGTCAAGACACGTGGAAAAAACGTACAAAACAAGAGATTGGAGACATCAAGATTTTGGACGAATTTTTGAAGAATTTTCAAATTTTCAGATAGGAGGTTCCATATAAGGTCAAAAACTACATACTCAGATCTTCACCAAACTTTGCATGGATACATTATGTGTCAAGACACGTGGAAAAAACGTACAAAACAAAAGATTGGAGACATCAAGATTTTGGTCGAATTTTTTAAGAATTTTCAAATTTTCAGATGGGAGGTACCAGATAAGGTCAAAAACTACATACTCAGATCTTCACCAAACTTTGCAGGGATACATTGGATGTCAAGACACGTGGAAAAAACGTACAAGAAAGAGATTGGAGACATCAAGATTTTGGACGAATTTTTTAACAATTTTCAAATTTTCAGAAAGGATGTTCCAGATAAGGTCAAAAACGACATACTCAGATCTTCACCAAACTTTGCATGGATACATTGGATGTCAAGACACGTGGAAAAAACGTACAAAACAAGAGATTGGAGACATCAAGATTTTGGACGAATTTTTTAAGAATTCTCAAATTTTCAGAAAGGAGGTTCCATATAAGGTCAAAAACTACATACTCAGATCTTCACCAAACTTTGCAGGGATACTTTGGATGTCAAGACACGTGGAAAAAACGTACAAAACAAGAGATTGGGGTCATCAAGATTTTGGACGAATTTTTTAAGAATTTTCAAATTTTCAGATGGGAGGTTCAATATAAGGTCAAAAACTACATACTCAGATCTTCACCAAACTTTGCATGGATACAATGGATGTCAAGACACGTGGAAAAAACATACAAAACATAGGATTCGGAACATCAAGATTTTGGTCGAATTTTTTAAGAATTTTCAAATTTTCAGATAGGAGGTTCCATATAAGGTCAAAAACTACATACTCAGATCTTCACCAAACATTGCAGGAATACATTGGATGTCAAGACACGTGGAAAAAACGTACAAAACAAGAGATTGGGGTCATCAAGATTTTGCACGGATTTTTTAAGAATTTTCAAATTTTCAGATAGGAGGTTCCAGATGAGGTCAAAAACTACATACTCAGATCTTCACCAAACTTTGCAGGAATACTTTGCATGTCAAGACACGTGGAAAAAACGTACAAAACAAGAGATCGGAGACATCAAGATTTTCGACGAATTTTTTAAGAATTTTCAAATTTTCAGATGGGAGGTTCCAGATAAGGTCAAAAACGACATACTCAGATCTTCACCAAACTTTGCAGGGATCCATTGGAGGTCGAGACACGTGGAAAAAACGTACAAAACAAGAGATTGGAGACATCAAGATTTTGGACGAATTTTTTAAGAATTTTCAAATTTTCAGATAGGAGGTTCCATATAAGGTCAAAAACTACATACTCAGATCTTCACCAAACTTTGCAGGGATACATTGGATGTCAAGACACGTGGAAAAAACGTACAAAACAAGAGATTGGAGACATCAAGATTTTCGACGAATTTTTTAATAATTTTGAAATTTTCAGAAAGGATGTTCCAGATAAGGTCAAAAAAGACATACTCAGATCTTCACCAAACTTTGCAGGGATCCATTGGAGGTCGAGACACGTGGAAAAAACGTACAAAACAAGAGATTGGAGACATCAAGATTTTGGACGAATTTTTTAAGAATTTTCAAATTTTCAGATAGGAGGTTCCAGATAAGGTCTAAAACTACATACTCAGATCTCCACCAAACATTGCAGGAATACATTGGATGTCAAGACACGTGGAAAAAACGTACAAAACAAGAGATTGGAGACATCAAGATTTTCGACGAATTTTTGAAGAATTTTCAAATTTTCAGATAGGAGGTTCCAGATAAGGTCAAAAACTACATACTCAGATCTTCACCAAACGTTGCAGGGATACTTTGCATGTCAAGACACGTGGAAAAAACGTACAAAACAAAAGATTGGGGACATCAAGATTTTCGACGAATTTTTTAAGAATTTTCAAATTTTCAGATGGGAGGTTCCAGATAAGGTCAAAAACGACATACTCAGATCTTCACCAAACTTTGCATGGATACATTGGATGTCAAGACACGTGGAAAAAACGTACAAAACAAGAGATTGGAGACATCAAGATTTTGGACGAATTTTTTAAGAATTTTCAAATTTGCAGATGGGAGGTTCAATATAAGGTCAAAAACTACATACTCAGATCTTCACCAAACTTTGCAGGGATACTTTGGATGTCAAGACACGTGGAAAAAACGTACAAAACAAGAGATTGGGGTCATCAAGATTTTGGACGAATTTTTTAAGAATTTTCAAATTTTCAGATGGGAGGTTCAATATAAGGTCAAAAACTACATACTCAGATCTTCACCAAACTTTGCATGGATACATTGGATGTCAAGACACGTGGAAAAAACATACAAAACATAGGATTCGGAACATCAAGATTTTGGTCGAATTTTTTAAGAATTTTCAAATTTTCAGATAGGAGGTTCCATATAAGGTCAAAAACTACATACTCAGATCTTCACCAAACATTGCAGGAATACATTGGATGTCAAGACACGTGGAAAAAACGTACAAAACAAGAGATTGGGGTCATCAAGATTTTGCACGGATTTTTTAGGAATTTTCAAATTTTCAGATGGGAGGTTCCAGATAAGGTCAAAAACTACATACTCAGATCTTCACCAAACTTTGCAGGGATACATTGGATGTCAAGACACGTGGAAAAAACGTACAAAACAAGAGATTGGAGACATCAAGATTTTGGACGAATTTTTTAAGAATTTTCAAATTTTCAGAAAGGAGGTTCCATATAAGGTCAAAAACTACATACTCAGATCTTCACCAAACTTTGCATGGATACATTATGTGTCAAGACACGTGGAAAAAACGTACAAAACAAAAGATTGGAGACATCAAGATTTTGGTCGAATTTTTTAAGAATTTTCAAATTTTCAGATGGGAGGTTCCAGATAAGGTCAAAAACTACATACTCAGATCTTCACCAAACTTTGCAGGAATACATTGGATGTCAAGACACGTGGAAAAAACGTACAAAACAAGAGATTGGAGACATCAAGATTATGGACGAATTTTTTGAGAATTTTCAAATTTTCAGAAAGGAGGTTCCATATAAGGTCAAAAACTACATACTCAGATCTTCACCAAACTTTGCAGGGATACATTGGATGTCAAGACACGTGGAAAAAACGTACAAAACAAGAGATTGGAGACATCAAGATTTTCGACGAATTTTTTAAGAATTTTCAAATTTTCAGAAAGGATGTTCCAGATAAGGTCAAAAACGACATACTCAGATCTTCACCAAACTTTGCAGGGATACATTGGAGGTCGAGACACGTGGAAAAAACGTACAAAACAAGAGATTGGAGACATCAAGATTTTGGACGAATTTTTGAAGAATTTTCAAATTTTCTGATAGGAGGTCCCTGATAAGGTCAAAAACTACATACTCAGATCTCCACCAAACATTGCAGGGATACATTGGATGTCAAGACACGTGGAAAAAACGTACAAAACAAGAGATTGGAGACATCAAGATTTTCGACGAATTTTTGAAGAATTTTCAAATTTTCAGATAGGAGGTTCCAGATAAGGTCAAAAACTACATACTCAGATCTTCACCAATCTTTGCAGGGATACTTTGCATGTCAAGACACGTGGAAAAAACGTACAAAACAAGAGATTGGAGACATCAAGATTTTCGACGATTTTTTTAAGAATTTTCAAATTTTCTGATAGGAGGTCCCTGATAAGGTCAAAAACTACATACTCAGATCTCCACCAAACTTTGCATGGATACATTGGATGTCAAGACACGTGGAAAAAACGTACAAAACAAGAGATTGGGGTCATCAAGATTTTGCACGGATTTTTTAGGAATTTTCAAATTTTCAGATGGGAGGTTCCAGATAAGGTCAAAAACTACATACTCAGATCTTCACCAAACTTTGCAGGGATACATTGGATGTCAAGACACGTGGAAAAAACGTACAAAACAAGAGATTGGAGACATCAAGATTTTGGACGAATTTTTTAAGAATTTTCAAATTTTCAGATAGGAGGTTCCAGATAAGGTCAAAAACGACATACTCAGATCTTCACCAAACTTTGCATGGATACATTGGATGTCAAGACACGTGGAAAAAACGTACAAAACAAGAGATTGGAGACATCAAGATTTTGGACGAATTTTTTAAGAATTCTCAAATTTTCAGAAAGGAGGTTCCATATAAGGTCAAAAACTACATACTCAGATCTTCACCAAACTTTGCAGGGATACTTTGGATGTCAAGACACGTGGAAAAAACGTACAAAACAAGAGATTGGGGTCATCAAGATTTTGGACGAATTTTTTAAGAATTTTCAAATTTTCAGATGGGAGGTTCAATATAAGGTCAAAAACTACATACTCAGATCTTCACCAAACTTTGCATGGATACATTGGATGTCAAGACACGTGGAAAAAACATACAAAACATAGGATTCGGAACATCAAGATTTTGGTCGAATTTTTTAAGAATTTTCAAATTTTCAGATAGGAGGTTCCATATAAGGTCAAAAACTACATACTCAGATCTTCACCAAACATTGCAGGAATACATTGGATGTCAAGACACGTGGAAAAAACGTACAAAACAAGAGATTGGGGTCATCAAGATTTTGCACGGATTTTTTAGGAATTTTCAAATTTTCAGATGGGAGGTTCCAGATAAGGTCAAAAACTACATACTCAGATCTTCACCAAACTTTGCAGGGATACATTGGATGTCAAGACACGTGGAAAAAACGTACAAAACAAGAGATTGGAGACATCAAGATTTTGGACGAATTTTTTAAGAATTTTCAAATTTTCAGATAGGAGGTTCCATATAAGGTCAAAAACTACATACTCAGATCTTCACCAAACTTTGCATGGATACATTATGTGTCAAGACACGTGGAAAAAACGTACAAAACAAAAGATTGGAGACATCAAGATTTTGGTCGAATTTTTTAAGAATTTTCAAATTTTCAGATGGGAGGTTCCAGATAAGGTCAAAAACTACATACTCAGATCTTCACCAAACTTTGCAGGGATACATTGGATGTCAAGACACGTGGAAAAAACGTACAAAACAAGAGATTGGGGTCATCAAGATTTTGGACGAATTTTTTAAGAATTTTCAAATTTTCAGATAGGAGGTTCCATATAAGGTCAAAAACTACATACTCAGATCTTCACCAAACTTTGCAGGGATACATTGGATGTCAAGACACGTGGAAAAAACGTACAAAACAAGAGATTGGAGACATCAAGATTTTCGACGAATTTTTTAAGAATATTCAAATTTTCAGAAAGGATGTTCCAGATAAGGTCAAAAACGACATACTCAGATCTTCACCAAACTTTGCAGGGATCCATTGGAGGTCGAGACACGTGGAAAAAACGTACAAAACAAGAGATTGGAGACATCAAGATTTTGGACGAATTTTTGAAGAATTTTCAAATTTTCAGATAGGAGGTTCCAGATAAGGTCTAAAACTACATACTCAGATCTCCACCAAACATTGCAGGAATACATTGGATGTCAAGACACGTGGAAAAAACGTACAAAACAAGAGATTGGAGACATCAAGATTTTCGACGAATTTTTGAAGAATTTTCAAATTTTCAGATAGGAGGTTCCAGATAAGGTCAAAAACTACATACTCAGATCTTCACCAAACGTTGCAGGGATACTTTGCATGTCAAGACACGTGGAAAAAACGTACAAAACAAAAGATTGGAGACATCAAGATTTTCGACGAATTTTTTAAGAATTTTCAAATTTTCAGATGGGAGGTTCCAGATAAGGTCAAAAACGACATACTCAGATCTTCACCAAACTTTGCATGGATACATTGGATGTCAAGACACGTGGAAAAAACGTACAAAACAAGAGATTGGAGACATCAAGATTTTGGACGAATTTTTTAAGAATTTTCAAATTTTCAGATGGGAGGTTCAATATAAGGTCAAAAACTACATACTCAGATCTTCACCAAACTTTGCAGGGATACTTTGGATGTCAAGACACGTGGAAAAAACGTACAAAACAAGAGATTGGGGTCATCAAGATTTTGGACGAATTTTTTAAGAATTTTCAAATTTTCAGATGGGAGGTTCAATATAAGGTCAAAAACTACATACTCAGATCTTCACCAAACTTTGCATGGATACATTGGATGTCAAGACACGTGGAAAAAACATACAAAACATAGGATTCGGAACATCAAGATTTTGGTCGAATTTTTTAAGAATTTTCAAATTTTCAGATAGGAGGTTCCATATAAGGTCAAAAACTACATACTCAGATCTTCACCAAACATTGCAGGAATACATTGGATGTCAAGACACGTGGAAAAAACGTACAAAACAAGAGATTGGGGTCATCAAGATTTTGCACGGATTTTTTAGGAATTTTCAAATTTTCAGATGGGAGGTTCCAGATAAGGTCAAAAACTACATACTCAGATCTTCACCAAACTTTGCAGGGATACATTGGATGTCAAGACACGTGGAAAAAACGTACAAAACAAGAGATTGGAGACATCAAGATTTTGGACGAATTTTTTAAGAATTTTCAAATTTTCAGATAGGAGGTTCCATATAAGGTCAAAAACTACATACTCAGATCTTCACCAAACTTTGCATGGATACATTATGTGTCAAGACACGTGGAAAAAACGTACAAAACAAAAGATTGGAGACATCAAGATTTTGGTCGAATTTTTAAAGAATTTTCAAATTTTCAGATGGGAGGTTCCAGATAAGGTCAAAAACTACATACTCAGATCTTCACCAAACTTTGCAGGGATACATTGGATGTCAAGACACGTGGAAAAAACGTACAAAAAAGAGATTGGAGACATCAAGATTTTGGACGAATTTTTTAACAATTTTCAAATTTTCAGAAAGGATGTTCCAGATAAGGTCAAAAACGACATACTCAGATCTTCACCAAACTTTGCATGGATACATTGGATGTCAAGACACGTGGAAAAAACGTACAAAACAAGAGATTGGAGACATCAAGATTTTGGACGAATTTTTTAAGAATTTTCAAATTTTCAGAAAGGAGGTTCCATATAAGGTCAAAAACTACATACTCAGATCTTCACCAAACTTTGCAGGGATACTTTGGATGTCAAGACACGTGGAAAAAACGTACAAAACAAGAGATTGGGGTCATCAAGATTTTGGACGAATTTTTTAAGAATTTTCAAATTTTCAGATGGAAGGTTCAATATAAGGTCAAAAACTACATACTCAGATCTTCACCAAACTTTGCATGGATACAATGGATGTCAAGACACGTGGAAAAAACATACAAAACATAGGATTCGGAACATCAAGATTTTGGTCGAATTTTTTAAGAATTTTCAAATTTTCAGATAGGAGGTTCCATATAAGGTCAAAAACTACATACTCAGATCTTCACCAAACATTGCAGGAATACATTGGATGTCAAGACACGTGGAAAAAACGTACAAAACAAGAGATTGGGGTCATCAAGATTTTGCACGGATTTTTTAAGAATTTTCAAATTTTCAGATAGGAGGTTCCAGATGAGGTCAAAAACTACATACTCAGATCTTCACCAAACTTTGCAGGAATACTTTGCATGTCAAGACACGTGGAAAAAACGTACAAAACAAGAGATCGGAGACATCAAGATTTACGACGAATTTTTTAAGAATTTTCAAATTTTCAGATGGGAGGTTCCAGATAAGGTCAAAAACGACATACTCAGATCTTCACCAAACTTTGCAGGGATCCATTGGAGGTCGAGACACGTGGAAAAAACGTACAAAACAAGAGATTGGAGACATCAAGATTTTGGACGAATTTTTTAAGAATTTTCAAATTTTCAGATAGGAGGTTCCATATAAGGTCAAAAACTACATACTCAGATCTTCACCAAACTTTGCAGGGATACATTGGATGTCAAGACACGTGGAAAAAACGTACAAAACAAGAGATTGGAGACATCAAGATTTTCGACGAATTTTTTAAGAATTTTCAAATTTTCAGAAAGGATGTTCCAGATAAGGTCAAAAACGACATACTCAGATCTTCACCAAACTTTGCAGGGATCCATTGGAGGTCGAGACACGTGGAAAAAACGTACAAAACAAGAGATTGGAGACATCAAGATTTTGGACGAATTTTTGAAGAATTTTCAAATTTTCAGATAGGAGGTTCCAGATAAGGTCTAAAACTACATACTCAGATCTCCACCAAACATTGCAGGAATACATTGGATGTCAAGACACGTGGAAAAAACGTACAAAACAAGAGATTGGAGACATCAAGATTTTCGACGAATTTTTGAAGAATTTTCAAATTTTCAGATAGGAGGTTCCAGATAAGGTCAAAAACTACATACTCAGATCTTCACCAAACGTTGCAGGGATACTTTGCATGTCAAGACACGTGGAAAAATCGTACAAAACAAAAGATTGGAGACATCAAGATTTTCGACGAATTTTTTAAGAATTTTCAAATTTTCAGATGGGAGGTTCCAGATAAGGTCAAAAACGACATACTCAGATCTTCACCAAACTTTGCAGGGATACATTGGATGTCAAGACACGTGGAAAAAACGTACAAAACAAGAGATTGGAGACATCAAGATTTTGGACGAATTTTTTAAGAATTTTCAAATTTTCAGATGGGAGGTTCAATATAAGGTCAAAAACTACATACTCAGATCTTCACCAAACTTTGCAGGGATACTTTGGATGTCAAGACACGTGGAAAAAACGTACAAAACAAGAGATTGGGGTCATCAAGATTTTGGACGAATTTTTTAAGAATTTTCAAATTTTCAGATGGGAGGTTCAATATAAGGTCAAAAACTACATACTCAGATCTTCACCAAACTTTGCATGGATACATTGGATGTCAAGACACGTGGAAAAAACATACAAAACATAGGATTCGGAACATCAAGATTTTGGTCGAATTTTTTAAGAATTTTCAAATTTTCAGATAGGAGGTTCCATATAAGGTCAAAAACTACATACTCAGATCTTCACCAAACATTGCAGGAATACATTGGATGTCAAGACACGTGGAAAAAACGTACAAAACAAGAGATTGGGGTCATCAAGATTTTGCACGGATTTTTTAGGAATTTTCAAATTTTCAGATGGGAGGTTCCAGATAAGGTCAAAAACTACATACTCAGATCTTCACCAAACTTTGCAGGGATACATTGGATGTCAAGACACGTGGAAAAAACGTACAAAACAAGAGATTGGAGACATCAAGATTTTGGACGAATTTTTTAAGAATTTTCAAATTTTCAGATAGGAGGTTCCATATAAGGTCAAAAACTACATACTCAGATCTTCACCAAACTTTGCATGGATACATTATGTGTCAAGACACGTGGAAAAAACGTACAAAACAAAAGATTGGAGACATCAAGATTTTGGTCGAATTTTTTAAGAATTTTCAAATTTTCAGATGGGAGGTTCCAGATAAGGTCAAAAACTACATACTCAGATCTTCACCAAACTTTGCAGGGATACATTGGATGTCAAGACACGTGGAAAAAACGTACAAAACAAGAGATTGGAGACATCAAGATTATGGACGAATTTTTTGAGAATTTTCAAATTTTCAGAAAGGAGGTTCCATATAAGGTCAAAAACTACATACTGAGATCTTCACCAAACTTTGCAGGGATACATTGGATGTCAAGACACGTGGAAAAAACGTACAAAACAAGAGATTGGAGACATCAAGATTTTCGACGAATTTTTTAAGAATTTTCAAATTTTCAGAAAGGATGTTCCAGATAAGGTCAAAAACGACATACTCAGATCTTCACCAAACTTTGCAGGGATACATTGGAGGTCGAGACACGTGGAAAAAACGTACAAAACAAGAGATTGGAGACATCAAGATTTTGGACGAATTTTTGAAGAATTTTCAAATTTTCTGATAGGAGGTCCCAGATAAGGTCAAAAACTACATACTCAGATCTCCACCAAACATTGCAGGGATACATTGGATGTCAAGACACGTGGAAAAAACGTACAAAACAAGAGATTGGAGACATCAAGATTTTCGACGAATTTTTGAAGAATTTTCAAATTTTCAGATAGGAGGTTCCAGATAAGGTCAAAAACTACATACTCAGATCTTCACCAAACGTTGCAGGGATACTTTGCATGTCAAGACACGTGGAAAAAACGTACAAAACAAGAGATTGGAGACATCAAGATTTTCGACGAATTTTTTAAGAATTTTCAAATTTTCAGATGGG